>NW_011495023.1:11381273-11392132 GCF_000754665.1 Bison bison bison
AGCAACTCTGCAATGAGATATTATGTACCCATTTCCTGGATGAAGCAGTTGGGGGCAAAACATCACACCCACTAAGGTAGTACTAACAGCTAAAACTCTAAGAGCTGTTCACTTTCCACTGTAATGTAAAGTTCCCTTTAACATTCATGTCTGGTTTAACCATTAAGAACCATTATGATAGCTCAGTTGGTAAATCATCTGCCTGCAATGCAGGAGACCCAGGTTTGATTCCTGGGTCGGGAAGATCCCCTGGAGAAGGAAATGGCAACCCACTCCAGTATTCTTGCCTGGAGAATCCCATGGACAGAGGAGCCTGGCAGGCTACAGTCCAGGGGATCACAAGAGTCGGACACAACTTAGCAACTAAACCACCACCACCAACCATTAGGAGTCACTGTCATCTCTAAAGGGTTATGTTGTTTATCCTTGAGATAAAATAATGATTTATCTGCCCCCACTTGATTCATGTCTAAATAAGCATCACCTTTCTGGAAGAATAGTCTTCTTTGGAAAGCAGGGCCCTCCAGTGCTGTTGGATCCCTTGAATATAGAATCTTTCACAAAAGGCTCAACATCCTACGACCCCAGCTGTAAAACGGAGATAAAACCCTAATGTTCATTCTTCTGACACATTTGCTCACAGACACTGCACAGCACAGTTTACCTTGGGTCCCGAGGACCGAATTAAGTCTCGAGTCTGTCTTAGGCTCTCAGATCAGGATGAGCAGTACTGCTGCTGGGGTGGGGGAGGGCCGAAAAACTGGGCTGGATCTGCACGGGAAAGAGTGTGGGGCTGGAGTCTGGCCTCTGGTCCATGGGCCGGTGACCAGCTATGAGGTATCAGCAGGTTATCCTCCCTTTACTGATTCCTCGTGAAATGGTGAAGAAATTAATACCTACCCAAGGGATTGAAGTGTAGAGAAAGTGAGTTCCTACTTATAAATCACCCAGAGGGTAAGCTGAAGAGGAACATAGGTAGTATTTATGGCATTAGAGGAGAGCAAAGTGCTTTCCAGTAGGTGCTTGAGTCCTGTTACAGCCGAACGGCATTCCCCTTAAATTCTTATGTTGAAACCATAATCTCCAGTATCTCAGAATGTGACTCTCTTTTGGAGATTGGGTCTTTACAGAGGTAATTAAATTAAGTTCAATAAGGCCTTCAGGGTGGGCAGTAATTCTAAGTCACTGGTGTGCTTACATGAAGAGGAAATGTGGATGCAGACACGCATGGAGGGGAGGACAATGTGAAGACACTGGGAGAAGGTGTCTACAAGCCAAGAGAGAGGCAGCAGAAGAAACCAGCACTGCTGACACCTCTGTCTTGGACTTCCAACCTCCAGAACTGCAAAACTCCTGTTGTGCAAGCCTGAGTCTGTGGTTCTTTGTTCAGTAGCTCTAGCCTCTCCTGGTTGCAAGTGACCAGAGTAACTCTGAAAACACTCATTAGCTACTGACAGCACATTGGCCACAAAGAACCCCTCTCTCTCATAGGCCTGGGCTGTAATCATCCTGCAAGGGACCCAAAGGGAGGCTTCGTGGGCTGCTGACCTACCCCTGCAAGGGGCTCCCCCAAATCAACTCTCTACCCTGCCCCCCACCAAGGAGAAATCTAGTCCTAGCCTCAGTAGGAACCTTCCAGAGAAACTGTTGGTCGATGCTTGGTTTCTTGTTGAAGCACCAAAGTTTCCTCAGGTTTAAATAAAGATCTAGGTCTTTGATTCATGGAGTGAATGGAGGCAATGGAGGCAATGTCAGTTTATCAAGAAGAAATTTTATATCACAACCAAACACGAGATCTAATGTTATTCATATCAGGAAAGTACTTTTTCAAATACACAGGCCTAAGGAGTCCTGGTTCAGAAAAAACTAAGAAAGCACACACACAGAGAGATAGAATGGGCTGTAAGAAATTAAGTTGTTTTGACAAAACACCAAGTCCCCTAGGCAGAAATATGTAGCACGGTTCCCAAAGGAAGGTATGGTGCCAACAAGGTAGCTGTAGAGAGGGAGGTAAATACCCTCCTCAAGGAAAACAGAGAAGGGAGAATACGTGGAGACACAGAGGGATTGAAGACATGTAGGAGAGGAAATTTGGTATGTCCAGTAGCAGAGGGGTCTGAGAACATGCAGTTCAGGGACGTGGAAAGGGAAGGGGCCGCAGATACCAGTCACAGGCTCAGTTGCAGAGATCCGGCAGCCTTTACACGTATGTGAAGCCCTGGACCATTTTTCTTCAGAGGAGACTTTTCCAAATAATCAAAGGATGCTGGCAGTTCTCCACTTGGCTATGTGAACAGCTTCTTCAGTATGTAAACCAACACGAGGTGGGCTGGGATAGAAACATCAGGTCTCCTCTGGTGTCCATATGTACACACTGCTGGCCACACAGGGGGCCTAGGGACCCCAAGAGGCCAGTAGGAGACCAGATGGCATCTTTGGGGGAATCCTGCTTTCATCCTGGTGGAAACTGAGTATGCTACCTAGGTGGCCAGAGGGAGCCTCAGAAAGACAGTTATTTATCTTTCCAATGGTCTCACTGCTGAACACTTGCTCCTGCAGACATGGGTTCGGGCCTCAGGCCCTGGGATAAAGATACTACACAGTCCCCAAAACCCGACAAAGGAAAACGCAGCTCAGAGCCCTTGTTGGGAGGAATAAGATCACATTAAATTTCTTGCCAATTTCTTCTTCTGCTAAACTAGCTGGCTTACCATGCAGACAGCTCTCTCTGCCTCTCTCTGCTCTGCTTCTCTCTCTCTCTCTCTCTGTGTCTTTGTGTCTCTATCTCTATAACCCTCTATATATCTCTGTTTCTTTGTCTCTCTCTGTTTCTCTTTCTATATATATGTACCTCTGTATCTCTCTCTGTTTCTCTCACTCTCTCTCTGCTTCTGTCTCCCTCTCTCTCTGTATCTCTCTCTGTCTCTCAGTCTCTGTTTCACTCTCTATCTTTGTCTCACCCTCTCTCTGCTTGTCTCTCTCTAGCCAGTGTTCTAAACAGCAGCCCAAAGATCCATATGTCACAATCTGGCAGAGGAAGCTGGTATGAAAGACACATCTATTCTCTTCCTTTCAAATGACAAATGGGAATGAGCCCCATTGAGGGAGGCGCAGATGATGAGGAGAGGGAGTGGATGCCACAGGGGGCATAGGACTTACACGATGAAGTCTCAACCATGAACTAAAGCTCGGCTCCACTCCATGCTTCTGTGTGTCGTGAGGACATGCAGATGCTTGGGGGGTAATTTGTAAAGTGCTTCCACACACTGTGCAAGAGCCAGAAAACTCTACTGGGGCCTCACACAAAGCATTATTTCTAAGAGTTTAAAAAAAAAATTTCTTTTGGAAACAAGCCACTGTAGATGGTCAAATCCTATCCTATGCCACATGTTAGAGTAAGTAAGTGTGCCTTATGCTTCTATGTCCTAAACCCCCTGCTTCCCCCACCCCAGCTCCCCAATGGGTACTCATACGGAGTTGATGTCTGCCATCTGACACCCCCGTGATTCAAGCCAGCAGACTGGAGCACTTGCTATGTGCCAGGCAGAGACCTGAGCATCAATAAACATCACATCTTTATTCTCACACAACACCAGGAGTTAGATAACTAATACATCTATACCCAAATATAAGCAGACCCATCTTAATGAGAAGATCTTCCCAATACCAGTTCTTATCCAGTCACTTATATAAACTCTTAGGGCTGTAGCTAAAGTAAATATGACTTACAAAATTTAATTTATTAATACTAATTTGGTTGCACATACATATTTAAAACCACAAACTATTTAAATTATACATGAATGGAGAAATATTGGCTCTTTCCAGTCTGACATATCATTACATAATTTTATTCATCACATGTTCATTATCTCTAGAGCCAATTTTTGAGTCATTCAATTCATTTTTTTTCCAGAACATGTCATCTTCATTTCCATCTGAGTTGTTCGAGATATAGTACTCTGTCACTAGAAAGTTTATCCCAAGCCATGAATACCCATTAATATAACATTAGGACAGCTGTTTTATGTATTCAAACTATAGGTGTGTATTTATGAGCAGCACACTGCAACCAATTATTGCCTTTGAAGGAAATCTTCAGAAGCTCTGTTTACAATGGCATCCATATTCTCAATTCATGATGTCAGATTCTCGGAAATAATTGCTAAATCTGTGTTCAATTCACTTGCCTCCTTTCTGTTGACTTATTCTGTCAAGAAACCCCTGTAAGCATCCCAAACAAACGCTGGGGTGTCTGGGATGCTTACATTTCAGGGATGCAAGTCATTTCGTGCCAATGTGTTTTCTTTAAACAAGGTTTTGATCTGTGTGTTGTGCTCAGTTGTGTCCGACTCTTTGTAACTCTGTAGACTGCAGCTCACCAGGCTCCTCTGTCCAGAGAATTTTCCAGGCAAGAATACTGGAGTGGCTTGCCATTTCCTCCTCCAGGGGATCATTCCGACCAGGTATCAAAGCCATATCTTTTGCATCTCCTGCATTGGCAGAAGGATTCTTTTATCACTACCATCATTTTTAGTTAAAGGATCTCACATTTTCAGACACTTTGTAAGGATCCAAGTTTTTAGATATGGCTTCTTTAATAAGGGATGCTTTTGGTAAGCACCCCTATATTCTGATTCACTTGAGATCATTCATCCCATTTTACAGATAATGAAACTGAGGTTCAGAAGTTGAAGTAACTTTGCTAACATCAAAGAGCTAGTGTTTGACTTCCGCCCAGGGGGCCACATGCTGAACCACTAACACTATTGCCTGTACTCCCTCATGTGGCCCCTGACCTCGTGTCCACTGTCTTCAGCCAGTTGCCTTTCCATGGCTTCCTGCTGGTCTCAGAATCCATGGCAATCATCATTCTTTCCTCTGAGTCGGTAATTTCACACACACGAATTTATCAGAGGAAGCCCGTCAGAAATTCACATGATTATTTAGCCCAGGGATATTCATGATAGCATTATTTTTAAGGACAAAACCTTGGAAACAAACTAAGAATCCACAATGAGAAATGTTCTAAACTACCTACATGCTCACAGTGGAATGGTAAGCAGCCATATTTAACATTCATGAAGTGTTAAGCGGAAAAAATGAGAGGTTCTGTAATGTGATTCTAGCTTTATTATTATTATTTTGACCTTACAGCTTCTGGGATCTTAGCTTCCTGACCAAGGATTGAACTCAAGCCCACAACAGTGACAGTGTGGAGTCCTAACCACTGGACCACCATGGAATTCCCTGACTTTATCATTTTTAAAAAATAAAAGTATGTATACACCAAAAAATATGAGGAAAAAGCACAACAACAAGTTAATTTAGTTAATCTCTGGGTGATGGAATTAAATGAGGTGGTAATTTCCCATTTATATTTTTCTCTTTCTCTCTTCAAAAAAAAAGTCATGTGTATTCCAAAAGCATAATTCCAACAGTGAGAATTTCAGGGGGTCAAGAAAGAGTAAGCAGGCCACATGGAATGGCAGGAGACAGAACTGGGTGGAAATGATGGCTTCTTTTATAAACTGTTGCCTGGACTACTTTCACAGAGGTGTTGCCCTGCAAAAGGATTTTCCAATTAAGGAGAAAAGATTAAGGCTGTAATCCTGAGACGTTATCAAGTCCAAAATCAGTTTGGTCTCCCCATTACAACTGCACAGGTATAATAGCCTGTCTTATAGAACCAACCAAGTGTGCAAAGCACTTGGCATATGTCAGACCCTCTGCTATGGCCAAAAATCAATCAAACTCTCCTAGGGAAGAAGCCAATGCTCTTTTAACCCAGTTCCTGGCCCAGGGTTTGTGCTAGGTGGGAAGTAACCGTTTTGGCAAAAATGACACATTCCCTACCCTCAGGGAGTCCACTAATCCAGTTCAGCCAGGCGGATGAAGACATGGACCCAGTGAAGAGTAAGGAAATGGGCAGTCTCAGGGAGAGGCCCCAAAGTCACAGCCAGTCACTTGGTGGTACCTGGGAGGGATGTCCAGTACCTAGAGGGCTAATGGTACTAAATGGGAAAAGGGAATAGGAAGCCAACTGTACTCCTTGCCAGAACAAACCATCTCTTAGATAGCTGCCATTCCATTCTTCTGTCACATGTTTCTAGCTGCATTCAAAAATTGGCCTGTTTCAAGAGATCATTGGACTTCCCTGGTGGCCCAGTGGTTAAGAATCCACTTGCCAATGCAGGGGACACAGGTTCAATCCCTGGTCTGGAAAGATTCCACATGCCTCGGAATCCATATGCCGCATTGCACTAAGCCTGTGTGCCACAACTGCTGAAGGCCATGCACTCTAGGCTCTGCACCCCACCACTACTGAAGCCCTTGCGCGTAGAGACCATGCTCCACAACAAGAGAAGCCCCTGCAATGAGAAGCCCACTCACTGCAGCTAGAGAGTAGCCCCTGCTCCCCACAACTAGAGAAAGCCTCTGCACAGCAACAAAGACCTAGCACAGCCATAAATAAATAAAATAAAAATTTAAAAAAGAGCGCTCACTATCAGATCAGATCAGATCAGATCTGTCGCTCAGTTGTGTCTGGCTCTTTGCAACGCCATGAATCGCAGCATGCCAGGCCTCCTTGTCCATCACCAATTCCCGGAGTTCACTCAGACTCACGTCCATAGAGTCAGTGATGCCATCCAGCCATCTCATCCTCTGTCGTCCCCTTCTCCTCCTGCCCCCAGTCCCTCCCAGCATCAGAGTCTTTTCCAATGAGTCAACTCTTCGCATGAGGTGGCCAAAGTACTGGAGTTTCAGCTTTAGCATCATTCCTTCCAAAGAAATCCCAGGGCTGATCTCCTTCAGAATGGACTGGTTGGATCTCCTTGCAGTCCAAGGGACTCTCAAGAGTCTTCTCCAACACCACAGTTCAAAAGCATCAATTCTTCGGCACTCAGCCTTCTTTACAGTCCAACTCTCACATCCATACATGACCACAGGATAAACCATAGCCTTGACTAGACGGACCTTTGTTGGCAAAGTAATGTCTCTGCTTTTGAATATGCTATCTCACTATACCCAAAAAGAATACATATGAAAACATGTACACAACTAATACATAAACTCTGTGGCAAGTGGCCTCTAAGACAGCCTCCAATGATCCCCACCTCCTGGTATTTACTCGCTAGTGAAATGTGAAATTCCCTTCTCCCCCCAGCTGAGATGATCTCATTGTTTCTCATAAATAGAATACAGCACAGGATGTCACTTCTGAGGTGCAATTATAAGAAGACTGTGGCTTCTAGAGAAGACTAGGCATTCTCTCTCTCTGTCAGTCTTTCTCTTTGCTTGAACTGGAGGAGTCCAGCTGCCACGTCGCAAGGCATCTTTGTGGAAGAGCCATGTGGTACAGAACCCAGAGCTCCTGACAACCAAGGGAGTGGGCTCTGACACAAATATCTCCCAGGCAAACCTTCAGATGCGAGCACAGCCCCAGACAACAGCTTCAACTACAACTACAATCTTTTGAGAAATCTTCGAACAGAGACACTCACCTGAGCTGCACCCAGATTCCTGACCAACAGAAACTGTGAGTATTAAATGTTTGTTATTTCAAGTCAATAAGATTTGGGGTAACATGTTAAACAGAAGCAGACAATTATACAGACTCTAAACAGAAACTTCCGAAAAGCAGTTCCAGGTATTATGAATAAGTTTTGAAATAAGAAGTCTATTGTGATTTACTCAGCCCTTACAAGCATTCTGGATCCAGATTCCTATGAGTTCATATCTCATGTCCTCCCTTTACTAGCATATATATACAGGCAAATTATTTAACCTTACTGTCCCTCAATCTGGGTCTGAAAATGGGGAAAACAACACCACTTAGCTCACAGGATAAAAACTAAATGAGTACATTCACTCATTTATAGATATAAACTACAGGACCAAAGAGCAAGTTCTATGTAAGTGCTTATTAGTACGACAATTAAAACATGGTACAAAATGAGATCTCACTATCATACGTTTACATTTAAGACTTGTATTTGCTTATATTTCATTTTGATAAGACTTCAGATTTACATATGACCAGACACTCTTCTAGATTTCTCAAAAGTTAAATTTTATTCCACTTGTTTTGGCCTTTTCTTTCTCTTTCATATTTTTTTCAGATTTAAAGAAAAATGCATCCCTAAATACTCTACTATGTCTTTCTGAAAACCAAACTATTTTGTCACATAACCACAGGAAATCATCAAAATTGAGAAACCAACATTGAATAATTATTATCATCTAATCTACAAATCTTACTGAGGGTTTTTTTTTTTTTTGTCATTTGTCCCAATAATTTCCTTTAGAGCAAAAGAATTCAATATCATGTGCTGCATTCAGATGACACATCATGACTAATCTACAATCCCTGACTCTTTTATTTGTCTGTGTTTTACAATATTGATATTTAAGAAGAATTTAGGCTAGTTATTTTGGAGAGTTTCCTTCACTTTGGGTTTGTCCAATGTTTCCCATAATTAGAGCTCAGTCATGCCTTTTGGCAGGAATACTCCACAAGTGATGCCGAGTTCTCACAGCATGGTGTCAGGTGGCACTTGCTGTCCATTTGCACCATTTTTGGCAACATTACCTTTGATCATTGGTTCAGGAGATGCCTGTCATGATCTATTCTGTAATGTTACTATTTTTCTCTTTGTAACAAAAAGTAGCTTGTGGGGACTATACTTGGAAACCATGTAAATATCCTTTTATTCCTCAAATTTTGATCCACTATGCTAAGCCAATTATCACTATGCTGGTTGGCAAATGGTGTGTTTTTAATTCCATAATTTATTTTGCATGCATTAGTTGACATTCTACTTTAAGAAAGAGCTTTCCTTTCTTCCCCATTCATTCATTCATTCATTCACATCAGTGTAGACTCATGAATTTTTACTTTTTTCAACAGATTATTATCTTTTGCTCTCCATAATTTGTAATAAAGCCAAAGATAAATCTGAATAGCTCTGAATCAAATAGATTACTTTAACAACATTTAAGGACCAAGAATATATATACATTCATCTCTAAAAGACATGGGTATATGTTGGAACAGAGACTTTGCTCATGTTAAGAATTTTTTGTTATCTTCATCTATGCTCTGGTCAAGGTTAATTCCACTGAAGACTAAGTAACTGAGTTGGCATCATCATGAATCATTTCTGCAGAACATGACAGCATGAAACATTCAAGATAAATAGTGAGCATTTCTTCTAAGATTTAAGAAAACTATCCTAATATTTCGACAGCAGTTTGTCAAAGAAGAGCAACACAGTACTACCCATTCCGGATCTCCTCCATCCAACTGGACAGAGCAATTCTCAGGAAAAGAAGCAGGGTATGACACCAGACAGGAAATGGTAGGGAACGTTGTGCCAAAGCATAATCTCCAAGAGTAAATGCAGATGGGGACCCAAGAAGAGCACTGGTGTTACTACTCACTGGAAATTGTACATTTTAATGCACCATGATGCTTAGAATTTCAGAGAACAAAGAAGCAAAGGCATGAGAAAATCAGACCAGTAGAATAGCACTTGTTGGACACTGGAAATCTAGTTATGAGCAAACATGCCTCAAATTGCAGATCTGAAAAGGTAATTAGTTCAGACACGAGAAAACAATCATGAAAGGGACCCTAAATAAATAAATAAAGTTTAAAGCTTGGATATCAAAAGGAGATAAGAGCAATTTTGAAAATCATTGAATTGATAAAGGTAGTTTAAGTAAGTCACCAGATAAAATATAAATTTACCAAAAACATTCAGGTTCCTATACACTAGCAGAAACTGGGTAAAAAAGGTAATAGAGAAAAGAAAGACTCTGTTTATAATGGAAATCAATAAGTAGAAATATTTAGGAATGATGCTAATAAGAAATGCATAATAGAAATCCATACAATGAAAACTATAAAACTTTAATGAAAGATATAAAAAAAACTTACATTAAAGCATAAACAGATTTCTCTGTGGTGTAACTAAAATTTAAAAAAATGGCAGTCCTCTACAAAATTATACATTGGTACAATGCTAGTTGAGTAGAAATTATAGTGGACTTGAACAATTTTGACTAAATTATTTTAAAGTTCATTTGGACAAATAAGCAAGAAAAGCATGAAAGTATGAAAGTTTTAGGAGGTTTTCCCTGATAATTGTTAAAGTCAATTATAAAGTTACAATGATTATTAGAGTACAATACTGGTAAAAATCTCAAAAACAGTATTAGAACAAAATGGTCATTAAATTGGTCTTACTGTATATGCTAAACAGAACTTAAAGGAAGAAACAGAAAGGGCAAGAGATGAATTACCTCTGAAATGGATAATGACTCTGTTTAAAAAAAAAAAAGTAAATGTAGGGACTTCTGGAGTGGTCCAGTGGTTAAGAATTTTCCTATCAATGTAGGGGACATGTATTCCATCCCTGGTCTGGGAAGATCTCACATGCCACAGGGCAGCTAAGCCCTTACAATTCAACTACTGAAGCCTGTGCCCTCTAGAGACCATATGCCACAAGAGAAGCCCTTTCACCACAACTAGAGAGTAGCCCCTGCTTGCTGCAACTAGAGAAAGCCCATGCAGCAAGAAAGACCCAGCACAGCCAAAAACAAATAAACAAAAAATAAAATTTAAAAAGGTATACATAATCATATACAGTATTTGTATAAATTATCATGTGTATACCTTCAAAAATTAAAACCTAAAATAAATATTAGGCTGCTGCTGCTGCTGCTAAGTCGCTTCAGTCGTGTCCGACTCTGTGCGACCCCATAGACGGCAGCCCACCAGGCTCCACCGTCCCTGGGATTCTCCAGGCAAGAACACTGGAGTGGGGTGCCATTTCCTTCTCCAATGCATGAAA
>NW_011495023.1:11392232-11403604 GCF_000754665.1 Bison bison bison
GATTCTCCAGGCAAGAACACTGGAGTGGGGTGCCATTTCCTTCTCCAATGCATGAAAGTGAAAAGTGAAAGTGAAGTCGCTCAGTCGTGTCCAACTCTTCACGACCCCATGGACTGCAGCCCACCAGGCTCCTCCGTCCATGGGATTTTCCAGGCAAGAGTACTGGAGTGGGGTGCCATCGCCATCTCCGAAATACTAGGCACTAGGTAGGAAAAAAAGAAATTGGTTGTTTTGGAGAAAAAAATAATCTTACAGTGTAACTATATAAAATACTCCAGAATATACCCCAATTTTTAAAAGCCAAAGCATTTAATAAGTTGGAATAAAACAGAGGTTAATATTTGATCTCAGGATGATAAATGACTTTTGAAGCATAAAAGCAATGAACCAAATCAGAGAGTATAAGTCACATACATGGTTAACTAATTTCCAGCAAAAGCGCCCAAGTAATTTATACTGGGTTAAATGCGTGTGCACCCAGAGTCCCAGAATGTGAACTTAATTGGGAATAGGGTCTTTGCAGATGTAACTGGTTTAGACGAGTTCATAAGGAGCATGGTGGCCCTTATAAATAGTATGAATGGTATCCTAATAAGAAGAGAAAACAGACACACAGAGGAAAGACTGTCACGTGGAGCCAGAAGCAGACATTGGAGTGGCTGTCAGCCAATGAGTGCTAAGGAGTGCCAGCAACCATGAGAAGCTAGGAAGAGAAAAAGAAGGATTCACCCCTTATTTTGACCTTCTATCTTCTAGAACTAGAAGAAAATTAGTTTCTGGGTTTTAAGTCACCCAGATTGTAATTTGTTATGTCAGCCCTAGGACACCAATGCAAAATTCAGAGGGGAAAGGAAATCTTTTCAACAAACGGTGCTGGAATATTGGAGAGCCTTGTGTATGTCTGTGTGTGTGTGTGTGTGTGTTTGCTCAGCTGTGTCCAACTTTTTGCAACACTATGGACCGTAGCCCAAGATTTGGAAAATATTTCTAAAATAGGACAAAAAACATACACTACAAAAAAAATAAATCAATAAATTTAACGTCATCAAAATGTAAAACTTACACTCCTAAAAGACGTGTTACAAAATAAAAGGCAAGCCACAGACTGGGAGAAAATATTTGCAGACATATATATGACAAAGGGATTTTATAAAAAATATTTATATACTGATGTTCAAAGTTCAATAATGAGATAAATTTAAAAATGGACAAATGATTTTAACAGACACTTCACTAAAGAAGATATAAGAATGGCAATATGATATGAAAATATGTCTAGTATCATTAGTTATTTGGAAAAAGCCAATTAAACCATAATTAGATACTATTGATACCCAGTAGAATTGCTCAAATTTAAAATGCTAGGAGAGGGATTACAAGGAACACAAGGAAACTTCTAGGAATGATGTATTGGTTCATTATCTTGATTGTGGTGATGGTTTAATGACTGTATATATATGTGTGTGTGTGTGTGTGTGTGTGCGTATGTATATATATATGTCAAACTTTATCAAGAATGTACACTTTAAATATGTGCAATTATTATATATTAATCATATCCTATAACAAAAAGAATGGAATCATACAATTTAAAAAAGTATGAGCCAGGGACTTCACTGGTGGTCCAGTGGCCGAGACTCCAGGCTCCCAGTGTTTGATACCTGGTCAGGGAACTAGATTCCACATGCTGAAACCAAGAGTTCAAATGCCTCAACAGAGATGGATGATCCCAAGTGCCACAACTAACATCCTGAACAGTCAAATGTATAAATAAAAAAAATAAGAAGTATGAGGCAAACATATGCTTAATGTACCAAACATACAAAGTGGCCTCAAAAATCAAAAAGAACACATGAACAAATTTTAAAAGTAGTCGAGAACAAATTTTAAAAGTCGTCAAAATTGTAAACAAAAATTCACAACTAAAATACATATATAATTTTTCAACAATTATATTAATAAAATATTATTAAAAACAATATTTTGCCCACCAGTTCTCATCAATAAAACTGGCACTTTTTTCAATTTTAAAAATTAATGCTGGCTTTGATGCAGTGAAGTGAGCATCCATATTCCAGCAATGTTAATGCAATTGGAGAAACTTTTCAGAGAAAACATTTGCCAATATTAAAATCTTCATATTGCTAGGTGTCACAATACAAAGTCATCTTAATTTTCTCCTCCATAATTTCCTTTTCACATTTTTAATAGCAACCATAAATTTTTTCACCAAATAAAAATTTTTAAAGGGGAAAATGCTTGAATTAGCTTCATTTTGAAAATGTACAAGCACAAAGAGTTGGATGCACCTTGAAGGTCTCCCTCCCTGTTGACTACAGGTTTCCCACATTGGGGGAGGGCAGCTTGACATTGTCACCAGGGGATCTGCTTCCACATGGTTCGTAGGATACATGCCATGATGACCACAGTGTCCCATTTAGCATCTCCCATCCATACGTGGTTCCAGCTTATTCTCTCATGTATACCTCTATCTCCTCCTAACAATACTCAGAGGAAATTAATAATAGCATCGCAAGAAAGAAAAAAATCTCTATGTCATAGATAATGTCCAGATACAGAGAGAGAAAAAAAAAAATCACATCTCATCTTGTTGGCAGCTTACCCAGAGTCCCAGGGCAGACTATTACTGACATCATGCAGAAAAGGGAACAAAGAGGAATGAATTAAAGTGAAGTGACCTGTAGTAGAGTCTCACTGGGTCATGGAAAGACCCAGACTCCAGCTCAGCATGATCCACCTTCCAACCACTGCCCTCTCTCCCTTCCATACCATGCAGACTCTCATTTGCTTTCACAGTAATCCAAGTTCTAGGTGGGGATCTGTTTATCTTCAAGTAAACCAATAAAGAAGTGTTAGTCCCCACAAGTCAAACAATCTAGCGGAGGGAAACTGTCCAGTCTGCAGATATGGACACCAAACAATGACTGAGTCGATGGGTCAAGCCAACAACAGCTGCAACAACACACAGAAAACATGAAAAGTCTTCTGGGGCTCAAGTTTCACACACTGATCAAATCAGAGGGTTACCAGTTGTCCCAAATACTCATTAAGTCACAAGGAAAGAGTGTGTTCTTTCATGGCCTGACACATCAATGACAGTGTTGAATCATTATGAAGATTAGAACCAAAGCCAGAATGATCACCATTCAAGGCACATGCTAATCTTGACCACTTCAAATTGACCACCTCCTGTCAAGGAGCAGAACAGACTCAAGGAGCATTCACAGCCAAGCTCACAAAACAGTCAAGGAGCATTCACAGCCATGCTCACAATCCCCACCTTTGTTCTTAAGAGAGACTCTCCCAGCAATGAGGAAACATGACTTTTGTCAAGGCAAACTATTTCCTTGACCATAAAAACAAGTTAAAAGTGAAACATGAATATAGGAGAAAACCTGAGCGTTTCCCCTGATAACAAAGAAGATACAGTGATATAATGTTCAGAATTGCTCAATTCCAAAAAGAGCATTCAGGTCAAGCTTTGGGCTGCACGACTAACTTCTTTGAGTATGTCACTCACTTTTTTAAGTAGGTTTTTCCACTGAGAAAAGGAATAGGTTGACATAGATGATCTCTAAGAGCTTTATGCCTAACTACTTGGGGAGAATTTTAATACAAGATGGTATCTGGGCAATGAACACATGAGATTGAGAAGCTGGAGTCTGATCTTCAGCCATCAACATGGTCCCCTGCCCCTTTGTTCCAGACAGCATCTAATCTTTCCTTCCTTGGGGCAATATGCGTCACGAATCACTCTTGAGGCTACATGGAGTCTAGATTGAAAGGAGCATCAAAATATACTGAGAAAATATTGGGAGTACTATTCCCATTACATTTGCTTATATCCTTGTTTATGGATTCTTTAGGCATGGTAGGCTAAATACATATCTGATGAGTAAATAAATAAAGGAACAAACTAAATGTGAAGAATTCTCCAGACCATATTTTAATGTAGCTAACCTGACTGCTCTCATCTACTTGGACATCAGCAGAAACCAATAAATGAGAGAACAGATATCAAAAAGTATAGAAAAAAACTTTAGCAAGTATATATATTAGATATACAGTAGTTACACAGTAGGCATGACAATGGCATTATTAAATGCACATAGTGACACCTATAAAGAAAGCTGAGTGCTGAAGAATTGATGCTTTTGAACTGTGGTGTTGGAGAAGACTCTTGAGAGCCCCTTGGACTGCAAGGAGATCCAACCTGTCCATCCTAAAGGAGATCAGTCCTGAGTGTTCATTGGAAAGACTGATGCTGAAGCTGAAGCTCTAATACTTTGGCTACCTGATTTGAAGAGCTGACTCATTGGAAAAGACCCTCATGCTGGGAAAGATCAAAGGTGGGAGGAGAAGGGGGTGACAGAGGATGAGATGTTTGGATGGCATCACTGATGTAATGGACATGAGTTTGATCTAGCTCTGGGAGTTGATGATGGACAGGGAAGCCTGGCATGCTGTGGTCCTTGGGGTCTCAAAGATTTGGAAATGACTGAGCAACTGAACTAAACAATGGACAGAGTCTTTAAGGATACTAGATAAGACCATTCTGGGTTCTGGGGCTAAGACTTTTGCTTCATGTAATCAGCTATTTATGCTGCATGATACCAGCCCCTATTAACAGACAGTTTTGATATCTAGCTGGTTGTCAGACTGTGTCCCTGTTATCTCCCCATCCAGGTAGTCCTGTACTGAAAGGTTTACCTCCTCACCACCAGCCCAAATGCCCAGCTCTTTCCTTTCAAGGACCCCAATCAAAGCTGCTGCTTCCACCATTGAAACAGCTGTCAGAGAAGCAGCTGTCCAACAGCTGCCTTTTCCAAATACTTTTCCTTCCAAAGGGCTTCCCTTGTGGCTCAGTTGGTAAAGAATCTACCTGTAGTAGACCTGGGTTCAACTGCTGGGTTGGGAAGATCCCCTGGAGAAGGAAAAGGCTACCCACTCCAGTATTTTGGCCTGGAGAATCCATGGACTGTATAGTCTATGGGGTCGCAAAGAATTAGACATGACTGAATGATTTTCACTGTAAACTCACTTTTCCCTTCCAAAGAGGATGCCATGGCTGTGCCACCCAATCCCATTCCAATCTGGTGCACATCAGCCCCAGAGAGGGAGGCAAGATGCGCCGTGTGAGGAAAGAAGACCTGGGGTCTCATCCCGGCTCTGTCGTTGGTGAGTTGGTGACCTTGGGTAAATTGTTTAACTTCTCTGCACCTTAGTTCTTTCATCTGTAGCTTGGAGGGACAGCAGGACAGACCTTTTTTTCTTGGCATTAATGTAGTTAATAAAGAGCTTTTAAAATTACTCTACTAGGTTCTTTTGAGGCCACTTGTGTTCAGAGAAAAGTAACTGAGAGACTCCAACCCAGGTACTGGCCTCGAGGGAGGTTGTTAACCAACCAGAGGCTGGTGGGAGGCAGCTATTCAGTCTTACACACACACACTCTCTTCATTTCCCTCTGTCCCCCTCTCGACTTCTCTGTCCTTCTCTCCACATCTTTGTGTCATTTCTCGACATACTTCTTCCACTTCCACATGCTTCCAAAATTTCAAGAATAATCTTTGATTCGTAAGTGGAAAGAGTCTGGAGGAAAACCTGTCTTCTTCCCATAAAGCCACAAAATGCAGACATTGTATTTCCGTCTGTGCTTTTCTTCAAATATCTACATGAAAACTGGGCTGAGACATGGCTTCCCATCATCTCCCTAACCTGGTTATCTCCTCTCTGGTTCCCTAATACTAACTAGGTAACTCTAGGCAAGTTACCTCCTCCTTTGAAACCTGGTTCTGTAAAACAGCCTTTAAATAACTACAGCATGAAGTTGCCGTGCATGTTAAAAATCTCATTGCTGGCACTTTGCAAATTCTGGGTAATGATTATACGTGAATCTTCGTGATAATATGTTGTGTATGGAGGCTTATCCAGAAGGCTCTGGAATGCAGGCATATATGCTGCTGTCGGCTTGATGATGGTGGGGCAGGCAGAGAGGAGCGGAGCTGAGAGTTTTTGCTCAGAGGGCTGAACCATTCTTACCTCATCCTGCCAACTGAGACCCTCCCTTGCCAGAGTTCATGATTTACAAACATACAAAAGGCTTCTGGGTGGTAAGCAGCAGCAGGAGTTTAGAATGAGCCTCTTTCTCATTCCCAGAGGGGTTGAGAGACAATAGATAATGCTCTAGAGATGGAGAAAAAGACAAAGCACATCACAAACCCCAGGGGCCTCAGGCTTCAGGTGTGTTAGGATTTCGGTGAAGAGAATCCCCTCCTAAAGAACATTTTCTTTTACAAGTAGATTAAACAAGTCAGCATACTAATAGCTCCCTAATTCATCAGGAAGACCAGAGGGCAAGCCATAAAAGAAGTACACAGCAAATCCAGTCCGTGCTGTTCTCATTCTGTCAGTCAGATCCAGCAAAAGGGGTAAATAAACTAGCACAGCACCCCCTGGCCTGAATTCCTGTCCCATCCTTGCTCAGAAATTTCCTTTCAGGACAAATAGCCAGGAGGGGACTCCTGTGCTATTTTCTGATGGCAGTGTTTAAGGAGACAGAGCCATGAAGTTTGAACAGACTTAATTTGAGAAAGCAGGACAGTGATACCCTCTTCTGGGAGCTGGCGGGACAGTCAGGTGGCCCAGCGTGGTCCCTCCCCACCAGTCCTATCCGAGAGAAGCGTCTTCTAGGTAGAGCTGAGGTCCTGGCACAGAAACTCATGAGCCCGTGGCCTTGACTTCAGCCAATCCAGAGGGAGGTGGGACTAGCCACATAAATCATTTGTAAAGCCTCTGGACAAGCCTGCTGCTAAGAATCACCCAAAGTTTCCATCTTCTTCCTTTGTTTCATAAACTTTCTTTTTTAAAAAAATATTAATAAGTGGATCCATTTCATGTGCTTTGGAACCTCAAAATATAGAGGTTGTTTCTTGTAAATCTCCTTCATCAGAAAGGCATCCCTTGTCCACAGCCAGCTCTGAGTTTCCTCAGTCTGTCCACGCACCACACACCACCACCTGCTGTCTCCAGGAAGATGCTACAAGGACTGGTAGAGGTGGTGGTGTCCGTGATGGGATCTTTGGATCCCAGACAAGACCTCCTAAACTCCTTAGTATTCTGGGGTTGGAGTGTGTGCAGAACAGGGACAATGTTCAAGGAGCCCTTGGAGTCATCAGAAGAACTGGAAGACACTTAATTTCCACTGTGACTCAGGCCTGCCCTTGATTAATGCTATAGACTGAAGGTTTGTGTCCCCACAAAATTCATCTGTTGCAATTTAACCTACAATGTGATGGTGTAGGAGGTGAGGACTCTGGGAGGTGATTAGGTTATAGGGCTAGAACCTTCATGAATGGGATTAGTGCCCTTATAAGAGAGATTCCAGAGAGCTTCCTGGCCATTTCTGACTCGTGGGGACGCAAGAAGACAACCATCTGTGAACCAGAAAGCAGGCTCTCAGCAAACAACAAATCTGCCAGCACCTTGATCTTGGACTTCCCAGCATCCAGGACCATGAGAAATAAATGTCAATAAGCCACCCATCCTCTGGTGTACTTCCTGGTGGCTCAGACACTAAAGAATCTGTGTGCAGTGTTGGAGATCCTAGTCTAATCCCTGGGTTGGGAAGATCCCCTGGAGAAGGGAATGGATACTCACTCCAGCAATCTTGCCTGGAGAATTCCATGGACAAAGGAGCCTGGCGGGCTACAGTCCATGGGGTCACAAAGAGCCGGACAACACTGAGTGACTAACCCATCCTCTGGTATTTTGTTATAGCCACACAAAACAACTAAGACAAGAAGCAAATCCCAAACCTAATTAAGACATTCCTGCAGACAGTTCAGTTGCCAGGAGAGGTAATCCAAAGAAGGTGCTTAGACTGGGGCTGGGGAATAAACAGTCAGTGGGCACCCAGGGGAAGAGATGGAGTAGAGCAGCATCAGGCTCTTTTCCCTTGCACGGACATCCCCATGCTACCTATAAAGAGCTGTGGCATTAATTACACATCTTCTTGCTAAAGATTCACTCTTGGACTGTCTATGAAAACTAATGAAGACAATCAGAACACCACTCAAAACCTTTCCATCTGCCAAGCACTTCACAAGATGAGCTCATTAATCCACATGGCCCTCCCGTGAAGCTGGTAGTTATGCTTATGCCCAGTTTAGAGAGGGAGTAACAGCAGAGATAAAGCTACTTCCTGGAGTCTCTGGGTGCACTGCAGCCACTCTCTTCTTTTGTCCAGAAAGCAAACCACGGGTCTCTGAGGAAGGATTTTCCTGTCGTTTCTTTTACCCTAGCTTTCACTGAGATGAGTATCCCGAAAGAGGGTAACAGATATACAGCCTGGATGGGACTTCTCTGGTGATGTAGTGCTTAAGAATCCACCCTGCAGTGCAGGGGACTCAGGTTTGATCCTGGGTTGGAGAACTCAGGTTCCGCATGCCATGGAGCAACTAAGCTCACACGCGGCAACTAGTGAGCCCGAGCCACAGCTGGAGAGTCTGTGCACCGCAAGGACAGACCCCACATGATGCAACTAAGACCCGATGCAGCCAAACAAATAAAACAGAAAATACACAGGCCGGTTCTTCATGCTGTGCAACGCCTAACTAGTCCCCTTTAGAAGCAGTCATTATCCTCAAAGTTACTCTTTCGTAGCTGAGGTATTGCCAGAATGTTACTAATGACCGATTCATAGCCATCAATGAATTATTAATTTTATCAACGGATATTTATTGAATCCCTTCTATATTTCAAATGTTATACTATGCCCTGTGCTCAGTGCTAACTTAGTTTAAAAAAAAATAAAGTGAATGCCCCCTCAATTTTGTTGTAATATTATTTAGCCTGAATATAAGGAATTCCTATGGAATATTTCATTAAAATAACCTACTGGTCCGTATTTTCCTTGCCTTCAACTTTTGCTTCCTCTAAATTTCATTGACACAAGGATGAACTAGTCACTTAATATTGTAATCCATTACCATTATTCCAAGTTTTGGGAAAAAAAAAGAACCCTTTTGCCCATTATTGGCTCTCAACTTTTCCCATAGCCACTTGTGCTACTTTTGGAGCAAAGAGGTATCCCTCCCTTGTTCCCCAAAGCACAGCAGATACCCTTAAGAGGCATGGTTCCTTGTGTCAGGCAGTAAGAAACCTCTGGTGAACCATGTGTGACTTTCCAGGGTGGTCACTTTTGTCAAAGTTTCAGGAAGTAGAAGTTAAATAAATTACCTGGTAAGTAACTTAAAATATTAATTTTCTAATAAAATAAGAAAGACCATATTATGGAGTTAAGTTCAAGCTCAAGACCTAAAGAAATGTCGAGTTCACAGCCCACCTCCAGCTAGCTCACTGCTATGAGATGCTGGGAGAATACAGACAGAGTAGTGCTGTGGGTCTAAACCATCATATCATGCCTCTGTCCAATTTGGGGGCAATAATGAGTCAGCACTAGAGGGAATCAGAAGGACTCAGCATTAGAGTTAGAGGTCCACAGATCAAAGGAGCCAACTATCATAGCCATCACTGCCCTGTGATAGATGTCAAGTTAATGGGCAGCTAAGATAGGATGGATATGTGTCAGGGAGAAAACAGAGAGATGAATGAATGAAAGCAGTTAACCTATATACATTTTGTGGAAGTTGGAGTGACTGTTCCTGACACTGTACCCTTTTTAGTCAGCATGATGGTGCTTGTGAAAGCACATAGTTAAGAACCCCAAATCTGGGACTTCTCTGGTGGTCCAGGGGCTAAGCATCCTCCTGCCAGTGTAGGGGACATGGGTTCCATCCCTGGTCTGGGAAGATTCTACATGCCTCGGGGCAACTAAGCCGGCATGCCACAATTACTGGCCCTGCACGCTCCAGAACGTGCTCTGCAACAAGAGAAGCCACCACAATGAGAAGCCCGTGCACCGCAACCAGAGAGCAGTCCCCGCTCACCACAACCAGAGGCGGCCTGAGCACAGTAACAAAGACCCAGGGAAGCCGAAGAATACAATTTTTAAATTAATTTTTTTAAAAAACTGCTTTTCTGTTTTTTTGTTTTGTTTTGTTTTGTTTTATAAAAAAGATCCCAGAATCTGATTACACGGGTCTGGGTTCCAATCCTGACTCCACTCACTACTTTAATGTGACACTTAAATATCTTCAGGTCCTAGGTTTCTTCATTTCTGAAGTACATTAAGAGTGGTAGTGTTTCATGGGACAGTGGTGAAGATAAAATGGAATAACTCATACAAAATATTTGTGTGCCTGATCTATAATATTCCCCCAATAAAAGTTAACTATTATGATTTCTAACATTTAAAGTGCTACACAATTACAACAATATATGTTAATGTTATTATCATTGTCCTTTTAAAAAATCTCTCATTCAGTGCCCTTAGTTTAAGGTTATACCTGATTAAAATGAGCAGATGGTATTTTATCCTTGGTTATATCTGTAGGATCATTGAAATAGGTTTATCTTTTTAATGCAAAAGTTTTTCCATAGGGATTTGGCAGATGTTTTATGATTTATGATATATTCAAAAAAATCTGTCACTTCTTAGATGAAAATTTTTAAAGTAAATCATATAAACTTTAGAACAAGGACTCATATTTATAAAATTATACAAGCTATAAATAATGAGAATATACTTTTAAAAGACACAGGGCATTTCTGAGAGTAAAAATGCAAAACTGATTATTTCTATAGTGGTTTCTAATAATCCTACCAGAATTATAATGGAATGGCTCACTAGCTACATGACAAGGATTTAGGAATGGTTCTGAGTGATAAGATCTGGCTATGGAATTCTAGGAAGTCCAGATATTTTAGATCTGCATATTAACATCCCAAATCAGTGCCCTCCAGATAGGTTGGGACTGTGGCTTCACATGTGTTTGCTACTGGTTGCCAGAGCAACCAAGGAGAATGAGAAAACCATTCATCATAAATCCCACCTGGTGCTGCCCCATCACTCTCCCTACTCACGTTGCAGTAATGACATTATCTCTACCTGCCCCAAAAGCTACTGCAACAATGGATTGTCTAAGTACGCTATGTGTGTCTCTTCCTATTATTTCAACAGGAGCTATTTATGCAGTCTAAAAATAAAATAGGTGAACATGATGGGAAAATGGACCTTATAATGTAAATTAATTGAGAAAGAGTGATCCGGATGTCAAATGGGATAACAGCCACCATTTGCTAGAGGGATATATGGACAGGAGGTTGTGATGTACTTTAAAAATAAAGAAGTATTCAGAGTAACTCAGTAACTGGCTACCAAGTCCCCTCTTGCCTCAGCACAAATTTCAGACTTGGGAAAAAAGAAAATATCCTGAAGATTCAGTTCAGTC
>NW_011495023.1:11403704-11404044 GCF_000754665.1 Bison bison bison
GCTCTTTGCCACTCCATGGATTGCAGCACTCCAGGCTTCCCTGTCCATCACCAACTCCCAGAGCCTACTCAAACTCATGCCCATTGTGTCAGTGATGACATCCAACCATCTCATCCTCTGTCAGCCCCTTCTTCTCCTGCCTTCAATCTTTCCCAGCATCAGGGTCTTCTCCAATGAGTCAGCTCTTTGTATCAGGTGGCCAAAGTATTGGAGTTTCAGCTTCAACATCAGTCCTTCCAATGAATACTCAGCTCTGATCTCTTTTAGGATGGATTGGTTGGATCTTCTTGCAGTCCAAGGGACTCTCAAGAGTCTTCTCCAATACCACAGTTCAAAGGCA
>NW_011495023.1:11404324-11415087 GCF_000754665.1 Bison bison bison
GTGGTGTCATTTGCATATCTGAGGTTATTGATATTTCTACCGGCAATCTTGATTCCAGCTTGTGCTTCATCCAGCCCAGCGTTTCTCATGATGTACTCTGCATAAAAGTTAAATAAGCAGGGTGACAATATACAGCCCTGACGTACTCCTTTCTTGATTTGGAACCAGTCTGTTGTTCCATGTTCAGTTCTAACTGTTGCTTCTTGACCTGCATATAGATTTCTCAGGAGGCAGTCAGGTGGTCTGGTATTGAAGATGGCCAGTATCAAGTGCTGAATCACAGGGATCAGTGAGCTGAACAACCTGCAAGCTTTGAGCAGGTTTCCTAAGCTTGACACTATTGACATTTGGAGCTGGTTAATTCCTTGCACTGGAGGTCTGTCCTGTGCACCGTAGACTGTTTAGCAAACCTGGTCTCTATAGACTAGATGTGTTCACCCCTTCTCTCTAGCTGTGACAACCAAAATCTCTCCAGACATGGCCAAATGTCCTCTAGGACAGTGGTCCCCAAACTTTTTGGCACCAGGGATGAATTTCATGGAAGACAACTTGTTTATAGACCAGACATGTAGGGAGGTGATGATTTTGGGATGATTCAAATGCATTGCATTTATTGTGCATTTTATTTTTAATCTAATACTGCTGGTGATCTGACAGGAGACACCGGTCCACAGCCCAGAGGTTGGGGATCCCTGCCCTAGGGGATGAGTCTTGGAGGAATAAACTAGCCCTTGCCTGAAAACTACTGCTTATCCCTCAAGGTTTCTCTCAAAGTCAGATGAAGTTTGGGGAGGTGCTTTTAGATTATTGGGGCTTCCATGGTGGCTCAGACAGTAAACAATCCACTTGCAACCCAGAAGATCCAGGTTCAATCCCTGGATTGTGAAGATCCCCTAGAGAAGGGAATGGTAACCCACTCTAGTATTCTTGCCTGGAGAATTCCATGGTCAGAGGAGCATGGAGAGCTACAGTCCATGGGGTCACAAAAAGTCAGATACAACTGAGTGACTAACATATTTCTAGATTATGAATATATTTTCTGGTACAATTCCATTGAATCACTGAATTAAACGAGCACAACCCTGTTTCATTGGATGCTTTTAACTCTCAGTGTGTGTGTGTGTGTCAGTGTGCGTGTGTGTGTAAGGCTATGCAGGACTATTTTACACAACATTCAGTAAAGCAGAAAGCAGAAAAGGATGTTTGAAAATGTTTCCTCAAAGGTTAATGATATAAAGAGAATATATTCATAAAAGAGAAAAAAATTGGAAAGGAGGAAAATCACATTTTCATACTTGAGAATATACATTAGTTTAACTTCCTCTATTTTCTTTGTTATGAAGAGACTCCAAGAAATGCAATTTGCAAATATAATTGAAAGTTAATTATACTATTATCAATTATATCCTTTTACTGCTCTCTGGAGAAGACTAAGAATTTTAGGGTGAATAGATGGGTATAAATGTTCATGTTGTAGTCAATACACAATTTATATCATTGAGCTACCATTAAATATAATGAATTCCCACACTGTGTCATGGAAACAATCAAGAACGGAACTATTTTTTTCTTCAGAATTCCTAGGCAGCGTTTAAGTTTCAGCATTGCTAGCACTGTGTATTAACAAAACACGTTTTATTTAGGAGACACAACGCCTGGGGCAGGAGGATAGATGCAGTTAATAGAGTCAGAACAAAGGCATATAGAGAAAACATAATTGGCTCCACTTCTACAAATCAAATCCATGGCTAAAGAAACAAAGAGAGGTTAAGAAAGGTAAGAGATCAAGACCTTGGGATTTTTCGAATTATTATTTTATATGTCACATGTTTCTTTCAGACAAATGAAGTCTGTGTGTATTGTAGTTCTTGTGAACACATGTCTGGAGGTTTAAAAGAAGGAAGAGAAGAAGCAAGGGAAAATACATAGAGCTTAAAGTTGTATCTTCACATAGTATCTCATTTAATCCTTACAACATCCCTAGGAAGTGAGTGTTATTAACCTGTGTTAAAGATGAGGAAACTAGAGGCCCATTAAGTAAGTTGCCCAATGTCAGGCAATATGGTTTTGCCAAATTTCAAGGCCCTCCTCTTACTCATAAGCCACTCAATACAGCCTCACTGGGCAAAATATTTATTTTTATTTCCAGAATGGACTACTCTCTTCATTTTATTTGTGTATGCAAGTCAGCCAATTAAGAATTCAATGGAGTGAACAAATAACCTCTTTTAAGGCTCCAAATACTCTAAGTTAAATGTTTATAAATCATTTATGTGGCAGTATAAATTAACAGAATTTTCAGAATTTAGATTTGAGTCCTGACTTTTCTCTTTACTAGCTGTACATCCTGGCAAACATCCCTAGTGTTATTATGACCTAAATAGTTGTTTGCGACCTAGGCCTTAGATACCTAATCGCTGTAGGATCATTTTATAGGATATAATGCATTCTAGATTCCAAATAACTGATTCACAAATATTAGAACGTGATCAAATTTAAAACAGAAGATACATATTTTAAATGTCTAGCTCAAACTTAATCATTTATTAGTGGAATAAACTGTAGGTAGACATGTGTTTGTGCGTGTGTAGGTATATTAGTTTTAATTTTTGCTTCAGGTATGAAACACAACTGTCAAATCATGGCATTGCTATAAAAAAGAAATGTGACATTTTTCAACAAATATGCAGTAAAAGGCAGTTCTTCCAACATTATAGGCCACTTGTACTGCCTACAATGACACACATGACACATAATTGAATGTGAATTCTTTGTATAGATGTCTTCATCTAATCAATGAATGCCTTCCACTCTCTTCATCCATAATGCTTCAGCCCTAGATCTATTTATTTTCTGCAAATAGGCCTAAACACTGCAAATGTAATATACTGTAAGACTTCCTCAAATCATTTACTTTTCCATTCATCTTCATAAAAAAGTGTAGCAACAAAATTGCTATAGTTCTTCATGTGCTACCTACCTGCCAGGTCCTCCAACAAACTACTGAAGATTAATACTTGGAGAAAGCCACTCAAGGTCTGAAATACCTGACAAATTATGAAATTGACATGGTATCCCTATGGAAATGCAAAGATTGGTAGCTCTTCATTTGCAATTCATGCGCATGCTCAGGACATAGGCAATGTTTTGCCTAAATTAAGCCAAGAGCCAAAGAAGCCAGTAAGCATTCCCTTCCAGGTCAAACCATTAAGAGAGCCAAGGCTAACTGTTCAGAGTTACTACATATTTTGGGCCTATCCTCAATTTTAAAGTGCTCCAAATCAAGTGTTGATGTTCAGTCACTAAGTTGCGTGCTGTTCTTTGGGATCCCGTGGACTGCAGCATACCAGTCTTCCCTGTCCTTTGCTGTTTCCCAGAGTTTGCTCAAACTCATGTCCATTGAGTTGGTGATGTCATCCAGACATTTCATCCTCCGTCACCCCCTTCTCCTTTGGCCCTCAATCTCTCCCAGGATCAGGGTCTTATCCAATGAAAAACATCAGGGTCTAATCCAAACCAAATAGCAACTACATTTAAAATATTGCCTCACATTTGAAGAAACCACTGGGTAAGAGTTGTCCACTAAGTATACTCCTTGGGATAAAATCCAAGGACAGGGAGCCAGTGACAAAACTATCTGAGGTTTGGGTATAGGAATTGGGGCAAAAGTAGGGGAACCTCAAATAAATTTTGATTTCTCTCTGTGTTTAGATAATTGCATCCTGAACCATAAAGTCGTACTACAGCAGCTCTGTGGATGCTGCTGGTTGGGCAAGGCCATGGGAAGGGGTGGTGATTCTCACAGGTGGGTATTCTCACTAAATGCCACATTGGTCATAAGCTCAACAAAGAAAAGGCTTGAAATGGTAACCACATCACAGCTTTTATGAGTGGCCTTAATATCTGCCATGGTTGTATCCTATTGATGCTGTAACAAATTATCCCAAATTTAGCACCTGAAACAACCCAAATCCATTACCTTTTTGTTTTGTAGAAGTCTGATACGAACCTCACTGAGCTAAATCAAGGTGTCAGCAGGGATGCACTCCTTTCTGAAGTCTCTAGGGAATAATCTCTCCTTGCCTTTTCCACTTTCTAGAGGCTGCCCACATGCCTTGGCTCATGGCTCCCTTCCTCCATCTTCAAAGCCAGCAAAGGAGCATCTCTCTGACCTACTTCCATTGTCTTGTCTCTCTTTCTGACCCCTAATTCCATTGTCACATCTCTCTTTCTGACTCCAACTGAGGAAAGTTCTCTGTCTCTATGGACTCATGTGATTAGACTGGGTCCACCTGGATGATCCAAGAGTCTTCCCATCTCAAGGTCTTTAACTTTATCGCATTTGCTAAGCCCCCTTTTGTCATGTATGGTAACACACACAGTTTCTGAGGATTAGGATTAGGACATCTTTGGGGAACAATTAACCTGCCTACCAAAATGGTTCCATGATCTGAAGATTCCCAAATCCTTCACCCATTCAGCCCCTTTAATAAGAAACCCCTCCTACCCACTGAAGAAGCAATTTTCACAGTTTGACCCATAACTCATTTGTGTTCAATTCTTTGGGACCCCATGGACCATAGCCTGCCTCTAGGCTCCTCTGTCCATGGAATTCTCTAGGCAAGAATACCAGAATGGATTGCCATTTCCTTCTCCAGGGGGATGTTCCCGACCCAAGATTTGAACTTAGGTATCCTGCACTGCAGGCAGGTTCTTTACCATCTGAGCCACCAGGGGGAACCCATGATTATTATTGCTAATTTATATAGCAAACATCCTTCTGGCAGACACCATTATTACAACTGTTAGAATACAGCTGTGCTCAATTACAACATTCTTATTTACTCTAAAGAACATCCTATGATACTGGGTTCAGGATACCTTTGCATCAAATTATTTTCTTATTTAATAATCAGCATCTGTAAAATTTTTAAGCTGAGAGGGCAATGAGTCGTTTTCTTTGATCTCAGCTTACAGGATCTTAATTCCCTGACCACAGCTTGAACCTGAGCCATGGCAGTGAAAGCCCAGAATCCTAACCACTAGGCAACCAGAGAACTCTCAAATGAAGCATTTTCTTGATGTTCTATAACATGATCTGCATTTTTACAAACATACTTTACGAGTCATTAGCTGGGGGTAAAATTAACCTACCCTGCTCTGGAAATTATAGCAGCCAACATCATGGCATTTTTTGTTTGTTTGTTTGGGGAGGGGGTGTTGGTCTTTTGGCCATGCCATGTGACATGCAGCATCTTAGATTCCCAACCAGGGATTGAATCCGGGTCCCCTGCAGTGGAAGCACAGAGTCCTAACCACGGGACAACCAGGGAAGTCTCCATCACAGCATTTCTAAAATCTTTTCAGTGAAACTCTCATGGCTGTTACTTAATAATTAGCTTAATAAATTCATTTGTAATTCATTATAACTAATATTAATTAGAAATGCATTTTATTTGTTACTTTACCCAAACACCTGTCAGAAAAATCATAAAAAGACCTATCACATTGATCAGGTAAGAATAGCAACAAACAAATCCCCTCCCCCTCTTTTTTGAGAGTTATGTTTTATTCAGTGGACAAATTTGAGGACTTAAGCAGATTATCCTGAGAAACTGCTCCCAACAAATCTTGATATCTCAAAAAACATGACAAAATAAATGTTTATTTTTTTCTCACACAAAGCCCAGTGCAGTTCTATGCTATGCCATCAGGAAAACATGGTTTCCTATAGTCAAGGTTGCTGTAGGCAGGAGGAGAGAGATGGAGAAGGCATATTGGCTCTCAATTGCCTCACCTGAAAAGTGACAAGTATCACTTCTTCTTCCAGGCCATTGGCCAGAAATAGTCACGCAACCCTAACTTGCCTTCAAAGAATGCTGGGAAATTGAGGGGAGTGCATGGGACTTTTAGTTGGGGCTAATTGTCTTTGCCACTCCATCACCTTCATTCTTTTCACTGACTTCTTTGTCTTCCTATTGTTGAACCAGCAGAAGTAGAAATAAAAGTGATCTGTAGCTAAGCCATCCAAGCTGTCTTCTATCCCAACACCTCCATGACTGTTTTGCCATTTTGCAACTCTGGTATTTTGAAGGCAGGTTCATTTTCTCTAAGAATCTCTCAAGGTTTCCCAAAACAACTAATTTCCCTTAAAGTCATGGCAATTTCAGTGACTGACACTTTGAAGCCACCTGATTTGTCCTTCTGTGAATGATTTACCTTTAGGATGGTCGATAATGTTGACTTACTCAAAGTTCATACCTTTGCAAAGGGGCTTGAATGCCACATCTCAGTTATATTTGAAGTTAATATTTCAATCAATTTAACTGCCAAATATTTTGCTCAAATAATTATCTCAGGCTCTGAAACACTTTCCTGTTCTTTTTTTTTTTTTTTAACATACCTCTCCTGGGGGAAAGGAGGTGACTAATTCTGCCACCATAGAGAACTATGGTGATTTGAAATTACACAGCCAGATGGCAAAATGCTGGTTAAAGATTCCCTGTTATTCTGTTGATCTCTCTTCAAGTATTCAGTCTTCATCTCTTAGTCATAACACTGGCTTCCCAATTCAACAAAATTCATTTTGCAAATGAAATAGGTAATATAAAATGCATCAGCTCATAGAGCTGGCAATTTTTTTTGAATGAATGAATGATATTAGCAATCTTCCCTGTTAATTTTTTCAAATTACAACAGAGTTTAGATTCAAGGTAAAAGTGAATTCTAAACTTTTCATAGACCTTCCAGATCCAAACAATAGACACAGATGTGGCAAGAGACTTGATGGGACCTAATCTCTATGTACCTCCGGCTTGGGACTCTGGGTGGTTAGATTTAACATCAGGATTCTTTTTTGAAACTGGTCTCCATGTCCTTTGGATGAATGGGGAGGAGACTTTGAGTCCTTCGATTAAAATCTCTGGCTGTTAAGTTTCTGTTTGGCAGCGAATCACAAATTGGTTCTTACCCCGACCTTGGTCTTGGCATTGGAATTTCAGTTTCCAGGTTGACATCCTTCTCTCCCTCAAGCTTTATACTTGGTTTTTCTGTTTCCCACAGTCTCTGGAAGGACACGTCCTGCTCTGGTCAACCCTTCAAAGTCTAACTTCTGACTCCAGCTGCTGGCTGGTGCCAGGCAGTTCACTTTGTTTCCATAAGGGGAGGGTCTGATTTCCTGGATGTAAGGATCTCTGCCCCTTCCCAGGGAAATGGAGAAAACCTTGTGTCCATCACTAATCTCCCAGACTTATGTTCATAGTGCTTAGACTATGGCACCCAATTCAAATCACAACAGTGATTGCCAAAGTCTCAACCTCTCCTAATAGAATTAAACAAAATAAAACCCACATAAGTTTTGTACAGGGAGTATTTAAAATGCACAAAGGCACAGATGGACAAAATATATCAGGAAGTGCACACAACAATATTGCCTTTCTTTTAAGCCAAAATATGCAAATACAAGTTATATATCCAGCATCAGCCACGTGCTTGGTGGTCATTTGAATATGCTAAGCCTATGCAAAGATGTCAGGCAATGCAAAGAAGGGGAATATAGAAAGAACAAACAAAGAAAAATGTCTGAGAGCAGAGAATAAAGCCAATTTATACTTTTGGATGATATTTAAGCTGTTTCAGTGTGTTCTGAAGTTTTTGTTTTGTCTTATATACAGCCAGACTGCCATTAGACGATAAAGGTGGTCAAATGCAGACCTCTCTTTAGGTAGAAATTTAAGTCTTCTCCATCAGGAATCCTTCTCTGGCCTTCACAAACACACCATCAGAGTGCATCAAAAAACCAAGAATCTGGTCTTGGCCTGCCAGCGTTTGACATTGACCAAGTCAAATGAGCTCTAGGGGATGCTTTTCTGTTTTCTTTCCAGCAGAAAACAGTATTCTATGTTAATCTGTAAGGACCTTTCTGGCTGTAAAATTCATGCCTCCTTGTCCTGACTATGAAACGTTGCCTGAAACACTGCCCCGTGAGCGCATTGTATGCTTCTCAGAGCCAAGCGCAAGTTCAGCGTATCCAGCTTCACAATCTGACCCAATGTGACTCAACTTGAATACTTCCTCTAAGAAGGCTGCCCAAGACCCCCACAAAAAGCCACTTGGAGCAAACCTCACCTCCCTCTATTGCTTTCCTCCCCACCTCTCGGGAAACCCATTCAGGGAGAGCTCTCCCTCCAAAATCGCTCATTGAGAAGCCCCAGCTTCTGGCCTCTCCGCTCAGGAACTCTGTGTTCCCATTTTCAAGGTCCAGCTTGCCACTCTGGCGCTCTGCCTCTGGCTTCCATTCCTGCCCAGGGAAGTTGGAATTGCCTAAAATCATGGGAGGAAAGCTGGCCCTGTGTCACGGACCCCCACAGGCAGTAAGAAAAGGCTAGAATCCTCACCTCACCAGAGCCCCTGGAGCTTGGGACAGTTTTCTTTCTGTTTACTTTCTGTTTCTCTTTGTTACATAAAATTCATTTACTTTTAATTGAAGGATAACTGCTTTACAGCATTGTGTTGGTTTCTGCCAAACGTCAACATAGCCTTGCCCTTCTTTCCAATGTGATCAGCAGTGTGTCTGCCTCCTTTCTTCCCCGGCCCACATTTCTCACATTTGGGGGTGGTGAGGGAGTGTCACAGGCCCAGTGCCCCACCATCCCAACCAGATGAGATGCTCAGGAGAAGCCCTCACTGTTGTCAGGGAGGAACATCTGAATCTGAGCATGAGGGCCGGGAAGGATGGAGGAATCATGCTTAGAAATGAGAGAATCATCTCAGCAAACAAGAAGGCAAATGGAGTATTATTAAGCCATAAAAAGGAATGAAATTGGGTCATTTGTAGACACATAAATGCGTCTAGAGACCGTCACACAGAATGAAGTAAGTCAGAAAGAGTAAAACAAATATCATATATCAATGCATCTATGTGGAATCTGGAAAAATGGTACAAATGATCTTATTTGCAAAGTAGAAATAGAAACACAAATGTATGGACACTAAGAGGGGGATGAACTGGGAGACTGGGATTGGCATATATACGCTATTGATACTATGTATAAAATAGATAGCTAATGAGATCCTACTGTATAGCTCAGGGAACTCTACCCAATGCTCTGGGGTGACCTAAATAGGAAGGCAATCCAAAAGGAGGGGATATGTATATACACACATACAACTGATTCACTTTGTTGTACACCTGGAACTAACACAACATTGTAAAGCAACTGAACTCCAAGAAATTATTTTTAATTAAAAATAAATACATAAATGTATACCCTTGGGCTGTGAAGGAGCCTATGAATCTACAGTTTTAGGAAGAGGTTGGAACATGGTTAAGGGGATGGCTTGTGAAGCCTGACTGCCAGGGTTTGAAACCTGGCTTTACCACTTGTGAACCTGGACAACTATTTAACTTCTCTGTGCCTAGGTTTCCTCAGCCATCGAATGAAGTTAGAAATAGAACCTACCTCTTACGGTTGTTGTAATGATTAAAAGTGTTAACCTAGAACATACAACTTAATGCCTGGCAGTAAACATTCAAGACGTCCAGCCCACACACTGTTACTATACTCTCCACCTTGTCACCCTTTCCGGCCCCTATGTTGCCTACTGAGGATGCTCTTGGTTGATCCATAAGCTCTTCACCTGCCAGAGAAGGGGCATCAGCCCAGCAGGGCCCAGGGGGAGGGGAATCCAGGTATTTACTGACTTCTCAAAGTCATTTACATCCAATGGCTTGAGCTCTGCACAATAAACACCACAGTTAAATTCAGCACCAAGAAAACACATTATTAAGTGCCAGGCTTTGAATGGCACCCAATTCCTGCAACCCAGGTCCTTCAGCCAACACCTGACCTGTTTCCAACTCAGCTCCCAGCAGCAGGACCCCTGTGTCATCATGTCAATCGTGGTTTCTAACGTTCTAACTGCAGGGATCTCTTTGACAGCTTAGAGTCCTATATTTCAGATCAATTAGAAGTTGAAATTGGGGATCCCCTAGGCAGAAATTAACCCTCTTGGGTTCCTATTCTTGGGTCTAAGGGAGAAAGATGAAAAAATGATCCTTGCTTGAAACTCCATTTGTAGGGACTTAACCAATGAGGGTTACATTAACTTATTTCTAGATTTCCTCTCCACTTTACTCTGTTCCTCTAACTTACAAATAATTTCCAAGTCAAGGTTTAATTTCTTCCCCACTCTACTGTCCCCAGTGCCCAGGTGGGTCTCCATCTTCCTCAACAGGCTATGAAGTTAAAGCTCAGAATGTGGCTTTAAATCAATTGGCAATTTTTTTTAAATACAACTGATCTTTGGACAATGCAAGGGGATAATCCAAATATATAGTCAGCCCTCCATGTCCATCGTGCCACCCCATCTGTGGATTCAGCCGTTTGGGAATCGAGTCGTTCTACAACATTTTACTGTTGAAAAATATTCATGTAAAAGGAGACCCCATGCAGTTTTAATCCACTATATTCAAGGGTCAGCTGGAAAACACTTATCTAAGGTCACCATAATTCAACATGAAAATTCAACAATCTCCCCACATTCATAGAGATCTACATCTCAGTCACCAAGAACTTTGAACATGTTTATCCTTATAACATATTTATCCTTATTTTTGTTGAAATAAGTAATTGGGGCCATGCTCCATTTTCTTAGGAAAAAATAAAGGCACAAAAAGGTGACACAGGTTGAGAGGTTTAACGAACGAGATGAGGGAAAGAATCCTGCCTGGCCCCGGGCCTGGGGTTTGAAGGCGGTCGTGT
>NW_011495023.1:11415187-11424630 GCF_000754665.1 Bison bison bison
CAGGTGCCTCTGCAGTCTTTGCAGCTTACAGAACTCTGTGCCTGGCCTGGTGAAGCCATCGATCTCATCCTGTCTGACAATGTTACAGAGAAGACCCACAGCGAGGACACTGAGAAGGGAATCTTTATTTTCTGTTTTTTTTTTGTTTTTTGTTTTTGCCTTTAATTCTATGTTCTCAGGTTGAAATGTATGGATTTCCTTTCTCTAGTTCATCACAGCTGTGCTGTTGGAATTCTCTGCTTTCTCTTTGGTACTTTGATTTATTTGGTGCATCAGCTGGGGGAGCCATGGGAATCTCACAGGGTCCCAATCACTTCAGGGTATTCTGAGCACCTGGCCTGGGCTCCAATGATCGGCTGGTATTGATCTGTAGGTGTTTAGAAAGCATGAATAGCTTCAACCTAAAGCCACTATCAAAGTAAACTATTTCCTCCAATAAGTGGGGTTTTTCAGCTTTTATAAAACTCAGGTCAAGAGTCTGAATTTACTGCTTATAACATTCTTTTTTCACACCTCTTTCAAAATATGTAAACAACTTATGCAACTCAATATCAAAAAATCCCAAACAACTCAAATAAAAAATGGGCAGATCTAAATAGACATTTCTCCAAAGAAGACATACAGATGGCCAAAAGGCACATGAAAGGATGCTCAATATTGCTAATTAGTAGAGAAAAGCAAATCAAAACTGCAATGAGGTATCACCTCCCACTGGTCAGAATGGCCATCATCAAAAAATTGACAAACAATAAATGCTGAAGTGGGTGTGGAGAAAAAGAAACCCTGCTATACTGTTGGAGGGAATGTAAATTGGTGCAGCCACTGTAGAGAACAGTGTGAAGGTTCCTTAAAAAACAAGAGTTACCATATGAGCCAGCAATCCTTCTCCTGGGCATATTTCTGGAGAAAACCATAATTCAAAAAGATACATGTACCCCCATGTTTATAGTACCGCTATGTACAATAGCCAAGACATGCAAGCAACCTAAATGTCCATTGACAGATGAATGGATAAAGAAGATGTGGTTTATATGTGTGTGTGTGTGTGTGTGTGTATGTGTGTGTGTGTGTGTGTATAATGGAATATTGCTCAGCCATTAAAAAGAATGAGATAATGCCATTTACAGCAACATGATGGACCTAGAGATTATACTAAGTAAGCCAAACAGAAAATATATATTGCTTATATGTTGAATCAAAAAAAAAAAAAAAAAGGATACAAATGAGCTTATTTCCAAAAGAGAAAGAGACTCACAGATAGAGAAAACAAACTTACTATTACCAAAGGAGAAAGAGGGTTGGAAGTAGGGATAAATTAAGAGGTTTGGATTAAGATATACACACTACTTACATAAAACAGATGATTAACAAGGATCTACTGTATAGAATAGGGGACTTACTCAATGTTTTCTGATGTCCTGTGGGGAAAGAGAAACTGCTGAAGTGTGTGTATATACATATACATGAATCACTGTGTTATACACCTGAAACTAACATGATATTATAAATCAACTATACCTCCATTTAAAAAATGAGACAGTTGCCCATCTTGTCAAGTTGAATCCCCTTCTTTGTGATTTAGCATCATAGAACTATGATTCTGAATCAGAAATGGAAGTTTAGATGATAATAGTGGTGACAATGATCAGTCATGGGTGCCTACTAGATGCTAGGGTTATATGCATTACCTCAGTGATCCTCACAACAAATCTATAAGATAACAAGTGTCTATTATTTTTCCCACTTTGAAGAAACTGGGGTCAAAAATGAAGTTACCTGTTTAAGACAACACAGTCTTCCAGCCCAGGTCTGCCTGACTCAAGCCCACATTCATAACCACTACACATTCTTGCCATCTAGTACACATCCCACACTACATAGATGTGGAAACCAGGACCCAGAGAGGTGAACTGTCCAATAACACCGTGTTAATTATGGAGGAATGAGCAGGCCACCCCAGGCTCCTGACTGCTCTTTACCTTTCTTGAGTAGAATTTGACCCTCTGGGGACATAAATGGTCACTTAATTTCTAAGGACAATACTACCTGGGGTTGGGGAGTGCAATGTGGGAGAGGGACAAAGCAGAGGGGCATCAAGGGAGTTGCCTAGGTCCCTGCAGCCCAACCTAGTGGAAAAGCATCTTGATAACCACCCCCTCCTGATGTGTTGGCTTTATTCCACCCTGACCTTGGCCATGCACACTATGAAATTGCTTATATCTCAGACCTACTAAGGTCAAGCCAACCATGTAAATGCTTTGTATGTATTATAAACAACATAATCTAACTTTATTCAATAAACAACATAATCTAAATTTACCCAGATCAATTTTTAAATTAAAAAGAGTATCCTTTCCAAACAGCTCTAGTTTAAGCTGTAAAAGTAATTGACTATCCATTCTCTCCTCCTTTCCTAATAGACTTTGCTCCCAGGGAGGTATTTCAAAAGATCTAATCCCATATATCTAGATCCTGAAAGTCATGTGAATTTTGGAGAATGTGCAGGCTATTCTCTCACACCTCAATTGAGATTCATTAAGTCAGAAATGGGAAGTTTTGAAGTCCTTCTGATAATCAAGTCTGATCTACTTTCTAAGATTGTGTTTTTCTTATAGGCTGAGTTGTGTTCTCTCAAATTCATATGTTGTTGTTGTTCAGTCACCTAGTTGTGTCCGACTCTTTTGACCCCATGGACTGCAGCATGACAGGCCTCCCTGTCCCTCACCATCTCCCCAAATTTGCCCAAGTTCATATCCATTGCATCAGAGATGCCATCCAGCCATCTCATCCTCTGATGCTGTCTTCTCCTTCTGCCTTAAATCTTTCCCAGCATCAGTGACTTTTCCATTGAGTTGGCTGTTTGCATCAGGAGACCAAAATACTGGAACTTCAGCTTCAGCATCAGTCCTACCAATGAGTATTCAGGGTTGATTTTCCTGAAGATTGACTTAATGATTCATATTATTGTTATTAAGATTATTTAATAATTCATATGCAGAAATCCTAACCCCCAGGATATCAGAATGTTATGATATTTAGAGATGGGGTCTTTAAACAGGGAGTTAAATTAAAATGAGGTCCTTGGGAGTCCCCCTATTCCAATACGACTGGTGTCCTTTTAAAAAGAGTAAATTAGAACACAGACACACAGAGAGGAAGGCCATATGAAGACCTGTGGGTAGATGGCCACCTACAAGCCAAGGAGAGAGGCCTTGGAAGAAACTATCTCTGCTTGATCTTAGGCTTCTAACCTCCAAAACTGTGAGACAATGGATTTCTGTTGTTTAAGTACCATCTAGTCTGTGGTAAAATATACATAACATGAAATTTACCACTTAAATCCTTTTTAAGTGTACAGTCAGTGGCATTAAGGACATTCACACACAACCATGACCACCGTCCATCTCCAGAACTTTTTCATCTTCTCCAGCAGAAACTCTGTACCCATTAAATGCTAACTCTTCATCCTAACCTACTCTGAACCATTTGCAGTCCAATTGTCTGCCTGTTCTGAACCACAAAAACCCCTTCTCACTTGACTTCAACCCAGATATTGTAAACTTATACAGGGACATGTAGTACCAAACTAGTCAATAAATTAAAATAAATATGTGTGAAGGTATTTATGAGGGGCTGGCAAATGCCCTTTTTAAAAGTAGAGGCTTAACCTAGATTGTGATCCCAAGAAGCTTATGGCTTGCTAAGTCAACTCTCCTGCTTACAGACAAGATAAACTAACAACTGTGGTTCATCCATCCTTCCAGAAGGCTCAGGAGTCTCCAGACAAGCTCTCTAATAAAATGAGTAGTTGCCTTTGCTTTAGCTATGAGGAAGCAGTCACAGCCCAGCAGATTAAGCAAAGGTAGGAGAGACAAGTAAACCCATATATTCTAACACAGCCCTGTCATGGGCTTCGAAAGAGAGGTTCTTAAGTTACCCCCAATGCTAAATGGAGTTCAATGCAGCTAAAAACACGGGAAGCTTTCAGAACAAAAATGCAGAAATAAACCGTATAAAGAAACTGAGAATCAACACGGCTCAGACTCCAGGTCATAAATGAACTTTGTAACTGGAAAGACACAGGTTTGATGAGAACCCATCTGGAAAGAGACACATACGCATTTGCTCATTAATTAATCATCCTTTTAGCTGTTGTAAGAATTTGAAATCAGGGTCCTCCAAGCTAAAGTATATATACACAACCTCCTCCCTTCTGTCTATTGCTCTCAGAGGGGTCTTCTTATACAGGCTGGAAGGTCCTCTTTCCCTTCCCTTCCTTGAATTGCTGAGCTAGGAAACACCTTAGCTATAACCAGAAAAAGTAGTTTCTTGCAGTTTGCCCTGACACCAAAATACCTCTCTCCAGAAAGGACTGTAAAAGCTAAAGTCCAGATAACATTACTATTGGACACCTTGAGTTGTGTCCTCAAAGGACATCAGTGTCTCTTTTTAGTTCCAGGGATGAGTTTTAAGCTCAACTCACAAATATGAAGGGGTTATCTCACAGCAGTGTCCACAGAAAACAGCGCTTGCTAAATGTCATTTATAAGTGCTCCTCCAACCACAATTCTCAGCTAAATCTCTCATCTTCAGTTTCAGATTCCTAGCAGGTGCTGGCTTTAACTTAGCAAGATTTCAGAGTTTGAATGGCTTCAAGTCAGAATGACCTCTGCCAAAATTTGAAGTTGTTAAAGCAGCAGAGTTCAAACTGAATGGTTGAAAAGCTGGTAACTGAAAAGAAATAAGGCTTGATATAAAATATTTAACAGCTAACTCCAGATTTATAGCGTTGCTTGGTGTGTGTCTATACCGAGTCCCTTCAGTCATGTCCGACTCTTTGTGACCCTGTAGACTGTAGCCTGATGAGCTCCTCCATCCATGGGATTCTCCAGGTAAGAATACTGGAGTGGGTTACCATTCCCTTCTGCAGGGGCTTTTCCTGAGTCAGGGATTGAACCCACATTGTCTGCATTGCAGGTGGATTTTTTACCAGTAGGCCACTGAGGAAGCCCCATAACATTGCTTTACCTTACCCTATATATTTCTATAGCCATGGTAAAGATGAAAAGACTGCAAACAAAACTTCAACCAACCAATAAACAAAGAAATAAATTCAAGAAAGGAAAGTTCTTAGATTTCAGATTGGGCCCATGTAGTGGCATTCAAAACTCTTTGTTTTCTCTTGGGTTCACATCTATTTACTCACTGCTTCATAATAACAAGAATTCCTTCGATTGTATGTAATGTTGACCTTCAACTATTTATTTATAATACATGTTGTTTCAACAACTTTGTTTATCTTGCAAATAATCCCTGTAGGTCATGGAATCTGAGCTCTAATTGTAAAGCAGGCATGTACATGTTTTGGAATCACGTAGAATAGTGATTAATTCTGGGTGAGTTTCTTTTTTTTTTTCTATTTTTTTTTCTTTTTTTTTTTTAAACTTTATTTTATTTTTAAACTTTACATAATTGTATTAGTTTTGCCAAATATCAAAATGAATCCACCACAGGTATACATGAGTTTCTTAACCTCTGTTAAGAGGTTAAGAATAAATAAAAATAGTCATACTTCATTGAGCACTTATACTGGGCCAAGGGTTGAACGCAGATCATCTCAACTGATTCCCCCACAACCTTTTGATAAGTCTACTACTATTACAACCAATTTGCTGGTTGGAGGGCTTAAGTAACTGGTTCATGATCAAACAAAACTAGTAAGTAAGGTATTATCTAAACCCAAACAGTCTATATACACTATCTTACCTCTCTGAGTCTTAGTTATCTTGACTTTTAAATATGAGCAAAAATACTCATCTCATAGGACTGTTGTCAAATTTAAACAAGGTTATATGTGTAACCAATACCACAGAGGCTGACATAAAGTAGGTGCTCAGTAAACATTAGGTTGCTAATATCATATACCTTCCTTTGTTGTCAGTAAACATTAGGTTGCTAATATCATATACCTTCCTTAGTCCTGTTGTGACTAAACAGATTTGTTTAGTCATTAAGTCTGTCCAACACCACAGGCTGTAGCCTGCCAGTCTCCTTTGTCCATGAGATTTCCCAGGCAAGAATACTGGAGTGGTTGCCGTTTCCTTCTCCAGGAGATCTTCCCAACCCAAGGATTAGACCCGTGTCTCCTAAATTGGCAGGCTGATTCTTTACCACTGAGCCACCAGGGAAGCCCATATCTTGTTAAGATGCCCCCAAATTGTCACCATGCATATCACCATTGAATGAACTCTACTCACTTGAACTTAATGTATGCATGCCAAATAACACTTTCTGATAGTGACCATGGTAACTAAAATATATAGCAACAAAGAACAATTATAAAATACTCTTAGAGAGCTAAACACATTGGCAATAAAATATGTAAGGTGACTGCAAAACTTGTATGGTTCCGTATACACTCCATCAGTACTTATTTCGTATGCTTGTGTGGTGGTCATATACCAATAGTCTTCATTCTTGCCTTCTCTTCCCAGAAAACTCCTATTCATCCTTCAAGGCCCATCACAAATGTGTCTTCCTCTGGGACCCTTCTCTTCAATCCACAGTAGAAGGGAGCTGTCCTCTTTTCTGTACTACTACAGAACTCCGCTAGATGGCACTCAAGAGTGGGGACTACACTTCAGAAACATTTGATAAAGCCAGGCCCATCCTGGGGCTTATGGCTTCCGGGGGGCTCAGTGGTAAAGAATCCACCTGCCAATGCAGGAGGACACAGGTTCAATCCCTGGGGTTGCAAAGAGTCGGACACAACTGACACTTTCACTTCACTTTCAACTTGGGCTTGATATATAGAAGCTACACAGTAATTGTTTATTTAATGAAAGAACACTTTAAATGTGCTGATTTAAAATTCCTATTAATCTCAATTGCTGACGTACCATAAAGCGGGGTTGAATATGTTTAAGTATTGCAATTCACTAGACATCTGAGCATAAGTGATGACACTTCCCAGTAAGGCTATAGTGAAGGTCAGACTTGGGGTGATGAGCAAAGCATACTACAGATCCCCAAAGTTAATCCTCCAACAAGACCCCCCAAGCTCTCCTGCTTAGTTTTCATGTTTACATTCTTGGGTCTGGGCCCAATTCTTGTCATCACAAAGCCCACTCTAGGGGTCAGAGTCCCAGTGGGGCTATAAGCTGTAGACCCCAGCAGCTGCCAATATTCTAGACATGAGGAAAGATGTGGGTAGAAAACACTAGTCTGAACAGAGGTTAAACTGGAAGGAACATCAGAGGCTCTAAGATGGGTTCTCTCTTTAACTTGGAGTCTTCAAAATTCTACTCTTGAGACAGTGCGCACCCCTGTGGTGCACAGGACACAGAACCCTAGCTGACACTGCTGGTGGCTCCCATCTCTGCCTTGGTATAGCCAGAAGAGGGCAGCTTCCGAGCGACTCAGGTCTGTCCACTCATAGATAAGCTGTCTGTGAGACCATGAGCAAGTTACTCAACTTATCTGATCACCTGTAAAATGGGATAGGAATACATCTTGAGGCTGCTGTGAGGATTATACAAAGCCCTATATATGACGCAGCCACTGTAGGCAATGGTGCTGAGTATGCACAACAAGTATCTGGTCCCTCATCTCCCCTCCCCAACACCAGCATTCCCTGGAAAGCAACGACTCTCTCGTCTCAAGGTTTAAGATTACGGATCAGTGCCAGCCAACCAGCAGTCAACAGATCAGAAGCTTCACTGCCGTCAAGGGCCAGTAAATGAATCAAAAGGTGATGATCGTGTTCTGATCTGAACAGTCTGGGCTGGGAAATACTAGTTTCCTATTTTATTCAAAAATGCAAAATGGTGGATCTGTGCAATAACTTCAAAATTCCTAAAATATCATCGCTGTGCAACACATGTGGACGATTAGAATTCTCCTCACGCCTGATGGTGCTAATTTAAGATCAGAAATTGTCCTTCCCGATTTTGCTTTGCAAAGCTTTGGCATTCTCAGCGAAGCCCCAGTTCTTCTTGGATGCAGCAAATGGATTTGTACTTGGCTGTCTGAGAAAAGGAATTGCAAATGCTCACTAAAAATTTCTTTGCTCATCAAGAAACAGTTAAAAAGAGAAAGAAAGGATATGACAGCTTTGTAGTCTATTTTCACCCAACTAGCTCCTCATTGTCTCTTAAATGAAAGTGCAGGCAGGACTGGACCTGGCTTCCTCGGCCATGTGGTCAAGTCTCCAGGCTGAACGAGCCTTCATGTCTCAACCTCTTGCTTTTGCAAGTTTTCTGCTCAAATTGTATTATTCATATTCATGCTGCTCTCTCTTAAGTAATGGCTTGAGGGAAACTGTGCCAGGAAAACTGAAATTGTTATGATAGGGAAAGAGCTGCATGAAGAGAAACCTACCTCTTTGTTCGCTATGAAGCCGAGTCTCTAACAACCAACCCCCAGGAGCCGAGCAGCTGTGTTTCACAGCATAAGGCCAGCAGCCTGCCTGGCTCAGAGGCAGAATTCACTTCCACTGTTGCACAGGGAGGCCACCATCTCCCCACCAGCATGGGGATGATGGAGAGCCCTGGATCTGCTCTACACAAGTGAAACCTACCAGAATAATCCTTCAGAAAGTCAGATGGGTAAGGAGGCTAGGAAGAGACCACATCCATGTGTGTAAGTTTTCCAAGGACTTTTGGGGTCAGGAATGTAGTTGCCCGCACAGTGGGGTCAACAAAAGATTCTGATGGGTATGGTGGTTACACGGCCCCCAGTGAAGTAATAGAAACAGCACATTTCTATTCTCACAAGAAGTATGTTTCAAGTTGCTTTTGGGATTCTGTACCGTTCATGGGAAATAGATGGGGAAACAGTGTCAGACTTTATTTTGGGGGGCTCCAAAATCACTGCAGATGGTGACTGCAGCCATGAAATTAAAAGACGCTTACTCCTTGGAAGAAAAGTTATGACCAACCTAGATAGCATATTCAAAAGCAGAGACATTACTTTGCCAACAAAGGTCCGTCTAGTCAAGGCTATGGTTTTTCCAGTGGTCATGTACGGATGTGAGAGTTGGACTGTGAAGAAAGCTGAGCGCTGAAGAATTGATGCTTTTGAACTGTGGTGTTGGAGAAGACTCTTGAGAGTCCCTTGGACTGCAAGGAGATCCAACCAGTCCATTCTAAAGGAGATCAGCCCTGGGATTTCTCTGGAAGGAATGATGCTAAAGCTGAAACTCCAGTACTTTGGCCACCTCATGCAAAGAGTTGACTCATTGGAAAAGACTCTGATGCTGGGAGGGATTGGGGGCAGGAGGAGAAGGGGACGACAGAGGATGAGATGGTTGGATGGCATCACTGACTCGATGGACGTGAGTCTGAGTGAACTCTGGGAGTTGGTGATGGACAGGGAGGCCTGGCGTGCTGCGATTCATGGGGTCGCAAAGAGTCAGACATGACTGAGCGACTGAACTGAACTGA
>NW_011495023.1:11424730-11451494 GCF_000754665.1 Bison bison bison
TAAAGAAAGGATTCATGGGGTCGCAAAGAGTCAGACATGACTGAGCGACTGAACTGAACTGAACTGTTACGGTAAATCTTTATCCCTGGGTCAGCAAGATTCCCTGGAAAAGGAAATGGCAACCCTCTCCAGTATTCTTGCCTGGAGAATCCCATGGATGGAGAAGCCTGGCAGGCTACAGTCCATGGGGTCGCAAAGAGTTGGAAACAACTGAGTGATTAACACTTTATTTCTTTCACGGTCAATCTTTAGTAAAATTGCTAAGCAGACAAAGTTTATCTTCTAGCTTCGCCTACTAATGTTCCAGTTCTTTTCTTGCCATCATCTTATTCTCTGACGTGCTCACTCTGTGACCCATTCATGCTCTCACACAGCCATCAGGTCATCCCTGCTGTGAGGTAGGCTGGCGATCAGGTGCCTCTCTTCTGAGTTTCTACAGAAAGTGTATGTGTGTGTGTAAGCACAGTTCCTTCAACTGTAATTACAGCTTTCTTAAGTGTATTGTACCAGCCTGCAAGGTCCTAAAGGGAGAAGGTTCTGTTGCCTTTCTTTTTATATCCCCTGACCTTAGCATTGGTTTTGGCACATAGTAGTTATTAAACACATATTTAAAGCAGTTGAATAAGTTGATAAAGATAGCAGTGATAACACCTTCAGTATATTTCTCTCAGACATATAAACATTGTAACAGAGATTACAAAGGATCAGAAGATCTTTAGGATGCAAGGAGAAAGATGTCAGTCATTGGGTATGGGATACCCCACTCAACACCCTCTAAGACCCAATCGTATTGGTAGCCACCACCTACTCTTTTAAATAAGACCATTCCTGTCATAAGGATGTTTGTCCTTTTACCAATGAGAAACAAGGTCCCTCTTCACCCTTGCCCACATCCCTTTCTTGCACTGCCCCTATTAAAGACGTATTCTCAGCCTTCTTAAGGTTTACCTCTCTGCTAGCTTTTGAGGTATCTTTTGAAAGACTCAAAAAATGGGAAAAAACAGTAAATATCAGGTTTCAGAAAAACAGGATGTTAAGACAATAATTCCTTAATCTCAGAAATTACAAAACGACTCTTACCTGAGAAGCTCAAAGTGCCTTACAAACTAACCACAGAATCTTCCCTATAGACTCCTGCGGAGGAGAAAGGTGCTTAACCTTTGCTTTCAAAGGAAATTGATGCTCTAGATGAAACGACTTTCTCCAGGGAAAAAAAGGAGATGAAAAGACACCAACTCTGAGGAGAAAGATGTATGCCGACCCACCCCTCACCAGGCTCTTCATCTTCACCATTAGTTTTTTTTTCTAAGAAATGTGAGTGTGGCTTAAATATTTAAAGAGGTAGTTAAGAGGGGGGCATTTATCACAAAGCATATAGTCTAACTTCCTGATAGTGAAGCAGGAGGATGCTCCATTTCTCCCAAAGATAAACTGTGAAATCTTACTTTAAAGTAAGCCTCCAGGCCTCTTGGGATGCAGCAATCAAGTTTGCCTAGAGTTGAGGGGATGGGAGAAGGGAGAATGGATAGTTCCAATTAAGTTGAAATTTATTATACAAGAGGGAATATGTGCAATTTCATGCTGGGAATTTAGACTTTCCTCATCGAAGTAAGTGATCACCATGTATTAAAAATACTAATACTTGAATAAACCAAGAGAAACAGCACTGAGGTATTGGAAAATGGCCTTGCAGATTCCATATTGTAGGATCTTGGAAAAGTTACTCAATTCCTTTTAAATTCAGTTTCCTCATCTGTGAAATGGGAATAACAATAGCTGCTTCACAGGGTTTGGGTTCTAAAATGTATAAAATATACGCCAACTGCCTAGCACAATGCCTGGCACAGAGGAACTCAATAACAGGCATCTCTTACTAGTAGTGAAATTGGTTTTGGATTCCACCGTAAATAACTGATCCTCTAGGAACACGGGCTTTATTCACAGCAAGTTGGGAAGAGAAATAAAGTGAGGAAATTTGGAGTATGATATTTTACACTCAAACACTTCTTCTTGATGCTGGCACAGGGTATGAGAAACAGGCCAACTGAACAAAAAAGAATGCTCAGAAATATGCCCACGCATATATGGAGATCTTACCTATCTCAGAGTAACACAGATGAGTGTAGAGAGGACAGACAATTCTATTAAAAAATTAAATTTCTTCTTATCTACACAAACATAAGTCCTGGTAGATTTTATTAAACCCCATAGGGAAAATGATAAAACTTAAGAATAAGTAGAAGTTCATCTTTACACAAGGGGTCTACAGGATGGTGGAGTAGCAGGACATGTGCTCATCTTCTTCTGCGAGAACTCCAAAATTACAACTCACTACTGAACAACTGTAACCAGGAGAATTTTGGATCTGACCAAAAAGAGATACCCCACATCCAAGGGCAAAGGAGAAGCCCCAGCAAGATGGTAGGAGGGGCAAAATCACATTTAGAATCAAACACCACACCCGCCAGAGATGCTCAGAGGGGTCAAAGAAAACCTTATGCATACCAGGAGCCCTACAGAGAGTGAGCCAGACATGCCTTTGAGTGCTTGAGCATCTCCTGTGGAGGTGTGGGTCAGCAGCAGCCTGCCACAGGGGCAGGGACTCTGGGTGCAGCAGACCTCAGTATGGCATAAGCCCTCTTGGAGGAGGTCGCCATTAAACCCACCATAGAGCCGCTAGAACTTACACAGGACTGGGGAAACAGACTCTTGGAGGGTACAAACAAAACCTGTGTGCACCAGGACCCAGGAGAGAGGAGCAGTGACCCCACAAGAGACTGACCCAGACTTGCCCATGAGTGCCCAGGCGTCTCCAGCAGATGCATGAGTCAGTGGTGGTCTGCTGCAGGGTCAGAGGCACTGAGGGCCACAGTGCATACAGACATGGTACCTTTGAAAGAGGTCACCTTTATCTTCATTACCTCCACCGTAGTTTGGTCTCAGGTCAAACAACAGGGAGGGAACACAGCCCCGCCCGTCAATAGAAAATTGGATTCAAGATTTGGACTGGATTCAAGGGCAGCATGGCTCTGCCCTTCAGAACAAGACCCAGTTTCCCACTCAGTCAGTCTCTCCCAACAGGAAGCTTCCATAAGCCTCTTATCCTTATCCTTCAGAGGGAAGACAGAATGAAAACCACAGTCAGAAAACTAATCAAACTGATCACATGGACCACAGCCTTGTCTAACTCAGTGAAACTATGAGCCATGCCATGTAGGGCCAACCAAGATGGATGGGTCATGGTGGAAAGTTCTGACAAAATGTGGTCTACTAGAGAAGGGAATGGCAAACTACTTCAGTATTCTTGCCTTGAGAACCCCATGAACAGTATGAAAAGGCAAAAAGTTAGGACATTGAAAGATGAACTCCCCAGGTTGGTAGGTGCCCAATATGGTACTGGAGATCAGTGGAGAAATAACTCCAGAAAGAGTGAAGAGATGGAGCCAAAGCAAAAACAACACCCAGCTGTGGATGTGACAGGTGGTGGAAGTAAAGTCTGATGCTGTAAAGAACAATATTGCATAGGAACCTGGAATGTTAGGTCCACGAATCAAGGCAAATTGGAAGTGTTCAAACAGGAGATGGCAAGAGTGAATATTGACATTTTAGGAATCAGTGAACTAAAATGGACTGGAATGGGTGAATTTAAATCAGAAAACCATTATATTTACTACTATGGGCAAGAATCCAGTAGACAAAATGGAGTAGCCAACATAGTGAACAAAAGAGTCTGAAATGCAGTACTTGGATGCAATCTGAAAAATGACAGAATGATCTCTGTTCATTTCCAAGGCAAACCATTCAATATCATAGTATATGCCCCAACCAGTAACGCTGAAGAAGCTAAAGCTGAATGGTTCAATGAAGACCTGCAAGAACTGCTAGAACTAACACCCAAAAAGATGTCCTTTTCATTTTATGGGACTGGAATGCAAAAGTAGGAAGTCAAGAAACACCTGGAGTAACAGCAAATTTGGCCTTGGGGTACAAAATGAAGCAGGGCAAAGGCTAACAGAGTTTTGTCAAGAGAACCCAATGTTCATAGAAAACACCCGCTTCCAACAACACAGAGAAGAATGTACACACGCACATCACCAGATGATGGAAACTGAAATCAGATTGATTATATTCTTTGAAGCCAAAGATAGAGAAGCTCTATGCTATGCTAAGTCACTTCAGTCGTGTCCGACTCTGTGGGACCCCATAGACAGCAGCCCACCAGGCTCTCCCGTCCCTGGGATTCTCCAGGCAAGAACACTGGAGTAGGTTGTCATTTCCTTCTCCATTTTTGAAAGTGAAAAGTGAAAGTGAAGTCGCTCAGTCATGTCCGACTCCTAGCGACCCCATGGACTGCAGCCTACCAGGCTCCTCCGTCCATGGGATTTTCCAGGCAAGAGTACTGGAGTGGGGTGCCACTGCCTTCTCCGAGAGAAGCTCTAAGCAAAAACAAGACCGGGAGCTGACTACGGCTCAGATCATAAACTCCTTATTGTCAAATTCAGACTTAAATTGAAGAAAGTAGGGAAAACTACTAAGTAATAAGTAGACTCAAGGGATTAGATCTGATAGACAGAGTGCCTGAAGAACTATGGGTGGGAGTTTGCAACATTTGTTCAGGAGGCAGTGATCAAGACCATCCCCAAGAAAAACAAATGCAAAAAGGGAAAATGGTTGTCTGACGAGGCCTTACAAATAGCTGAGAAAAGAAAAGACACGTAAGGCAAAAGAGAAAAGGAAAGATATACCCATTTGAATGCAGAGTTCAAAGAAGAGCAAGGAGAGATAAGAAAGCCTCCCTCAGGGATCAATGCAAAGAAATAGAGGAAAACAATAGAATGGGAAAGACTAGAGATCTCTTCAAGAAAATTAGAGATACCAAGGGAACATTTCATGCAAAGATGGACACAATAAAGGACATAAATGGTATGGACCTAACAGAAGAAGAAGATATTAAGAAGAGGTGACAAGAATACACAGAAGAACTGTACAAAAAAGATCTTCACGACCCAGATAACCATAATCGTGTGATCACTCACCTAGAGCCAGAGATTCTAGAATGCGAAGTCAAATGAGCCTTAGGAAACATCACTACGAACAAAGCTAGTGGAAGTGATGGAATTCCAGTTGAGCTATTTCAAATCCTAAAAGATGATGCTGTGAAAGTGCTGCACTCAATATGCCATCAAATTTGGAAAACTCAGCAGTGGCCACAGGACTGGAAAAGGTCAGTTTTCATTCCAATCCCAAAGAAAGGCAATGCCAAAGAATGCTCAAACTACTGCACAATTGCACTCATCTCACATGCTAGTAAAGTAATGCTCAAAATTCTCCAAGCCAGGCTTCAGCAATAAGTGAACCGTGAACTTCCAATGTTCAAGGTGGATTTAGAAAGGGCAGAGGAACCAGAGACCAAATCGCCAACATCCGTTGGATCATCAAAAAAGCAAGAGAGTTCCAGAAAAACATCTACTTCTGCTTTATTGACTATGCCAAAGCCTTTGACTGTGTGGATCACAACAAACTCTGGAAAATTCTTCAAGAGATGGGAATACCAGACCACCTGACCTGCCTCTTGAGAAATCTCTATACTGGTCAAGAAACAACAGCTAGAACTGGACATGAAACAACAGACTGGTTCCAAATCGGGAAAGGAGTATGTCAAGGCTATATATTGTCATTCTGCTTATTTAACTTAAAACTTATAAGCAGAGTACATCATGTAAAATGCCAGGCTGGATGAAGCACAAGCTGGAATCAAGATTGCCAGGAAAAATATCAATAAACTCAGATATGCAGATGATATCACCCTTATGGCAAAAAGCAAAGAAGAACTAAAGAGCCTCTTGATGAAAGTGAAAGAGAAGAGTGAAACAGTTGCCTTAAAACTCAACATTCAGAAAACTAAGATCATGGCAAATAGATGGGGAAACAATGGAAACAGTAAGAGACTTTATTTTCTTGGGCTCCAAAATCACTGCAGATGGTGATTGAAGCCATGAAATTAAAAGATGCTTGCTCCTTGGAAAGAAAGCTATGACCAACTCAGACAGCATATTAAAAAGCAGAGATATTACTTTGCAAACAGAGGTCCGTCTAGTGAAAGCTATGGTTTTTCCAGTGGTCACGTATAGATGTGAGAGTTGGACCATAAAGAAAGCTGAGCGCCGAAGAATTGATGCTTTTGAACTGTGGTGTTGGAAAAGACTCTTGAGAGTCCCTTGGACTGCAAGGAGATCCAACCAGTCCATCCTAAAGGAAATCAGTCCTGAATATTCATCGGAAGTACTGACTTCATTAGAAGTCCTTCATTGGAAGGACTGATTCATTCGAAGTACTGAAGCTGAAACTCCAATACTTTGGCCACCTGATGCGAGGAACTGACTCATTGGAAAAGACCCTGATGCTGGGAAAGATTGAAGGCCAGAGGAGAAGGAAACAACAGAGGATGACATGGTTGGATGGCATCACTAATGCAATGGACATGAGTTTGAGTAAGCTCCAGGAGTTGGTGATAGACAGGGAAGCCTGGTGTGCTGCAGTCCTTGGGGTTGCAAAGAATCGGACACAACTGAGCGACTGAACTCAACTGAACTGAACTGAACTGAGGAGTTCATCTTTATGATCTCTAGGTAGAATTTCTTAAACACACAAATGTGTAATTCAAATTGACTACATTAGAATCAAGAATTTCTGCTCACTAAAAATTATCTTAAGAAGAGAGAAAATATAAACAATCAAATGTAGATAATACAACAATTACAACTGAAAAGAATAAATGTTATGAGCTTGTAACAAATTGCTAAACTAATAACAAAAAACAATCAATTGACTGAAAAATGTGTGTTAGGACAAGAACAGGAATTTTATTTTTTTAAGCATATTCTCGGACATAAAATTTATTGTTGTTATTTTTTAAATATAAATTTATTTATTTTAATTGGAGGCTAATTACTTTACAATATTGTATTGGTTTTGCCATACATTTTACAGGAGAGGAAACTCAAATGTCCAATGAACAAGACTGCGCTGTTTCACAAACAACTGGGGAAATAACAAAAATCAGTTCACATTTAGATTATCATTTCACACTATCAGGTTGGCAATCCTAAATTTTAATGAAGATGTAGACAGAGCAGGTAATGCTTGTCCATAGCTGGTTAGAGGTTAAATTCGTGCAACTTTGTTGAAAATATTTTACATTATACATGTTGCATTTACCCCAAGCCCCGACAATTCCATTCCTTGGTGTAAACCCTGGAGAAACTCCTGAACTTGTGCTACAAGTTCAAACACATTCAGGGATGTTCATGTGGCATTGTCACTCTAGCAAAAATCTATAAACAATCCAGATGCTTATCAACAGTCAAATGGATAAATAAATGATGGAATATTCATAATTGAATATTATATCCATGTGAAGGGACCTCAGCGATCCTGTCAAGTTAAAGAAGAAAGTCAGAGGGAAATACATACAGGATAATTTTATCTCTAAAACATTCAAAAACAGGCAAACATAAATGTATTTTGCTGCCAGCAAGAGTACTGGAGTGGGTGCCAGTGCCTTCTCCGAAATGCACTGTGAGGGGATAGCAACTCAGCACAACTACCAAGAACAGCAAAGGAATGATTCCTGTGAAGTCAGGTTGGTACCTCCAGGTGGGGTGGGAGAGGGTACAGACAGGGAGGGGGCACAGGACCTCGAAGAGCTGCTGCTAGTCTGCTTCCTATTCACACTGATGGGTTCATCGGTGCTTATTCTTTTTTAGAATGGACATACATTTTATACATTCTTTCATATGTACGATCTCCTAGTTTTAAATTTAAAAATAGGTGATATCTGCTTTAACTCATCAGCGATGCAGAAAGTCAGGGCCTTGAAGACCAGAAGTCCAAATGACCTAACACAGACCAATTAAAAAAGGGACAAGTAAATATATTAGGTGTCCTCCAGAAAAAATAATAAGGCCATGCCTGTGGCCATGCAGTAAATGCAATATCTCTGCCAAGTATTGCAATCCGTAGTTCACTGACCCTTGATAGAGGCATGATTACTATGCTCCCTTCATCCCTAATGTAAACTGGGCCCAAATTCAGGCAGATTTGAATGGACAAACCAATAAAATGGAGGCCTTTAGAGGCTTTCAAAAAAAAAAGTATAATAAAGACATAAAAGTTTATTTCTCTGCCACACTGAGCACATTCTGCATTGTGTTAACCTGCTGACACTATTTATAATGTCAAAAAAGGTCACTGAAGCCTAAATCTGCTTGGCAAGATTCCCCACCACAGTCTTCTCAAAAGCATAAGCTTGATTAAATATCAGCTCCCATATTATTTTCAAGAAGGCTGCCCAAAGGTTACAGTGGGCTCAGGTGTGCTGAGCTCCGCTATTATTCTGTCCCTCATTTGCATGGCATCTGTCCTCTGCATCACTCAGCACGTGTCCTTCGGGCTCTCCCATTAATCCTGTATCTACCCTTGCAACACAGGGATGGGGTAAACCGGGAGTTTCTCCTTTTTTCCAACTGGAGGATAATTGCTTTATAACGTTGTGTTAGTTCCTGCTGTACAACAACATGAATCGGCTGTAAGTAGAAATATAACCCCTCTAAATTGGGCCTCCCTCCCACCACCCCACATCCCATCCCTCTAGGTCATCATAGAGCACAGAGCTCTGTTCTCTCTGTCTCCATCTCTACTCCTGCCCTCAAATAGGCTCATCAGTACCATTTTTCTCGATTCCATATATATGCATTAATACACAATATTTGTTTTTCTTTTTCTGACTTACCTCACTCTCCACTTTTTGTAAATGGGAAAACTAGAGTCTTTTTATACACAGAGACAAAGCGTTTTTAGTACAGACAGACTTTGTTTTATTGCGCTTCACAAACACTGCAATTTTTATACATTGTGTAAATTTGTGGCAACACTTCCCCAGATTTGTGGCAACCCTGAGCAAGTCTACAGGTGCATTTGTTCACTTCATGTCTCTGAATCACAGTATGGCAATTCTCGTAATATTTCAAGATTTTTCATTATGATTATATTGGTTATAGCGATCTGTCATCAGAGATCTTTTAAGTTACTGTTACAACTGACTAATGGTTCAGATGATGGCTAGCATTTTTTAGCTAGTAAGAAATACTAAGAATACTAAGAAAGTATTTTTAAATTAAGGTACATACTTTTTTTAGACATAATGCTATTGCACACTTAATCGACAACAGTATAGTGTAAACATAACTTTTACAGGTACTGGGAAACTAAAAAAATTGTGCAACTTGCTTTATTTCCTTTATTGTGGTGATCTGAAACTGAACTCTAAGATCTACCTGTAATGAGATCAATCTCTCCCTCCTTAAAACAGTGGTTCCGAGGAGGATCAGCCTTTATAAATTCAGGCTTTGGGACAAGTATACATGGAGCAGAAGAGGTGATGAGAGCCCCTTATCAACATGGTGTGACTCTTCCAAGTACCTGGGGGCTGAGCCCCATGCGATGGTTTTAGGCCACATGTCCCTTTGTGTGATAACTTAACTTACTCTAGGATCTACCATAGCTGTTGACATACCTAATTTCCACTAAAGATCTGATTCACTGGGAAGCTCTGATTTGCTAAAAAGTCAAATGGCTTTCTTTTTGGGTGCAAAAAATAGGCCCAGTCTCTCTGACCCTATATGTGTCTTGAACTTTCCATGTAAGTTTCTGCTGCCTCAGTCTCTCCATGCTCCCCAATTCCAGACCAAAGAATCTGCTGCACCCAGCTCACATTTTGTGGGAGGTCTGTCATGGCCATATGTCAAAGGTACTTCCTCCACTCTGGGCTTCCTCTTATCTAGTGGGGCTGGGATGAAAGGAAATGAGGAGAGGGAAAAGCATATACAATAAGGTTGCAGCAGGGTCTATGGATGGACAGTCTTCCCTTACAAGAAGTTTGGGAGAGGGAGGTGGGAAAGAAATACATAAACTTCAGTTTAACACACATTTTAAAGAATAAAATTTACTGCTTGATGGCAAAAGCTTTTGCAAATCAACTTATATAAACTCAACAGCATAAGCTTTCAAAAAGCTCTATTATTTCAAAAAAAAATTCCAGAAAGCAGGATGCAGCAGTCCAAACCGGTTTGAAATAAACAAAATGGAAAAAACCATCCTTTGGAACTAGGAAGAAGGGCATGATACAGTTCTCTATGTCTAAGTGTTTTGTTAAGAAAATATTTTTCCAATGACTGTTTCTATCATTTTAATTATTTAACAAGAAGTGTCTTTATAAGAAAATGCAAAAGTGAATCATCTGGCATGGTAGGGAAACTACTGTAGTCATAACTCACGTCCTGCTCCCACCAGAAGAAAAATAGAGCCAAGAGGGACCAGGTGATGTACACAAAGTCATAAACATTTGTTGGATAAAGATATTTCCTGTAAAGGCCTTTGGCCAAAGCAATAAAATTCTGGTCTGACCTGACAAGGCTACTCACAGGTAGGAACATGCATACTGAAAAATAGAGGCTGGTATTCAAGAGAAAGAGCTGATCTTAACCTCCAGTTCCTAGATACGGGTGCAGCATGTCCTTTACCCTGCAATAGGAGCTCTCCGCTTCCCCACGTCCTGCCTGTCATCTTCTCAGAAAGGGCTTCCCATCCTTGACTTGTCCGTCTTATGGCTCTGTCCATCCAGAAGCCACTTTTCTGATCCCCAAGCCCTTGTAATCAACCTTCATCTGCCCTCAGGTATCAGCACGATCCATCTTTTTACATCGTCTATCATATTCAAATGATCACAAACATACCAGCAAAATGGGTTAATAGCTCTGACTGCTTATTAGTATAAAACGCTAATGCGGAGACTACATGAGAAGAAGAGAGGCCAAGTTCTTAATGCCAAAGGGGGATTAATGTATGAATTTCTGCCTATCTTCTCATTTGCTTTCTCGAGAGTCATCACAATGAATTACAACCACTCTCCTTCCTGACTCAGTACCCTCTAGGGCATCTCTTCATCACAGGAGCCTCCTTTCTTATAGCTTGTCTTCATTACTGCCCCAGAGAGGAACAACAGGAAGAAGAAAGTTAATGCAACTTCTTCTTCCCAATTATCTTCCTGTCCTAATTAGTGATGGAAACATGTAGCCTGCAAGCCTCCTTCCTTATTTCTGTGTCATGGCAGACATCAATGGTCAATCACAGAGTTCTCTCTCTGAGCCTGAGCATTCCACAGTACTTCTCATCACAGTCCTTCAGGCATCCTGGAACAACTGAACAAATGTATCTTAAAAGAGGAAACCTATTTGCTATCTCCCCCTTAACTCCACCAGCTACAGTTCCTCTAGGTCCAGAGAACCCCAGGTCTCCATAGGCTCTTTCAGAAGATATTTTTCTATATATTTTTTTTTCCTTAGGAAAGAGGATACAAAGAAGGTTATGAATATTTATAAAGAAGATTGTGAATATCATTCAGGCTTCCATTTTAAGAAATCATACTCAGAGAAAAAAATGAAGGATTTCTAGGTACCATTTTTAGGTACATGAGTGTCAAGCTGTTATAGACTACTGGCGGTGGGGGGAACACACCTTATTATAGGTTTGGCTAAGTTCCATCACCTGTACCTTCCACCCTTATTTCTATTGCTTCAGTCATATCACTGTGTCCAGCAGGGTGGAATTAAAGCTCAGGAGGGAAGCTGACCAGTAGTGGATGAATAATGACATGAAGTAGAGGTATTTATGTTGGCCTTTTTAAGTCTAAAAAGCTGAGACCTTAGATGAGTTTTGCTACAAACTAGCAACTGATGTTCTCTCTCTGGTTTCCTTAGCTGTAAAATGAGGCAGATGAATTACATCAGGAACTAATATGGGCCAAGTGTCAAGCTTAACACAATGCCTGCTTTTGAAAACAAAGTTTTATTAGGACACAGACACATTCACTTATTCACATGCTAGCTAAGACTGCTGTCATGCCACCAAGACACAATAATCGCTGTCTATTTTAGGCTTTGTGGGACATAATATTTCTGTTTGGTCCGTTTTTATGGTTTCCACTTCTTCAGTAAAGTTCTCACTTTATTTCATGCTTTGTTTTTCCTGATTTTCTTTAGTTGCCATCTGTGATTTCTTGCCTGCAGGTAGCAGTGGGAAGGGGAAGGTGGGTTAAGGAAGGGCAGGCCAATCCCTGCTCTGTATCATAACTTCCAACTTCAAATGCCTACATGAATCAGACAAGCAACATAAATCAGTGAACTACGCCAGGTTTAAGGAAAAATCACTGGAACCACTTGTGACCTTGGGATTGACTATTCTCTGATTGACTGTATTTGTGTTATTAGCAGCCTTTATAGAGAAAAGCACTTCATAAAGGGGGAGAAGCATGCCGGGAGGACAAGGAGGAGCTGGTAGGAGCAAAGTATGAGGCATGAGGACATAAAAACGAGGCTTGGAAGCAAGTTGGGGCCATACTGGGAAAGACTACAACTGCCTGACTGAACAAGGGAAAATCTGGCTTATTCAGATGATAAAGTGGTATGTTGAGATCAATTTTAGGATGCTATCATCTACGGTATCGGGGAAAGGGCGCATTCACTGCAGGTTGACTTACTGCTCCCATTTGCCCTAGAGTAGTTTCCTGGGTTATAGGACTTGCAGTGCTTAAACTGGGACAATCCTGGGACACCAGACATTTTCAGACTTGTAGAGACAAAGAGATCGGTCCAGAGCTATTCCTGTGGTCCAGACACAAGGTGACAAGACTCCTAAGCTGCTGCTGCTGCTGCTAAGTCACTTCAGTCGTGTCCGACTCTGTGCGACCCCATAGACGGCAGCCCACCAGGCTCCACTGTCCCTGGGATTCCCCAGGCAAGAACACTGGAGTGGGTTGCCATTTCCTTCTCCAATGCATGAAAGTGAAAAGTGAAAGGGAAGTCGCTCAGTCAGATAGACGACTTCCTGCCAAAGTTTCCATGGAAAGGAATGGCCTCCTCTTCTCTGTTTATGTCTTGTTCCACGTGCATCTAACTGTGAGTTTTTATCAGCAAAAGTTCTTATCCTGAAGAAATATACTAGTTAGTGGCAGGCATGTAGGCATATGGTTGGCCAGTGGAGAAGCTAATAGATAGCAAGCTTGGATGAGGGAGGGAAAGCTGGCTGCTGCTAATAAAAATAAATGCTCCCATGAAGAAGTATTGATGCTTGACCCGCAACTTCATTTGATATTTATAACAACCAGTCAATGGAAATATTATTTTCACTGCATTTTTCCAGCAAGGCAGCTGAAGAGGTTGACTAACCTAACCAATGGCACACAGCTATCAAGTGCGGGAGCCATAAGTTATGGTGAGTCACCCCAACCTCTACTCCTGCAACATACCTTACTTTCCCAACTGCAGTCACCCCTTTGTCTGTCCTTGGGGCTTCCTCGCCATAAGTACCAATGCACAGCTCCCAGGAACCGCATGAGTTGCTTCAGACAAGACTCCCAACTGCCAGAAAAGACCCAGTAGCCTGAAGGGAATTCAGAGGAGAGCCACATGAATAATTAAGGGCTGGGAAGGACTGATCTATCAAGAAAGATTAGAAGAATTCAATATGTGTTGGTTGGCTAAGTTGAAACCCAAGGACAAGTAGGCTGGGGGCAGGGAGGAACAGGAAAGCAAAGTCATTATAGAATCGGTGGGCTTTCTGCTCAGAACAGCACAAGGAAGCAAGGCAGAGAGGAAGGCAAGAAAGTCAAGCATACAGAGAAGGTTCTAGAAGGATCTCCCAAGGAATAATTTTTTCCTCCAGAATTCAGAGGAGAATCTAGCTAGACCTTGTGTGACATAATCCAGAAAGATCTACCTGACAAAGTTGGTGAATGTATCAAAAGTCTGACTTTCCTCTAAGTGGAATGCACTTCCTGAACAAAGCATAAATTCAAGGTCCTTCCATGTTTCTCCAGCCTTCGGATCTTCCTCAGGTCTCTTATTTGTGAGACTGAACTGCTTAATTCTACCCAGAGTCAACTTTCAATTACATGAAAGGCAATGGGCTTGGAGACGTGGAGGATTAACCCAAGTACCACCATGCCAGGCCCTGCTTCAAGCGCTGTATAAATTTCAGTCCTTTTTTCACTCGTCCAAGATCACATATGTCATTAGCCAGTCTCCAAAGGTGTTTTGTTTTTTTTAATTCCAGGCCCTTTCTTGTTGTTATTCAGTCTCTCAGTCATGTTCAACTTTTTGTGACCCTATGGACTGCAGCACACTAGGCTTCCCTGTTCTTCACTATCTCCCTGAGTTTGGTCAAACTCATGTGCATTGAGTTGATGATGCCATACAATCATCTCATCTTCTGCTGCCCCTTCTCCTCCTACCCTCAATCTTTCCCAGCATCAGGGTCTTTTCCAATGAGTTGGCTCATTTCCCAATCAGGTAGCCAAAGTATTGGAGCTTCAGCTTCAGCATCAGTCCTTTCAATGAATATTTAGGGTTGATTTCTTTTAGGATTGACTGGTTTTATCTCCTTGCAGTCCAAGGGACTCTTAAGAGTCCATGTGGATGCCATGTGGGAAGTATATGATTGATCCTCAGTGAAAATTCTTGACAACAGAGGCTTGGGTGAGCTTTCCTGGTTGGCAGTACTATATGCAAGTTGCCAAACATTAGTACCAGGAAAGTAACAGTTGACCAGACTCCATGGAAAGGACAATGGAATATGATCCAACAATCCCACTTTTGAAGGTTTATCCAAAGGAATTTAACTCAGGTTCTCACCAAGATATCTGAATACCCATATTGTGTGCTAAGTCGCTTCAGTCATGTCCAACTCTTTGTGATAAACTCTTTGTATATAAACAATAGAATATTATTCAGTCACAAGAAAGAAGGAAATCCTACCATTTGTGCAACTTGGAAGAATCTTGAGGGCATTATGCTATGTGAAATAAGTCAGACAAACAGCATATCACTTACATGAGGAATCTTAAAAAAATGCTGACCTCACAGAAAGAGAGGAGATTTGTGGTTACAAGGGTCTGGGGGTAGGTGGAAATGGGGAGATATTGGTAAAAGGGTATAAGCTTCCAGTTATGACAAGATCCCCCTGTACTGGGGTTCTAAGGTACAGCATGGTGACTATAGCTAATAATATTGTATTTCTATATATATTTGAATGTTACTAAGAGGGTAAATCTTAAATTTACCACCACCACCACAAAAAAAGTAACAGGATGGAAGTGGTAACTAGTGTTATGGTAATAATCATGTTGCAACATATATAATGGACATGAGTTTGAGCGAGGTCTGGAAGATGGCAAAGAACAAGGAAGCCTGGCATGCTGCAGTCCACGGGGTCACAAAGAGTCAGACGTGATTTAGCAACTGAACAACAACATATATAAATGTACGAAAGCAGCACATTGTACACCTTGAACTTACACAATGTTATATGTCTGTTATATTTCAAAAGCCGGGGGGAAAAAAGGCCATGGAGTAATTCCCTGGACTCTGCCCTGGTGCTTCTTTCTTTGGCTGGTTTCAACCTGAATCCTTATACTGTAATAAATTGTAATTATAACAGCTTTCAGTGAGTTCTGTGAGTCCTCCATAGAGTTATCTAAACTGAAGGTGTCAGAGTGGTAAGGTCTCCCATGGGAACTGTCCACATCTCAGATGCTGAAAGAAGAAATGTCCCATGAGCTGAGGGCAGGGTGTTTTACTTTCAGCACTGGGCCAGTTTGCTCTTAATAGCAAAACTGGTTTGTTTGTTTGTTTCTATAAACCATAAAGCCTCATTCCATTGACTACATATTGCCTATTATAAAAAATACTCAGTGTCTAGTGAATCTTGTTGAATTTTTTTTTTCAAACATTATCTTCTTTCTACAATCTCAAGACCTATGAATACAACTACACTCCACAGATAATTCTTATTTTCCTATAAGAAAACATGTCTTCCAATGTAACAGTGTGCTTTAGAAAGGCTAAATTTAAGGTGAATCAGACAGGATTTGTAGGCAGTGAAATTAATAACATGATCCAAGAAGGGAGAATTGAGCCAGTGATTTTAAAAAGGTGAAGATAAATTACCTGGAAAAGGAGTGGGTAGAACCCTGAATGATTGGGTACAGGTTGAAGGAACTCAGTGAGTCATGACAACAGGGCATCAGCTGACCCATGAAGTCAGTTGGGTAAAGCTTGAGAGAGGAGAGTAATGCCCAGGAGCTTTCCAGCTGGAAATGGAACTGAGAAACAGTGGCCTCCAGGTTCAGGTGGCTATGGAACAAATCTCACTGGAGTGGGAGAGCTTTGATTTGTATATATTGTAGTAGATGGTCTTTCTTCCAAAGTCCTTTCCAGGACATCTCAGTCCCTTCAATCCACTTCTTACATACATGGTTTCCCTCCAGAATTCTTTTCTCTTCCCACAACTTCCCAAGTTGTATGATCTTGAGTGAGTTGCCAACCTTCTCTGTGCTTTCAATGCCTGAAGTCATTTGTAGGCCAATAACAAAGTTTAACCACCAAAGGCTGAACTGGCTGGCCAGGGGTGTGAGTGAGGGGCCAGTGAAAACTATTAAAAATCAAATTTATATGTTATGCAGCATCAACTAAATTCAGCGAAGGAGCTTCATAGTGAAATCTGCCCTGCATGGAATGTATTCACAGAGGCCTTCTCACTTTGCATTAAGGGGACTTTTATTCAAAAATAGCATAATGGGGGCACATCCCTGGTGGTCACAGTGGCTAAGACTGCAAGGGGCCTGGCTTCCATCCTTGGTCTCGTGACTAGATCCCACAGGCCACAACTAAGAGTTTGCATGTCGTAACTAAAGACCCTGCATACCACAACTAAAACAGAAGAACCCACATGCTGCAGTGAAGATCAAAGAGCCCATGAGCCACAACCACCACAACTAAGGCTCAATACAGCCACAGAAATAAATACATTTTTTAAGATACTTTAAAAAAGAATCACATGAAGAACATGAGCTTTGGAGTCAGACTCCGGATTCCAACTCTGCCATGGCCCAGCTGTGTGACTTGAGCAAGTTACCCAACTTCTCTGTGCTTTCAGTGCACAGTGGAGATAATAACAGGGCCCACATTGCAGGGGTTTCATGGGCTTCCCAGGTGGCACAGTGGTAAAGGACCTGCCTGCTAATGCAGAAAATGCAAGACATGTAGGTTCCATCCCTGGTTTGGGAAGATCCTCTGGAGTAGGAAATGGCAACCCGTTCCAGTATTCTTGCCTGGATAATTCCATGAACAGAGGAGCCTTGTGGGCTACAGTCCATGGGGTCCCAAAGAGTTGGACACGACTGAGCATGCATTCACAGGCTTAAATTATTTAACACATATTCTCAGCACAGTGCTTAACACACAACTTAACACAGTGCTTAACACAGTGCTCTTACCCCAAGGCAACACAATTAGAACTTCAGAGTACTAGCAGTTTTTCAGAAGCTTCCCCCATCTCCATGATTTTAACATACATCCAGGGTTGAGAACCCTTCCTCTGAAATTTATCCAACTGCTTTTCCAATGTTAACATACAAAGGAAACTGAGGGTTCTCATCAAAATGCAGATAGTGATTCCATAGCTCGGGGTGAAATCCCCGATTCTGCATTTCTAACAAGTTCCCTGGTGATGCTGATGCTGCTGGTCAGTGGACTACGGATGCTAGGGCCTGGCAGCACTCACAGTATTTGGAGGGAAGCCCCAAGTGGGTGCTCAGTGGTTGCAACTTGGCTGATAGGTCCTTGGGTTGGGAAGTGTGCCTCTGTCTATGCCTACTGGGCAGGAAGATAAAGCACTGAAATCCCTCATGTTCTTCACCAGATGGTCAGGACTCTCGGGGCAGGTGTGAAATGGTTGCACACACAGGTTGTCAGTGAATTCAGTTGAGGGGGCAAGGGCTGACACAGGCAGCATTTGTAGCCAGAATGAAGGGATCAAGACTTGAAAGTAAAAAGAGGTAGATGAATGAAGTTGCAGCAGACTTCTTTCCTCTTCATTCTTTCTCCTGCAGTCTCTGAGAGCCATCGTTCTACATTCTTTCTCCGTGAATTTGGCTACTCTCTATACCCATCGAGGCAGAATCATACAGTATCTATCCTCTTGTGTCCAGCATCTTTCACTGAGCATAAGGCCTTCTATGCTTGTGTACAAGTTTCCTTCCTTTTTAAGACTGAGAAATATTCTCTTGTATAGATACACCACATTTTGCTTATCCATTCTTCTGACAGATAGCTCAATGTTAAAAAATCCAGCTGCCAATGCAGGAGATGTGGGTTTGATCTTGGGTTGGAAAGATCCCCTGGAAAAGGAAATGACAGCCCACTCCACTATTCTTGCCTTGCCTGTGAAAGCCCATGGACAGAGCCTGGTGGGTTAAAGTCCATGGGGTCACAAAAGTTGGACATAGTGACTTAACAACAATAGTTCTTCTGCTTATGGTCAGTTGAGTTGCTTCCATTTTTTGACTGTTATAAATAAGCAGCTGTGAACATAGGTGAACACATAACTTTTTGGACCTTACTTTTAATTCTTTAGGGTCTATCTAGAAACAGAATTGCTGTGATCAAATGGTTATTCCATTTTCAACTTTTTGAGGAACTTCCATACTATTTTTCACAGCAGTTGCACCATTTTGTACTCCCATTAACAGTGCACAGGAGTTCCAATTCCTCCACATTCTCACCAACTCTTGTTATTTCTGGGCTTTTTTCTTTCTTTATTCCTTTGGTAGTAGCCATCCTAATTGATATCAGGCCATAATTCACTGTGGTTTTGATTCACATTTCCCTATTGATTAGTGATGCTGAGAGCAGTAGATTTAATAAAACTAGATAATCTCACTCTAAACATTTATAGGCAGCATCTCATTATTTACTACTCATGAGTGCTAAATGGCAACCCACTCCAGTATTCTTGCCTGGAGAGTCCCAGGGACGGAGGAGCCTGGTGGGCTGCCGCCTATGGGGTTGCACAGAGTCGAACACGACTGAAGTGACTTAGCAGCAGCAGCAGCAGCAGTGCTAGTTTACAGTTCGATGGAATGCTGCCTGAGTTATGTCGAAGCCAGAGTGGCTGCTCTGTGCACTGCCACTAGGGTAGGCACTCCCTATGTCCTGCCAGATCCCCCATCCTCAATCACTGCTTAAAAACTCTGCCTGAGGGCTTTTTTCATAGTAGTGGGAGAATACTGTTTCATCACAGAGTGCTGGGAAGTGCCAAATCAGAAGTGATGGAGAATGAATGGCCCCTGGGCACCCTGCAGAACGTGGCAGATGGAGGGCTGGTGGACAACTACCCCGGTTGCCTCTGCCCTGCACTGGGATATCTAAGGCATCTCTGCACTTCTCCAGGTGTTTTCTGATTGAGTGGTTCATGCCTGCAGTGGACATCAGTTGGACAATGCCTCCTTTTTGGCTTCCTTTTCTTCTCTGCCTCACTTCCCCACCTCCCTATAAGCATTTCCTCAGATCACAACCTGTGCTCAAATCCTGGCCTCAGGGTCTGTTTCTGGGAGGAATCCAAATCAAAACAGAATGCTACACCTCCTTCTGCTTCCTGTACTTGCAAACAGCCCGTACTTGTGTGTGGTTAGCGTGGGAAAAAGTTAGGGAAAGATTTTGAGGTCTTTGAAAATATTCGAGAGTCTGTGCCTTGTCCTTAACCTTTCTTCCAGGCTTTATTATTCACATTTTCCCCAGATATGCATGTGCCTCAAGGAGATTCATATGTCCCATAAACCCACCTCTAATTACAAAACACTTCAAAGTAGCATACTGCACATAGGAAATTGCTGGAAAGAATTTTAAGTAATACGGTTTGTATATTTCCCCATTAAAATGCTTGAGTTTCCAGCACAATATAACATGTATTAGAAACCACATACATCTCAAGCCAAGGGAACATCTTCATAGATTTTAATGCTAGTAATAAGATAATACAGCTCATAATCATGGCAAGCTTGTGTACCAGATGTTTTCTCTACTGGGCTCCCCTTAGTGGTTAGTTGCTCCTTCATAAATATCTGATTCATAACCATTATACTTAGAATGAAACTACAGAAAGCAATTGTTATATGAGAAACATATGGTTTTCCTGAAGGAATTATGTGCTGTGCTGTGCTTAGTTGTTCAGTCATGTCCAACTCTTTGCAACCCCACAGACTGTAGCCTGCCAGTATCCTCTGTCCATGGGGATTCTCCAGGTAAGAATACTGGAGTGGGTTGCCATGCCCTACTCCAGAGGATCTTCCCAACCCAGGGATTAAACCCAGGTCTCCTGTCTTGCAGGCGTATTCTTCACTGTCTGAGCCACCAGGGAAGCCGAAAGGAATTATATACATTTTAAGTAAGAGACTGAAAATTAAAATGAGCCAAGTTCAAAATGGAAAAGAGGGGAAGGAGTTGAGAAATAGCTTCTCCCAGCACTGAGAGGTTATCACTGCTATCCTGGTGGGAAAGTAAACGTTTACCCAAGAGAAGCCAGGAGGCTCCTCTAAGCTGGATCCAAAATAGTAACCAGTTAATTCTAGAATGCAGTGAACAGCTGAGCAAACTGAGATGCCATCAGACAGCTCCAATGTTCTGTTTCAAGGTTATGGATGTTATAACAGCAGGCAGCGCTAACACCCAAGAAATTCTGAGTATTAGGATGTGAATAGCAAGGGACAGAGGCTCTCCCCAGCAGAATCTTCTCATTTTCTCCATGGAAAAGAATTAAGGATATCTGTTTTGGTATTTTGATATAGGTGCATAATAGGAACCCTATGTTCCTCTGAGGGAAATGCACATGTTACAAAAAAGAAGAAATGTAGACCTAGTGACTCAGTTTAAGGGGTAGTGATTAAAGTTTTTATTTTAAATTTCTCCAGGTCTTGAAAAAGGTAAAATGACTTGTGTGTGTGTGTGTGTGTGTGTGTGTGTGTGTGTATTGGTTGCTCAGTCATGCTCTTTGTGATCCCATGGACTATAGCCTACAAGGCTCCTTTGTTCTTATAACTTTATCTAAAACACTGAACCCAGTACATCTGTGGGAAGGGGCAGGGGAACCAGGGAGAATATCTGGAAACATTTAGCAAAATCAAGACCCTATTAAAAAAATTTTTTTAGCTTCCAAAAAGAATCTACCCTTATGACTAATGTAGGAATATATGCATACTTAACAGCCATTTATCAATTATCTTTATTCTCAGTTTTGAACTTCTGATACTTCTCTTTTGATAACACATTTGCATCCATTTGTCACTAGAAACAAAATACAGATTAATAAAGCTATTAATTTAAAGCCAAGGATGGAATCAGAGACAGTTAGAAAGGAAAAACAACACCCAAGAAAGGGCAGGGCTTTGCATGAAGCTACCTTAACCAGTTCTAATGGACTGAATGCTTGTGTTCCCCAAATTTTATATGCTGAAGCCCTAACTCCCAATGTAACAAAGATCCGGAGACAGGGCCTTTATGGAAGCAACCAAGGTGAAATGAGGTCGTAACGGGGGGCCCCAATCTGGTAAGATTGCTGTACTATAAGAGGAGGAGACATCAAGAACTTTCTTGGTCTCTTTGTCATGTGAGGATCCAGTGAGAAGGCTACCATTCCAACTATGTCCAAGCTCCTGTGTACCTGTCCTCTGAAGTAAAAGGCTTTTGCTTTAGTCTCCCAGGCCTCCTTTGAGTCTCAAGAGTTAATGATTTTGTTCATCTGTACCATTTTTCTAGATTCCACATACATATGTTAATATATGATATTTGTTTTTCTCTTTCAGACTTCACTCTGTATGACAGACTCTAGGTCCATCCACATCTCTAAATGGCCCAATTTCATTCCTTTTTATAGCTGAATAATATCCCATTGTATATGTGTGCCACACCTTCTTTATTTGTTCATCTGTCTGTGGGCACCTAGGTTGTTTCCATTCCTGGCTATTGTAAATAGTGCTGCAATGAACACTGGGGTACATGTGTTTTATTGAATTATGGTTTTCTTCTATATGACATGTAGTGGGATTGCTGGGCCAATTTCTGGGTACAGCAGAAACTAATGCAACATTGTACAAAATTATACTCCAGTTACAAAAAAGGGGGGTTAATGATCAGGAAATATGAAGCTGTAGAAAGCAGAATAACTGTTGAGCTGAGAAACTGGTAACAATTTAGACTAAATCTGCCACATAGCAGAATCATTGAGCACCTAGTTCTCTGAAAGATATAAAGTCTTGACACACATTCCTAAATTGTTTTTACAGGAAGCAGACCCCCTGCAGATGAAAACTGACCACAAGAACAGAGACCCTAGACTACTTGAAACTTCACCTTGATGCCAAACCGGGAATTCTGCACAAGCTGATCAGGTACTACAGCCCCCTCCCTCACACTGCCTTTAAAACGCCTTCCCTGAAAGCCTTCAGGGAGTTCCGATCTTTTGAGCATGAGCTGCCTGTTCATCCTCCTTGCTTGGTGCCCTGCAATAAATGATGAACTCTCTTCCTCCACAACCCAGTATCAGTAGATTGGCTTGACTGCATGTAGGCAAGCAGACCCAAGTTTGGTTCGCTAACACCAATGGCAAGCTCAGAAGAGAGCTCACGCCAGAAACCCAACTGGACAGCACCTTGATCCTGGATGCCAGCCTCTGTAACTGTGAGAAATAAATGTGTATTGTTTAAGCCACTCAGTCTGTGGGTTTTGTAAAGACAGCTCAATATACTGACTAATACACTAATCAAGGAGAATGTCCCCAGGTGAGAAATTACTCTCCCCAAAAATGAATCATGAAAAGAAAAATAACGTGATCACATGACACGTTCTATTGGGTCTGACTTGAGGTGGCCAATAGTGACATTCACACTACTGGCCTACCCACTGCCCCTTCTGTTGGGGGTGAGAAAGCACCTCTCTCACCGGCTACATTGTTCAGGTAACTGCAGAAGAAAACCCAAAGGGAAGAAACAAAATGTTCCCTGCCCAGACCAACAACTTGTATGACAGGAATCATAGATTCCACTGAAGCTATTTCAGAAAAAACGAGAAAATAGTTGGAAAATTCTACAGTTTTTGTTTAGCAACATTTATCTGCCTTCCCAGACTCCAGAGAAGATAAGAAATTAGTCTTAACAAAGCTTTAAGTTTAAACACACTCTCTGGGTAAGAAAGGCATATTTGATCTTATCTTAGAACTGACTCTAGTCCTGATTCCCAATTTTTTACCTCCTTTCTCCATGGGATTCATCACAAGACGTGTGGAAGTCAGCGACAAAACCTTTGTGTTGGAAAGTATATAAGATACATCAGTTTCTCCATACCCAATCGATAGCCTTACACACACACACACACACACACACACACATACACAACTGATTTTCAGCACTCTGAAGCTCAGTCTTTCAAACAAAGGAGGGCTTGACTTGCTCAATGAAATTGCATTTTCTACTCATTCAGCCACACTTTAACGTAGTCATTTCTGAAGAGCATTTTTGAAGTCTATTGATGGACAAATTGTACTATTGCTTGGACCAACTGTAAACTCGAAGTTTCTCATCCAAATCCTTTTAATTGGCCTTGAGTGACACTCTTTTAAGTGACTTTGGGAAGAGAAGAGAGAGAAACGTGCCAAGGATAACTCACACAAAGAAAATTTACATGCTGTCTTTGTTTCCTTTTCTTTCGTGTAGATATTACCAATTTATTATTTTTTTCCTTGAGGAAAGGAGTGAGAGTGTGAACTGCAGTCTGGATTTTTATTGTTCTGTTACCATAATTAGAAAAGTCAGATAAAATTATGCAGGAGCAGATTGAGAGAAAAATATAGCTTGGCTTTCATATGAAATAGCTACCTCTTATAAATTCAAAGGTTTTTATCTCCCTGCAAATATCTTTCATCTCTGAGTAGTGTACCTCTTTTAAGTCTGTTTTCATGTTGAAAGACAAGCACACTCTTTGAAAACGTTCAAGCATTAATGGGACGCCTGTTGACCACCACTGCCGCCATTGTTAGGAATGGTACCTGATGGACTGGTGTCTTCCCAGTGGAGAGAGGCTAAAGATCAATACCCTGTAATTACACAGTACTGACAAAATCAGGTCAGGATTGAAAACAGTAGACAAATCATTTTCACAAAAACTGAAAATGCATCAATTTCCTTCTCCCACCACTGCCCCCAGTCTTTAGTCTTTTGCTGAGCATATATTCAGGTCCTGGACAACAGCTGGAAAAATTTAGATAAATTCACAAAGCTCTAGAACAAAGAAGGATGGCATTTTATATGTGGGACACTTCAGATTTAAATGTCTGAGTGTGAGAGACCAGACCACAAGCCACTTTGGTTCTTGGCCCTAATTCTACACCCACGACACATCTTCTTTCTCCCAAAGCCTCCTTCCAGTAGATCACACTCAATTCCTATTATTTCCTACCAACAAGCATGGTCTTTTGTCACATGGTCCCATCTCATCCACCCAAACCCTGATCTCACTCAGTTCCACTGGCTCACAGCAACCCCACCCGTCTCCCCGTTTCTTTGGGAAGAGCTTTTCCATTTCACTTCCCATCCCACAAAGCCAAACCAACACCCACCTATTTCATAGAATCCATGACAGCTCCTCTACAATGCAACCTCTTCCTTCTTTGTATTGACAAGTATGAATAGCTAAATTATACATATAGCATTTAGATTCTGCTTTGTATTTGGCCTTTAATCATTTACATTTTATGTCCATTTCTCAACCCAGATTGTAAGATCACTGAAGGTAGGGACCTTCTAACTTTGCTTGGATGGTACTCTGCATCCAATAAACAATTGCTGGGACCCCATATATGTTTCTTTAGTATTACATTCCTAGATACCTGCTTACTAAAGTAAGAGAGTTTCATTGTGCTTTCTGTTAAAATTAATTTGATATGTGACAAGTGCAATAAACCATTTTCTCAGTGGAAGTAAAAGAAGAGAGTGGAGGAATCTGAGGAAGAGATGAAATTTGGGTATAATTCTTGGGATATAAAATTAAAAGGCCATCTGCCTTTGAGATGGAACAGATGTGTAATTGATATTCAATACTCATTTGCCACTTGAATTTTGCAGACATTTAATGCAGTAACTGTTTGTACAGTAAGACTCCAAATACCTTTTGGAGAACAGCTCACTTTTCCTATAGTCTCCATATTCAGTACCAGCAGTACCAGCAGATAGGAATGGGTTCTTATATATCTAGAGCTTTGAAAGTATAATTTTAAAAGACAAATTTGCATGGTGCCTTTTTTTTTTTTGAACACTGAGTTGTTTTTTTTTTAATTTTATTTTGTTTTTAAACTTTACAATATTGTAATGGTTTTGCCAAATATCGAAATGAATCCGCCACAGGTATACATGTTTTGAAGAGAATAATATGACAGTATCTATAAAAAATTTTTAATGATATATCTTGATTCAGCATTCTCCATCTAGGAATTTGACCTGCAGTAAAGAGCCGCTCAATGAAGGTGAAAGGACAGAGTGAAAAAGCTGGCTTAAAACTCAACATTCAAAAAAATAAGATCATAGCATCCAGTCCCATCACTTCATGGCAAATAGATGAGGGGAAACAGTGACAGACTTTATTTTTTTGGGCTTCAAAATTACTGTAGATGGTGACTGCAGCCATAAAATTAAAAGACACTTGTTCCCTGGAAGAAAAGCTATGACAAACCTAGACAGCATATTAAAAAGCAGGGATATCACTTAGCCAACAGTGGTCCATCTAGTCAAAGCTATGGTTTTTCCAGTAGTTGTGTATGGACCATAAAGAAAGCTGAGCACCAAAGAATTGATGCTTTTGAACTGTGGTGCTAGAGAAGACTCTTGAGAGTCCCTTAGACAGCAAAGAGATCAAACCAGTCAATACTAAAGGAAATCAACCCTAAACATTCATCTGAAAGACTGATGCTGAAGCTGAAGCTCCAAGAGTTGGGCCACCTGATGCAAAAAGCCAACTCATTCGAAAAGACCCTGATGCTGGGAAAGATTAAGGGCAGGAAAAGGGACAACAGAGGATGAGATGATTTGATGGCATCATCGACTCAATGGACATAAGTCTGAGCAAATTCTGGGAGACAGTGAAGGCCAGGGAAGACTGGTGTGCTGCAGTCCATGGGGTTGCAAACAGTCGGACATGACTAAGTGACTGAACAAAAATAATATTCAAGCCATCTGCACAAAGATGGATGCACATGAATCTTCATTGCAGGATAGTTTGTAATTATAGAATATTGAAAATAGCCTAAGAAGGGGTTGATTAAATAAACTGTAATTCATACAATACTGTATATTCTTTTAAAAGAATGAAGTAATGCTATAGGGATTGACAAGTAAAGATGTTGCATCTGTATGGACAATTTCTGGAAGGATACACAATAATCCAAAGGATTAAGGAACTAGAGTGGGAGGTTATATATTTTTTCCCAGAGGGTGAAAAATATATATATATATGAGTTACATATATCATGTTAAGTTATTTGTATTTTTAAAAAACTTACAAAACAAATAACCTTAATTTGTAAAAAATGGTTTTAATAGTCAAAAGAATTTGAATCCAAGATTCAAATGGCTAAGTATCTACCAAGATTTTCAAAAACCATATTGCCTGTGTGCCTGTGTACTTAGTCACTCAGTCGTGGCCAACTCTTTGCGACCCCATAGACTGTAGCCCACCAGGCTCCTCTGTTCATGGGGATTCTCCAGGCAAGAATATCAGAGTGGGTTGCCATGCCCACCTCGCCTGTGTGTCTACATAATCATAATTAAGGT
>NW_011495023.1:11451594-11464157 GCF_000754665.1 Bison bison bison
TCCATCTTTCCCCAGGAAAGGAAAGGAAAGGAAATGGATCTGGATCCTGTCTGATCAAACCAGTCAAAATCAGCTGGTTTTTCTTCCATGTTACTACAGCCTGTGTTAGCAACCACTGATACCATTATTGTATTTCACCAGGAAAAAAATGTTTTTCTGATAGAATGAATGGAAGAAGCCTTTTTTTGATTCATCACCTAATTGCTGGTAGCTATTACTGTAGTTTGGAAAAGTGCACTCCTTCAGGGGATGGAAAAATCCCTGAACTTTTGGGCTTTAGTCTCTAAGCTGACCTTGGGCAGCTCTCACCTCACCAGTCACTCTGGCCAGTGTTGAGCCCACATTTTCAAGATGGGTAACCATGAAACTTGACCTAGGATCTATTCAGTGATGACAAGATGGACTCCCGAGCGGCACTGCCTGTGGAAAGCTGAGAGCCAGCTTCAGCAGATGCTGCAAACACTTGCTTTATTTAGAGGGTGCAAATTCTTGTTCTCACTTGTGTAACCTGACTTTCTTCATGCCAAAGCTCCATTGCTGGTTAAGTTGGGGAAAATAGAGAGGCACCGAGTTTTAGAAAGCAGATAACTCGAAAGAGATTCCAGTTTCTGACTTTCAACAGTGTGACCCCGATTCTCCACAGACCAGGTCAGCTTCCCTGCTGTGCTATCACGGGTTACCCTGCTGTGCCTGCCACCAGCCAGCTTCCCACACCCCTGCTTCTGCTCCCTTTGGTGGAAGTACTGGGGGCCATGCAACCACACCCGCCTGGTTTGACTCCTTGCTCCACCTTCACTACCTGTTTGATCTTGTGCAAGTTGCTAAACCTTTCTGAGTCTTAGTTTTCTCACTGTGAGTTGTGAATAAAAATAATTTGTGTCCCATCAAATCAAATGAGGTAATGTTTATAAAACTTTACATATGCCTCTAGCCAGTTCCCTTCCCACATGGCTTGAAATAGGGGAAGAGTTGTAGCCAAAGAACAGTACGCCTGCTCTTCCCTCTTTGTTCAGGGCCCAGGACCCAGTGGCAAGTGTGAAGATGCTCCAGGGTAGCTCTTGGTCAGTTATTCTACCCTGCCTCATTGCCTTGGGGCTGGACGGGTACTTGTAAGATAAGAGAATGTGTGTATATGCTGTGCTTAGTTGCTTAGTTGTGCCAGACTCTTTGCGACCCCATGGACTGTAGCCCACCAGGCTCCTCTGTTCATGGGGATTCTCCAGGCAAGAATATCAGAGTGGGTTGCCGTGCCCACCTCGCCTGTGTGTCTACATAATCATAATTAAGGTTATAATATTTATTTAAAAAGACAATCCTGCTTCCTTCCTACCTTCCCTCCTCTGAATTCTATTTTGGAACTGCCATCCCTCAAAGCTAGATGGTGACCTGACTGGTGTTTCACAGGCTATTATCATCAGACAACAGAAATGAAATAGGTTTAGCTTTTGTACTATTGGCTATTTCACATAAACCACTGTCATAAAATGATGGTTATACTTTAAATATTCTAATGGTCCCCAAAAACAAAACACTTAGCCAGTCTGTTCTATTTAAAACCTATTTAGGTCCGCATTTGTCTTTGGCAGATCCTTTTGGTTCCCTACACAACAGCCATCATCCTGAACCTTCAGCTCTCCAAGAAAAACATAAAAAAGCCAGGAATTCTCTTTTTCAGTCCCTCTTACAGCTGGAGTGGGTCTTGTGTGTTCTTCCAGATTCTTTGTTGCAAACAACAAAATCCACTCTAATTAGTTTAAGCAGGAAGGAAATTATTACAGAGTATTAGGGAATTTAGATCCCCTGGAATAGGAAATGGCAACCCACCCCAGTATTCTTGCCTGGAAAATTCCATGGACAAAGTAGCCTGGCAGGCTAGTCCATGCAGTCACAAAGAGTCAGATATGACTGAGAACAGGTGTGCATGCCCACACCCACAGACACACATGCAAACACACACACACACACACACACACACACACACTAGGAAGTTTAAGAACATATGGGAAAACCAGTTGAGCAAGGTCGTTCACCACGGAGCCAAATGTAATGACAAAGCATACCTCCAGACCCCAGACCGTCACTCAGCCACCACCTCTGACACCAAAGACTAGACACCAGCACCTCCACAACAGTTGGTCCCAAAGAACCAAACACTCTGCCATCTTGCCTGCCAGAAAATCTACAACAGCCACTTCAACTCATTCACTTCACTTCTCCAAGTCTGGTGCCAGAGAGTTTGCTTCATAGAAACCAGATCATATGCAGAACCCCAGCTACAAGAGACGTCAGGAAATGCATGTTTTAGATTCCCAGTCAGGAGGGCATTTAGGAGGGGGTGTGGGAGAGGAAGGGATTTTCCTCCCTGATAGAAATTAGGAGACACAAGGAGTGCTCTCTTTACTGTTCCTCCTCTTTCTGCTTTTGGACACAGAAGTGAGGGATGTGAAGGTTGGAGCTGCAGCAGCCATTTTGGAACTGTGAGGTCATGTCATTGCCAACATCCCCTCCCCAATCCCTTGCACTTTTAATGTTGCAATTTCTTTGAGCCTCTCTCCTTGAATACATAGCAATGCTTATGATTTCCCCATCTCTGAAATGCCTCCCTTGTTTCCTCCCACTCCTCAGGTTACCATCTCTTCTCCCCTTCTCCTATATCTTCTCTGTGTGTATTTATTTACTTTCTATTCCCTCATCATTCACTTGCAACTTAACTTATGATTTTATCACCTCTAAGAAGCATCTCACCATAAGGTCACCACTGACATCCTGATTGGCAAATACAATAAACACGTTCCAGTTTTTATTTTCCTTTATCTCTCTGCTTCACTTGATGGCCTCAATCATCAATCCTCGGTCTTTCTTCAAACTCTCCACTCTCTTGTCATCCAAGACAGCATATGCTACTGGACCTCCTTCTACCTTCTTGACTTTATTTGTCTCTTTCTTTGGGCTTTCTTCCCACTCTCTACCCTTTCAGTGCCTCACCCATGGCTCACGGCTCTACCTAGTCTACATTCCCTAGGTGGTTCCATTCTCTTGCATTGTTCAAACTGGCACCTGAATTTTGGCAATTCTGAATATGCATGTCCTAACCAGAACTCTTCCCCTGCTTCACACGCAAACACCTGACCACAGCTAGACACCTCCCCTATAATGTTTCACTGGCTCCCATGAACTCATCCAAAACAAAATATCATTAATCCTTTAAAATCTATTCTTCCTTGTGACCTCCCCCTGCCTTCTCACCCAACATAATGACCTAAGGTCATCCTTGACTCCTCTCTCTGCCTACACATCCCATCAAAAACTAATCAACTGCTGATTTCACCTCATCATGTCTCTCTCATGTTCTACACATCTTTGCAGAGTGATCTAGACAAACGCACATGGGATTACTTCATTCTCTTGTCTAAAATTTTTCAGGTGTCTTCCATTCTCTGTAAGAGATGACCCAAGCTCCTCAGCAGAATATGGTCATTCCTTAACTCTCTAACATCATCCTCAGCCTCGCCCTGCCTTGGATTTTGTGCCTGTGATTCTAAACTTCTTAACTTCACTGAAATGTATGATGCAATTGTATGATTCTTTACTGTTGCAAATTCTTTTAACTCTGCTTGAAATTGTTCCTCTACTTCATCTTATAATCTGTACCTTCAAGCTCAGGTACTGTCTCTTTCCAGATGAGTTTACTTAGTCAACAAATGTTTACTGAGCACTTACTATGTGCCAGGCACTGAGATAAGAGCTAAATAAACAATGGTGAATGAGCCATATGTCCTTCTCTCAAAAAACTTACAATCCACATACTGACCTCTCTCTTCCTCCAGTTCTCCCAAGGAAGGATGGGAGGATTGAGTGCCCTTTTCTATGCTCTAGTCATAGATACTGTTGTCTCTGCAGCAACCACGCCCACCTTCTTCTCTTCCTCTTATGTGAAATTGACCCCATTCCCAGATGCAGCAGCATAAATACTGATGTATCCAAGCCAAGCAGGCTCACTCCATGCCTCTTGGCAAGTGACCAGTTCATAATCCCAGGCTTAAGCCAACTGGTGTTTGACTTCAGATGACCTGAGTGGGTGCTCTCAAAAAGAAAGGAAGAATTTATTGCTCCTATTTTGAGCACAAACATTTCCTCTCTCCACCTAGGCTTGAACAGGTTGCTGGCAGCCACCTTGCGACCGTGTGAGGGAAGTCAACCTGCAGACAGAGCAGAGAGAGCAGAGGAGGTGGGAGAAGGGGTGAGATCAGGGTCTGGCAATGACTTTACCTTTGGACTTGCTATCTGAACTAAAGAATTTCCTCCTGTAAGTCAGTTGAGGCAGGCATTTATTTTATCAGTAGGAGTCATGACGAAGCACCCATCTCTGCCTTCCACTTCAGTGGCCCATGAGTCTATCCCTTTCCTCCATCCCCACTGGCCTGGCATTTGCCCAGCTGGACTGCCAACAGGATGATTTCCATATCTTCTTACCCAGGCTCCCTCCCCTCAGGTAACTTCTTCTTTCTATCCATTCTCTGTTCTACTTCTTAAGTGATATTCTTGCATCCCAACTCTGAGCACATCATCTCATGTTTAAAAGCATTAGCGACCTTTAGCAAGTATCACAGAGAAGGCAATGGCACCCCACTCCACTACTCTTGCCTGGAAAATCCCATGGGTGGAGGAGCCTGGAAGGCTGCAGTCCATGGGGTCGCTGAGGGTCAGGCACGACTGAGCAACTTCACTTTCACTTTTCACTTTTATACTCTGGAGAAGGAAATCGCAACCCACTCCAGTGTTCTTGCCTGGAGAATCCCAGGGACGGGGGAGCCTGGTGGGCTGCCGTCTATGGGGTTGCACAGAGTCAGACACGACTGAAGTGACTTAGCAGTAGCAGCAGTTGAAACTTGAAGTTTCAAGTTCAAACTCCTTACCATTTGTTCAGAAAGCAGCCTGTGTCCATGCCTAGCCAGGATCTTGATCTCATCTCTGCCATCCCCTCTTACTATTCCCATACCCAAATGCCACATAGTTGCTGAAACATACAGCTCTCTCATTTGTATTTGTGTACACTGTTCCCTACATCTGGAGCACCACCATCCACTTCCCATCCCCAATCCTTCAAAACTCACCTGAAACATCAGCACCCTTTAGGGGTTCCTACTCTGTGCTCCTGTGTTCTACAACATGTTGATGATTTGTCTGTCAGAACATTAACTTGCTGTGTTGAAATTATTTGTGTATTGACATTTCCAGCAAAACTCTAAACTTCTTGAGAGCAGGGACCAGGTGGTATTTACGTATCTATTCCTATATCCTAGCACTTTATCTAAGTGCTTTCTTCCATAAACATTTTTAAAAGAGAGGGGAAGGGAAGAAGCGGGGAGGGAAAGGGAGGAGGGAGAAGGGAGAAGGGGTGAGGAGGGAAGGGAAGCTTTAGATTTTCCTGCCCTTGGTGCTTCGTGGTCTTGCTGCTGCTGCTAAGTCACTTCAGTCGTGTCCGACTCTGTGCGTATTGCCTGGTCCAGTAATCATGGGGAATGGGGAGGTAGCAAATAGTTGTTGACACAGGTAATGTTCACGTCCCCGATCGTAGCAGCATATGGCAGTGATTGTAATGGCCTAACATAAAGCACTCCTGGACAATATTAATGACCAACTAGGTTAATGACCGAAGACTAAGCCTCAGGCCATGAACACATTCTCCCTGTCATTAATCCCCGGGAAATGACCTCAGCCATGTTCATTACGGCTCAATTATGCTCACATTCTTCAAGAGGGAAAAATAAAAGGCATTTCAGTCCTAACACCAAGCTACATCCCTTCTTTTACCCTGACACATGGCAGTAAAGATACAAAACAAATTAGGAATCCAAATACCAAGCATGTAAAGGAAGCAACACTATTGCATTATTAGCTCCCAGTCATCAGTGGGAACTAAAACCTGCGGTAGGGGTCATGGATCTTGACATTCTTCACGAATCATACATTCTCTGGGCAGTCTTTGAATGTATAGCATAGAAGTATGAAACACTTGTAACTCTTCAGATATTTAGAGTTTTGATACAAACCTGAAAAGTCAAATGCAACTCTTTGCTAATAGGCAATAAATAAATAAATAATTGGCTTATTCGGATATCAATCTACCATTCCATCAATAAATATTTATGGAGCACAATTCCATAGACAATTGTGCATAATACAACAAGTAAAAGACCCTCAAGGAACATGCAATTAGATTACAAAGAATGAACACACACTGTGGTGACTTAAACACATCCTAAAATATGTTGACATGTTTGCATCAAAAGGTGGGGGCTCATCCTCTCCATTTAGGATTAGACTCTCCTCTGAGTCTAGCCTTAGTGACTTCTGGCAACCAAGAAAATTCAGCAGAAGTTGGTCTGTGTGGTCGACCACTGAGGCTGGGTCCCCAAAGGTCACACAGCTCTGCCTTGTCAGCTCAGATACTGGTTCTGGGTACGGAGCCATCATGTAAGCAGTGCAACTATTTGGAAGTAGCCATGTTGTGAGGAAGCCCAAGCCATAAGGAGAGGCCCTGGGCAATCACTGTGGTCGACACAACCGGCTGCGGCCCAGCTGACAGCAACATCACCACCACCACAGATGAGTGGGGACACCTCCAGGACATGCCAGGCTCCACCTGTCCAGGGACTCCAGACTTTGACTCTTCCCAGCCAAGGCTCCAGACACTAGAGCAGAGACAAGCCATTCCCGTCATCAACTATTGGAACCTGTAACCCATAGAATTGGTGAGCACAATAAAATGATTGTGTTAAGTCACACAGTGTGAGATAGTTGTATGCAGCAGTATAATTGGAATACACGTGCACACACACACATGACAGACACATCAGCTGCTTTGTAAAGTTTAGTAATAATCTGCTTATGTACATTCCCAGCTCAGTCACGCACTACAGAAATCTGACGAAGTGCAGTCATCTAATGGAACTGCATTTAACCAACATCTAGCAAAAAAAGCTCCTTGGCTGCTCCAATGAGGCCATGTGGTATATTTAACATAAGAAAAATTAATTTCACCGTGAAGGTAACATTGATATGGTCCAAAGGTGCCTCATATGCCAAGGTAATAGGAACTCTTCTAACCACATCTGCTGGAATTCCCCTTGCACAGGCTTGACCTCCTGTTCTTTTCTCCCTACAGTCTTTCTTCAGGATTCCTGAGTTTCTGGTCTCACTCCCAGTTCTGCCCCTTCACATCTAATCCCGGACCTACAGGGACCAGCATCTCCAGCTACCCATCACATATCTCTGCTGGGAAGTCTTATTATTACCTCAGCACATTCCACTCAGACTGCTAAGTTAATTGCAGCCTGTTCTTCATATTGAATTTCCCACCCTGAAGTTGTTCCTATCTGTCCCCACTCCCTGCAGCTCCAATAGCCAACACTCTGTCAACGTGGGCTCTTCTCCCTGTGTGTGGTCCCCTACTGTCAATCCATTGTAAAGTCCTGAGGATGCTGCCTTTAGAACACTTCTTGAATTTGTCCACTTTGCTCTTTTCCCATGCTGCCTCTTCATCCCCCGCCTGAACTGGTGAAAATGACTCTAACCTGAATTCTCCCTTTCACCCTGCATGCCACCTCCAGATTAAACTTCTCCAGCTCCACAATCATTAAGTCAGTCCCCATCCAAGGCAGGCTCTTAAGTGCCCCTGATTCCACTCCAGGTGCTCACTGAAGCATTTGTAGCATCTTCCTTCATCTGGTCCCAACTCAATTCACCAGCTTTCTTCCTCCTTCAAGTCCTCTCCTTCATTTAGACCACTGGCTCCTGACCAATCCCTCCTTCACATCCCCACCTCTGCCATTATCCCCTTTCCATGCTTGGCCATTTATAATCATTTCCTCCTGAATTTCCCTCTTCATTTTGTTGCTTTTTCTGGGAAGATACCTTCTCTTTTCCCTCTCCCATCAAAAATAAATTCACCCCAATTCCACTCCTGGGTATTTATCCAAAGGAAAGGAAATGAAATGAAGGTCTCACAGAGATATCTGTGAGAACACCCATGTTCACAGCAGCACTATGTACATTAGTCAAGACATGGAAACAGTGTAAGCACCCATCAACGGATGACTGGATAAAAAAGATATGAAATATATATGCAATGGAGTATTGTTCAGTCATTTAAAGAAGGAAATCCTGCCTTTGCAACAACATGGATGGACCCTGAAGGCATTTTGCTAAGTGAGATAAGCCAGAAAGAGCAAGACATTACTGTGTTTGTTATATCACTAATACATGGAATCTAAAAAAGCTGAACTCACAGAAACAGAGAGTAGAATGGAGTTACCAGGAGCTGTGATGAGGGAAAAGGCGAGATGTTGATCAAAGGGTACAAACTTCCAGTTAGGAGGTGAATAAATTCTGGAGATCTAGTGTACAGCTTGGTGACTAGAGTTAATGAGGTATTACATACTCAAAAGTTGCTAAGAGGGTAGATTTTAGATGCTCTTATCACAAAAATGAGCTGGTAATTATATGGCAAGAAGGATGGGTTAGCTAATGAATTTGTCCATTTGGTGGATGAATTCTTCATGGTGGTAATCACTGTCCAGTATATAACTGTATCAAAACAACATATTGTACACTTTAAACTTAATACAATATTGTATGTCAATTATATAGCAATAAAACTGGGGTGAAATGCACCTTTGACATGACTTGATGTCCTTTTCTTCCACAGAGTCTGTCTTAGCTAGATCTCTAAGTTTCACTCTCCTGTCGCCCTGACCACAGCCACATGCCTCTGAACACCTCCCAACATGTTGCTGGCACCACATCCATTAATTTGGGGCCATTTCCTTTCATGCAGTGGTACATCAATGTTTTCTGTAATTCTACTTCTATCAAGAGATTTAAGCTCTGGATAAGGACTATGAGCTGTACTTACGTCAGATTCCTCCCAGAGCCTGGCCCAGTGCTAATGCTTGGCAGTGTTGGATCCAGACATCAATCTACTCAATTTATCGAGTGCAGTGCCAGGCATTGGGATTTGCTAAACTCCTTCTGATCCTATAGCCTTTTCTTTGGATGAAAAGTCTAGCCCATAGCTTCCAACCATTGATTCCTTGTTACCAACTGCTCTTTAGCTTAAAAGTCACCTACTCTTAGGAGGTTTCCTTGATCACCTACTCTAAAACTAGAGTAGTGTCTCCCCATGATTGCTTTACCTTCCCAGCAGGGCTCTTAAACATTTATATTTCTGTTTATTTTCAATATGTTTATTTTTTAAATCTCCCCCCAGAAAATGTAATCTCAAGGACAGCAGAAGCCTCATTCAGCTTGTTTTCTGCTGCATCCTTTACATTAAAACTGTCCAGAAACTAGTAGGTATTCAGTAAATATTTGTTGAATGAATAAATGACAAGTATTCTCTATTTTTGATGGGCTCACACTCTACTAAGGAAAATAGATATAAAAGTCAAATATTATACAGCAGTGTTACCAATAAATGAGATGATAGAAAAAAATGTGTGTGTGGCGGGGGGCGGGGGGTGGTGTGTGTATGTGAATGAAATAAAGGGGAAACTAAAAGATTGAGAATCCAGATAGTGGAAAGAACATATCATACAACTGCTAACATAGGAATTTTGAAGGTTGGTGGAGGGAACAGTGGGACATAAGGCCAGGCAGGTGAGCAGAGGCCAGAGCTTGAAGTGACCAACATGGTATACTGAAAAGCTTGAGCCTTATTCTGTGTGTAATTGGGTATAATCAGAGGATATTAGGTCTAGAAAGTAGACCTTTCTTTTGTAAATATCACTCTGGAACATGTGCAGAGGGATGAAGAGGCAGCATGAGAAAAGAGCAAAGTGGACAAATTCAAGGAGTGTTCTGTGTCTGACAGAAGCAGAGAGATCAGGTAGGTGGCTCTGCAGTTAGCCCAGGTACATGAGATTATAGACTTATTAAACAGTGGTGGGAGTGAGGGAGGATGGGGAGGAGGAGCCAGATAGGGAAAAAGAGAAGGAAGCAGAAGTACCAGGACCTGGAGATAACTGGACAAGGGGGATGAGGGAGAAGAAAGAGTCAAAGATGAATTCTGAGATGACAGAGTAAATGATGCAAGATGTGCAGACTATGAGTAGAACATAAGTCCTCTTTGGAGTGATTTGAGTCTGAGGTACCTGCAGGATATGCAGGAGGATAAATCAATAAGCATTTGATTTGGTAATCACCAGGAGCTTGGGGGCAAGCCTGAGCCACAGACACCAACAGAGAGTCAAGAATGTAAAATGAAAATTAAAATCATGGTTGTGCTTGACGTTTCTTGGGAACAGGAAGTGCCTCTACTGCTCAGGGAAATTGCTTCTCCAGGTCTACACAGCAAGACCAAAATGTCAATCTCCAGGGTTATCCAGGACACTCATCACTCTGCAACATGAGATGCAGGTCACTTCTACCCCGACACTGCAATTGTGTCCTGCTCGGCATGTGCCACACGATCTTAGTCAAGCATCTTTTCAGGACCTTTGATTACAACCAGGCTACATACCATATGTTCCATTAGATTTCCTATTTTGGCAGAGAATTCAATGAGAAACTGCTACCTGCACCAGGACCATATGCTCTCCACACTGCCATTAAACTTTGCAAAGCAGCCACACAATTAATTTTTAGCAGAGATGCACTAATAGCTGCCCAGTCATGTGTACCAGGCCTGGATGGTGAGCATTTTGCATTTGCCAGAGAGAACATATTGCAGTCCATATTTTAATCATCTCCCCTCAGAAGGTAAGAAAAAATTGTTAGTTATTCAAGACAGGAATTCAAATCTAAATTTGACTAGAATGGTTCACCTGACCCTCAGAGCATCAGTTTTTCTAAAACCATTGGCTGATTGTCCAAAAGTGGTCACTGATTGTCCAGAGACTGGGTTACAGAAAGAGAGAATTGGGTGACTTTTTCTTTTAGGTTGTCTCCTGTAGGAATCCAATGAGATGAGTTTGGGTGGATGTTTGTTTCATATTATTTTAAGATAAAGCAAGCAACTGTTAATATAATTGGTCCTCTGTATCCACAGGTTATGCATCCCCGTACAATTCAACCAAACATGGGTCAAAAATATTGGGGAAGAAAATTCCAGAAAGCTTCAAAAAGCAAAACTTAAATTAGCCATATTCTGGACACTATAGTGAATACACGTGAATAAAGTGATGCGTAGGCAGGTATTCCCTGCTGGAGCATCTCCCTTCTCAGGTCCTCAGCCTTTCCCCAGCACTCCTCGAATGAGCCTTGTTCAACCGCATGTGCTATTTACGCATTGCTATGTTTTGTGCACCCTTTCTTTCTGTGAAAAAAAAAATGACTCCTACAAAGCAAGTGGTCAAAGTCACCCCTTGAAATCTAAGAGAGCATAAAGGGCTATTTCTTGATGAAAAAGTGAAAATCCTAGATCTTTTAGCAAGTGGCATGCCACTTGCCAAAGTGGGCCATAGAGTCGATAAGTTTAAATCCAATATTTGAGCAATAAACCAGAAAGCAGCTGAAATCCATAGCAGTGTTTGTGCTGCCCCTACAATGGCAAATGAGGTCTCTCTGGTTGGTGACAAAGTGCTTACAAAGACTGAGAAAAGGTAGTTTGAGGACATGTCACAGAAACCTGTCCCTGTTGATGGCAAAATGATGTGTGAGAAAGCACGAGTCTGTATGAGAACTACTGTGAGGAGGTTGAGAAGACGAAGGACTTTAAAGCTAGTGAGGAAAGGCTGACTAGCTATGCATAGTGCTACAGCTTCAAGAACTTAAAGATCATGGGAGAACCCACATGGCCTGATGTCAAGGCAGCATCACGGTTCCCAGAAGAGCTCAGGAGACTCACAGAAGAGAAGAGAAAGGCTACCATCCAGAGCAAGCCTTCAGTTGTGATGATCCAGGCTTGTTCTGGAGGACGATCCCTAATCACACCTATATCCACGAATGCCAGTGCCAAAAGAGCCCCGGGCTCAAAGTCTGAAAAGATCACCTGGTCACTCTGGTGCCATGTGGCAACACAGCAGGTCACAAAAGCAAATGAGCAGACAATCCCCAAGCCCTTAAGCACCAAACTGAAAACTACCTGCACTTGTTCTGGCACCACAACAAGAAGGCTTGGGTAATGGCCATCTTGCTCTTGGAATGATTCCATCAGTGCTTCATTCCTAAAAGGAAGAAGCACTTTGAAGAGAAGGCACTGCCATTCACAAGCTTCCTTGTAACTGACATTACATTGGCTCCCGGCCACCCCAATCTCTGCTTCTCCTGCTGAGAATATGGAAGTGATGTTTCTGCCTCCTGCACTGCATCACTACTGCAGCCCCTTGATCAAGGCATCATCAAGAGCACAAAGGTGACACATAACCCCCTCACCTTCAGGAGAAAGTGAAGAAGAACTCAAAAGCCCCTTGATGAAAGTGAAAGTGGAGAGTGAAAAAGTTGGCTTAAAGTTCAACATTCAGAAAACTAAGATCATGGCATCCGGTCCCATCACTTCATGGGAAATAGATGGGGAAATAGTGGAAACAGTGTCAGACTTTATTTTTCTGGGCTCCAAAATC
>NW_011495023.1:11464346-11476976 GCF_000754665.1 Bison bison bison
AAAGAATTGATGCTTTTGAACAGGTGTTGGAGAAGACTCTTGAGAGTCCCTTGGACTGCAAGGAGATCCAACCAGTCCATTCTGAAGGAGATCAGCCCTGGGATTTCTTTGGAAGGAATGATGCTAAAGCTGAAACTCCAGTACTTTGGCCACCTCATGCGAAGAGTTGACTCATTGGAAAAGATTCTGATGCTGGGAGGGATTGGGGGCAGGAGGAGAAGGGGACGACAGAGGATGAGATGGCTGGATGGCATCACTGACTCGATGGACGTGAGTCTCAGTGAACTCCGGGAGTTGGTGATGGACTGCGATTCATGGGGTCGCAAAGAGTTGGAGACGACTGAGCGACTGATCTGATCTGATCTGATGTCAACCTGACAGCAGCATCACAGATTTATGGAAGCACTTCATAATTACAGAGGTCTGTCAATGCCCTAAAGCCAGAGCCAGTCAATGTGTGTTGGAAGCTATTATGGATTGAGGCAGTCAGGGATTTCAGGAGCTTCCCTGCTCTTGATGCAAAAGTCAGGAACACTGCAAGGGAAATTGGTGGGAAAGAATTCTCTGACATCATCATGGGTGATGCTGAGGAACATGTAGAAGAACACAGAGGAACCCTTACCAATAAGGAAGTTGAAGACATGCTGAAATCCTCACAGGTGATGATGATGGTGGTGGTGATGCAGAAAATTTAAAGGAGGCAGAGCCATCAATTTGGACACTTGAAAAATTTGAAGCAGACTTTCAACAGGCATAAATGTTTTTAAAGGACATGATTCTTGAGCACAATCTTTAGCTGGAACAACATTTCTGTGTCACCAGAGGAATAACAACACTCTTACAACCACCACTAGATTTGTTTGCTGATGCAAAGGAAATGAAAAAAAAAAAAAAAAAAAAAACCCAGTTTCCAATAACAATGCTGCTAACTAAAGCATCTGCAACTGTGAAATCTCAGTCTTCGATGCCTGAAGATCCTGAGCCCTCAAACTCCACAGATCCTGACGCCCATACCCCTGACCTCCTCCACAGCATCCACATCTACCAGGGGAACCCAGTTCTTCCTGTGCAGATGATCCTTCTGACATTCCGTGAGAAGGTTCAAGTTAGCCTGGTGTCTCACCACTTACCTAGAGCCCACACCTTGTAATCTCACCGCATGCACACTGTAGGCATCATATAGCAAACATCACCATCACCTTCACCATCACCATCACAAGGGTTAGCAACAGAAAAGGACCAGGGACTTCCCTGGTGGTCCAGTGGCTAAGAATCTGTCATTCCAATGCAGAGGACACAGATGTGCTCCCCAGTCAGGAAACTAATCCTTATTGTTCCGTTGCTAACTCGAGTGGGACTCTTGCGACTCTGTGGATTGGAGCCCACAAGCCTCCTCTGTCTGTGGGATTTCTCAGGCAAGAATACTGGAGTGGGTTGCCATTTCCTTTCAGTAACCTTGAAAATACAGAATCATTTGGAAAGGAGTATGTCGCTAAGAGTTGGACACGACTCAGCAACTTCACTTTCACTTTTCACTTTCATGCATTGGAGAAGGAAATGGCAACCCACTCCAGTATTCTTGCCTGGAGAAAGAATCCCAGGGACAGAGGAGCCTGTTGGGTGCCGTCTATGGGATCGCACAGAGTCGGATACGACTGATGCGACTTAGCAGCAGCAGCAGCAGCAGCAGCAGGAAACTAAGATCCTACATGCTGCACTGTGCAGCCAAAACAAAAAAAGAGAGAAGAGCCAGGGTTTGGGTTCATGTGTGTGTATGAAAGAGAGAGGATACATTTATATTTTCTATTTGTATTTAAATATTCTGTTTTATGCTATGTATTTCTCTTTCAGATCATTAAGTGAAAGCAATCCCTAATAATATTACATTGTTGCTGACATGCTCTGTATAGTCAGACCTATGATGTTTATGTCTGAGCTGAACATGCACAGATTTCTTTTCTTGTCATTATTCCCTAAACAATACAGCATAACAACTGTTGGCATAGCATTTACATTGTATGAGGTCTTATAAGTAACCCAGGGGATGATTTAAAGTGCATGGGAGATATGGCAAAACCAATACAATATTGTAAAGTTAAAAAATAAAATAAAATAAATTATTACCTAGAAAACAGGAAAAAAAATAAAGTGCATGGGAGGATGTGGGTAGGTTATACTCAAATTCTACACCATTTTATACAGGGAACTTGAGGACCTTGGTTTCCACTCGAGTACTGAAACTAACCTCCCAGGGATACTTAGGGATAGCTGGACTTACTGTACATTAACTTTGGTCCAGGAACAGTGCTAAGTACTCTGCATACACATCTCATTGAATTATTCCAAATCTTATGTATTAATAGTAGCTATTATTATCCCACTTGAGTGATGGTGAGACTTGTTCAACCCAGCATAAACTATCTAGACAATTAGGGTTTCCCATTTATCTTTTTGAGTGAAACTGAACCTATGATTTAGGGTTCACCAATGCGTCCCCTCCATGAAAGTTCTGTAGGCTTCCCATAATGGTAAACTAGCGCAATGACCATTGTAATGGACTTCTATTGTTTTTGCCTTGCTACATCCCTTCTCCCCTTACAGAGAGCTCTTTTCCTTTTGGAACCTGCCCTTCCCATTTCATGCGATTCAGGTGGATTTTTCAGCCAATTGACCTACCTCCTTCCTCACCTCAGGTCTAGAGACAGAAGCCAACCTGCTTGATCAAAGAACACATTCCTGGACCCAGAGATTGTCCTAGGAAAAGCCTATTATCCAACAGGGCCAAATAGATGGTAACAGAGGAACTTGTGGAAAAAAAAAAAAAAAGTCTTGTTCATTTAGTTTGGTTCACTAACTTCTAAGCACAAATAATCCCAGAGTTGCTGGAGGAAGACTCTTCCAGAGCCTGAAGTCAATGAGGGCAAAGTAGAACTGAGATACAGGGAGAGGCAGAGAAACAGTCCTGAGGCCATCACCCAAAGTCCTTGATCCTGGAGTTTTTCCTGGAGCTCTGTCATTTATTGGTCTTCCAAATTATATTGGTCAATATCTTCCTCTCTTTGTGATGCTAGTTTGAGTAGATCTCTTTAACAAGCAGAGAGACAGATTTGATATAAAATGAAAACAATATATATTCAAAAAGAATGATCTGAGAGAAGTGATTTGTCTGTCCTTGATTTCAAATTTCATCTTCTGAGAACAGATAAATTTATATATTAAACACTAATGACAGAAAGTATTGATATCAAGACTTCAGATTTACCCATTAGGAAATCATACCTTAGAAACTAGACAATTAAGTGTAAGAAGGGTTTTAGCTACTGCCTTAGTTGTAACAATGACAAGACATTTCCCAGAGACTTTGCATAATTATTCTACTTTAAACCAGAAAGATAAATGAACCAGTCACACCTGTAGACTACAACATCCAGGGTCCCCATTCCAAGCCCCATGCTTAGATGGTCCCATTTCATATACAATGCTTTAGATGGCTACATTTTGTATTGTTCTTTGAATTTCCATAAAGGTTGTCAATAACACATTTTCAAACTTATGAGTTAGCCACCATAGAAACCTGGGTAACATTTCAATTTCATGTTGGGCAAGTCCTTTAAACTTATCTGAGTCTCAGCTTCATCATATAAGAGAACAACAGAGTGCTTGTCACAGTTGAATTGCAGAGGACATCTGATTAGACAACAAATGCAAAAGCATTTTGAAAAACATAAGGATTATTATTGTTAACTCAAGAGCAAGGTTCCTCAAGGCAGAGTTCAATTTTATTCCATGCCATTTACCAACTGGGGTCTGGTGAAAATCTGTGGTTTTATTTTGGACTCTGTGGGAGAGGGAGAGGGTGGAATGATTTGGGAGAATGGCATTGAAACATGTATAATATCATATATGAAATGAGTCACCAGTCCAGGTACGATGCACAATACTGGATGCTTGGGGCTAGTGCACTGGGATGACCCAGAGGGATGGTACGGGGAGGGAGGAAGGAGGAGGGTTCAGGATGGGGAACACGTGTATACCTGTGGCGGATTCATTTTGATATACAGCAAAACCAATACAATATTGTAAAGTTAAAAAAAAAAGAAATTCTGAATAGATATCTGTCACTGGTCAAATTTAGGTGAAAATTAGGCCTATATAGTCAAAGCTATGGTTTTTCTAGTAGTCATGTACAGATGTGAGAGTTGGAGCATAAAGAAGGCTCAGCACCAAAGAACTGATGCTTCGAATTGTGATGCTAGAGAAGACTCTTCAGAGTTCCTTGGACTGCAAGGAGGTCAAACCAGTTAATCCGAAGGAAATCAACCCTGAATATTCATTGGAAGGACTGATGCTGAAGCTGAAGCTCCAATACTTTGGCCACCTGATGTGAAGAGCTGACTCATTGGAAAAGACCTTGATGCTGGAAAAGACAGAAGGCAAAAGGAGAAGAGGGCAGCAGAGAATGAGATGGTTAGATAATATCACCAACTCACTGGACACGGATCTGAGCAAACTCCAGGAGATAGTGAAGGACAAGGAAGCCTGGCATGCTGCAATCCATAGGGTCACAAAGTGTCAGACACAACTTAGTGACTGAACAACAACAAATAGAACTAGAACTTAGTCACACCCCATCTACTCTCCTGACCTTTTAACCCTTTGTTACCTATAGCCACTCTATGCAAACCAGTTGATTTTCCATTGCCCAAACACAATATAGATTTAAGTGTAATTCCATCACTCTTCTCACCTCAAATCTGCTCTCTTAACACATCCATTCCTCAACACTATACCTAACTTAATCAGTTCCTCCATTCTGACAATCAGTGCACCCCAGGGCTTTTGAACTCAGCACACCCCAGAGCTCACTTGGTAATGGTTATGCACTGTATTATTACAGTTCTTATGTCATTCTCTGAAGTCATCCTGTGAATGCCTAATACAGTCTCCACATGTCTCTATCTTGTCTCTTCAATTAGATTTTTTTTTTCCAATTAGATTTTAAGTCCACTAAAGCCAGTGACCAGTTTTAACTTTTTCTGGACAGAGCATATACTCAGCAAATAATTTTTGGTTAATTAAAAAGAAAATGTCCAAATGAAGAAAATGGTTGAAGATAGAAGAGTCTATAATGAAATGAAATGAGAAAAATAAAGCTACAGGACAGCAGATTATCAACTGGAATCTATTTAAAACAAACCAAGTAGTGACTCTATTAGAATTTCAGAAATATGAAATCAAATTTTTATAATGGAAAGAACCTGCTGGATAGTCTAATTCACACTCTTCCTTCATTGAGAATAATCACCTGCTAATCCATCTGACTTATGAATTAGAGTTTTTACATATTTAATTTTCCTATTGTAAAATGTGACTCTTAGAACGGAAATTTCTTAGAAACAGAGTCTGAGAGAATGGGACCTTGAAAACACAGCAAGTCTTTGATGGATATAAAAATACTTCATTTGGCTAGAGTCAAACCAGATGTCTCGAGTCATATATTCGTGGTATACCACTTTTTTATTTTACACATCTACATGGAAAAGAATAATGATAACCAGGAAGACAGGGTTACCCACCTAGAAACATGGAAAATGCAGAAGAGCTCCAAGGTGAGGCCTCCCTTGAGGGCCTGATCCAAAGTGTCAGAAGATGCTGGTGGCCCGTTTCTCAAGCTTTAAAATGGTATCAGAGCACTTGCTCAAGAGTCAGAAGACCTCAATTCTGAGACTTTGCACCATCAATTTCTGCTGTGTGACCACTGACAGGTTCCCACATTCTGATTATCAATTTTGTCTTAAAAATAAAATTATTGAAGGGATTATATGAGATAATGTATATAAAGACACTTTGCTTACAGAAAAGCATGATGTGCATTATTGACAAGCTGGTTAATTTACATCAAAAATAATTTTAATCAGTGTCTGGGCTTTCAGAATCTCAAAGCTAAAATGTCATAATGCCACCTTGGTAGCCCCTTGGTTGTGTATCTCCATCCTTTCGCTACAAAATAATCAATGAACCCGCTCTAGTGTGTTCCAAACTCACACGACTTCAGCAAATGACACACAGCCAAGAGATTCCTGCTCTACAATTACTCACATCAGGCTGAAAGCTCCTAACAGTGTGACAAATGCATATATTTTCTTGCTTCCCAAGTTTTCTGCAAAGATGGGCTTTTCCACAGCATGGGAGACTGTCCCCACCACCAGCACCCATCCTCTCCAAGACCACCCTTCATTGGTTGTTGAGGGCCTTCATCTTGTGTGGAATCTCACCCACCACAGTACAACCCAGAACCCCACCCAGATGCCCAGCCCCAAGTTACAAAGGCAATTAGGCACTTCTCAAAAGTCATCTGCTCTTGTCCAACAGTATAAATCAGGCTTCCCTGGGGTAGGACGCCTGACAGCAGAATGTGAATAAATCCTAATGCTCACCTATTCCAGCAAATAGTATGAAACATACTTGCCCTGGCATAAAAGACGCATGGATGGGAACACCTTTCCAAAAGCACTATTGTTCACATGCTAAATGTGCAAATAAGGCACGATGCTAAATAAAGCATTAGGAGCCCTCTTCTAAATATTTAATACTATTCTGAGGGGTCTGAAATCATGTCCAACAGAGCTGTAAAGAATCCTGGTGATGAGCATGACCCCTTCAGTTTAGACCCCTTCAGATTAAGGCACAGAGAAGTGATACGCAGGATCACCCAGTGAACGGCAGAGCTGGGAACAGAACACAGGGTTCTCCAGCTCTAGACTCTGCTGCAATTTCCACTGCCAAATAAACATCTTCTGCCCTGAACCATTTAGAGGCTACACTGAATATAACCTCTGGCTGCCTCCTTATCCAAAAGCAATGGGCGTGGACATATGTTCCCCCTTCCTCCCCTCACCCCTGGGATTCCCTGCAGCCCAGTGACTCCAAGGCACAGAACCAGAATTGCAATCAGGCATCCTGATATTGACTTCCCCCAGATTGGATGTTTGGTGGGGGGTGCTCCCATTCTTGATCTTACACCATGCTTCTTCTCTCAGTCATTGAGCACTCCGTAAATACTGGGAACTGATTGGCTGATCAATTAGCTAATAAATAATGTTTATAGCTTCCTTCCTCAACTCACAGCCAAAGCAACTCTGCTAAACAGCCTCTTTTCCTTCTTTCTTTCTTTCTGGACTTGCTTATAATTTTTGAGACTCATCATGTAGTTGGTCAGGGAAACAATTGCTTTAAGGCTTTACCCTTAAAGATGAAAAAAAGCAGTTAAGTCCATAGGGGAAAATTCCCATGAACAACACATGAACCAGAAAACATGCATTGACTCCGATTACACACAATGCTCCAGGGTTTTCTAATCTAATGGTCCATCACAGTGTCAAGAGCTATTTCCCCCTGCTTCCGAGCAAGAGGTGCACACAGTCCTTTAATCTGGGCAGGAGTTGAGTGCTGGGGAGAGATCTGAGGGCAGAGGCCGCTGACCAAGAGAGGATAAAGTCTGAGCTGCAGAGACCTCCAGGTTGGTGACCATAATATCTGGGAGCCCAAGGAACAGGAGAACCTGGGTGTGTCTGTATCAGAAGCAGCTAGATCAGGATGTTGAGCTGTTTGGGTACCAAAGATGCAACCTTAGGGCTTCCAGGAAAACAGACACATATCCCAGTGCTCAGAAGCCCGGGAGAGAATTCAGAGCAGAAATCTGGAGGCAAGCAGGCCATTTCTCAAGAACACGTTCCTGCTTTGCATTAGCACAATACAGAATTTATTTCTGTATTATTTAAGCAATATCAGATAATATACATGTGGCACATGAGCGTGCACATCTCTACTTTTCTGGCATATAACCCAGACTCAGTTTCCTGGGAGTCCCCTGGTCCTCACAGTCACTGCCATGTCAGTGCCTGCCACAGTCACAAATACTCAAATCCCCATCATCCACTTCTGTGGCCGTGGGTAGACAATGGAGGCTAAAGCATCACCAAACAATAGAAGTTATGAGGGAAGGAAAATGTATAAAGGCTAATTTGTCCAGAAAACAACTTTCATTCTTTCCCATCCTTCTCCCCCGTGACATCAGAAGCCAGCAGAGGCTCATGAGATCTCAATTATTTCAAGTACCTCTGTGGCCTAAACCACATTTGGGATAATGCAGAACCAAGGGATCTGTCTCCTAGCTTGACCTGGCTCACCACCTAGGAGACAGGCTCCCAGCCCGCTCATCTTCCAAGCAGCTGTAATAAATTCCCCAGGTCTCAAAAAAGCAGCATCTCCCCTTCTCCACCGGAAAGGAGAGGTCAATGCACATAGCAGAAGTACTTATGCTTTGTATGTAAAATCTCCCTTGTCTCTGTGACACCCATTCGCATACCCAGCTTAATGTGGGCTGCTTCCGCCAGCATCCCCAGGGCACGTGGGCTACTTGGTGAGGAGGAGGGTGGAGCCACAGGAGAGTAGAAGCAAACCCTGAACCCAGGGTCCAGCAAAAGGTCGATCGAGTAAAAACAAGGCAATGCCACTGACCTTGTTTGTTTAAATATGCTAAGAGCAGAGGCCTTCTTAACATAATAGAAATCACAGAGCAGCTGAAAGTAGGTCAGTGATCCATACAGAGCTTGCCATGGTCTCCTCATCTGTGGTTGGGAGATAAGCTTTCTCCAGCTCTGCAGCCCCAGTGCCACAAAAGGCCACAGGCCAACCCCATGGGCTGTTTTTATGGGGAAATCTGAGTAGATACATGGTCACCTGGAATCAAAGGCCTATTCTATCACGCCGTGGGCAAAAAATTACACGGTTGCCATGAGAAGACGTAAATAAACAAACAAACGAACCCAATTACCTGAATTTAGATTGGGAAAAAAAAAAGGCGCATGCGGGGCAGGGAGAGGATGCTGAGATCCATGGGGAGGCGTTGGTAGGAATCTATTTCCGGAGGCTCTCAGCACCTGTTTGCAAACTCATCTCTCAAAATAGCATTAAGCAACAAGTTTCTAAAATGGCAAATCTAAGGCTTCTTTTCCCTGGAAGTGCTTTGTCATGGCTGAGATTCTTTACTCAAGAAATCATTTCAGAACAGTGTGTGGGATAAAGCAGAGATTTTGAACATGTCTGCAGCTACTGAAGCAGCAGGAGCAGCAGCCCACGGTGTGCGGTGTGTGATGCGGAGAGGCTGAAGCTGGGCGCTGCCCGGGCCCCACCTCCTCCCGAGCACTCACCATCAGCAGGCTGAGCGCGGAGTCTGGCACCAGCTGCACTGCCATGGTCTCCGATTCCTATGCACGAACCTCCTGCACACTCAGTCCGCCTGGGCCCTGGGCAACTGCAGAGCATCCACAGAAACCTACAGCAAAACAGCAAAAAATTCAGACTCAGGTGCAAAAGGGCTCAAGACACTGAGTGGACACACTTCACATGGGGTGGCAGGGGAGGTCAAGGAGATGTTGGCGAGAAGGGGTGGGAATTCTGCTTAGGGAGAGAAAGGAGAAAAAGAGGAAAAATAGGAAGCTGCAGGTTTTTTAAAGGTGAACCTTGCCTAGCTTCCCTAAGCCGTGCAAGCACAGAAGCCACATCAGACGCAAATATAAAAGCTGAGATGCTTCACTGGCACCTGAGCCTAGGCAGCAACTCTTCTTTTAACTGACAATTAAAATAAAACATTTCCCATTGCAGATAAATCAGGCAGCCCGAATAACCTCCCCTCCCCGCCTTCTCTGCATCTCTCAGCAATTCTGCTGCATAAACAAGCTGGATGTCAACCTACCGCTCGCAGTCTGGTCAGAGTCTTCTTTCCTGCAGAAAGGTGTGTTCCCTTTTGCAAAATCAAGTCTTTGGGAGCGAGAGAGCAGAGCCTGACCACGAGCATCAGGCAGTCACTGGAGATGAGCAGATGCTCTCACCAGAACCAAGCAGGAAGTCAGTTATGAACTGACCCCTTCCACCATCCCCAAATCTACTTTTCCTCCCCAAGTAGACAGGCAAGCCGAGTTCCCCGTGGGGCTAACATACTTCCGAGGGCCATGTAATTACACTGCCTGTTCTGTGAGCGTTCTGATCTCCCTGCCTGCACCACATGTACACGGCAGACAGACACCCTCTACCTCTCTCTCCCTCCCTCCCTCCCTGCCTCCCTCCCTCCTTTCCCTCCCATCTCTCCACCAGGCTGCCTGTTAGGAATTTTGAAGGAGACTCTCTATCTTAGGGAGGCTTGGAAGGATAATCTGTAGCCAGGGACAGTGCTTAAGACAAAAAAAGCAAATTAGCCTTGAAAATCATATCATGCAGCATTTTCCTGGGAAGATGTCAATGGAAAAAAAGAAGTCAGCCCAGGCTTATTGTATAAAGGCTTCCCAGAGTCAAAGATTTAAGAAAATTAAATCATCTTTCTTTCTTTCTTTTTTATGAGCACTGCCAAGCTTATATCTTCTTCTGGAGTCCACCTTTTCAACTAAAAATAGCAATTACTAATACTTCTGGCAAGTTTCTCATGCCCTTTTCTGATTTCTCCTTTTATTCACCTGCTGTAATGACTATAAAAATTCTTTGGAATTAACTACACAGTATGAAGTATAGGAACATGGAAATCAATTTTCTAAATAAAAATTGGGGGAAAGAAATCAATAACCTTTAAATGTTCCTATGGATGAGTACAGCTGTTTCCCCTACATAATTTATACTTTCAAAAGCATTTATTTGATCATCACAGTGCTTGGCACAAGGTAAGTGCTCAGAAATATTAATGGAGTGAATGAAAAGTTTCTTATGGTGATCCAATGGGTCAAAACTCTCTTCCATATTGTTGGATTGGATTCTAATGTCCTTGACCTTGGGAACGTCTGAGAATCAATCCCTACTGTCAGGTGCTTGAAAATTCACAGTATGAGCTGAGTGTGGCTTTGCACTGAGCTGCAGAATATTTTAGATTTGTTGGTGGGTTCCATAAAAGACTTTTAAATTAACCATAATAATAGTAATGATTTAAGGAACATATTTACGGGTTCTCTAAACCTTGTGAATGGGTTGCTAAGTGTATTCAACTCATCGTTGTTGAGTACCTACTACGTGCTGTATTCTGTGATAAGCTTTGCAGAAGGTACCAAACTCAATTATAATCTCTCCCTTCAAGGGGCTTTTCATCTGGTAGATGCAATGATACCCAAGAATCATTTATGAGACAAGACAGTCTGTGATAAATGTTATAAAGTGACCTAAAAACAGTTCAGGCATCACAGAGCAGACAGAGTTTACTTTTAGCTTCATGAATGTCATTGTATCTGAGTTGGAATTTAAGGGAATACATAGAACTTATTTTTTTATGACTTCTGGTTTATGATTCCATGAGGATTACATACTTGGAAATTATAGAAAGCATAAGGGAAAAAATAACTATTGTCATTATTGAAGCTGGTGGACAAGGGCAGAGGAATTCTGTATCCCACAGTGGGCCCAGCCTGAGGAGTTCCTGGTATGGAGAAGCCCAAGACACCTGCGGGTGAGAGACTGCATGTCAACCACTGATACCGGCCCTCAGCACACCTGCCTCCTTCTCTCTGTACTTTGCCTGGAAAACCTCACCCTGAATCCCTGCCATAGAAAGAATCTAGAAAACAGATCCAGCAACATGCCTCAAGTGTGAGGACATTATTGGGATGTGTCATCTCAGGGCAGCAAGCATGAAGGAGATGGGAGGGGATGAGAGTGGGTACTACATGGTACCTTTACAGCTGGTCACAGAACAGATGCTCAGTAGTGAGGAATGGAGACCAGACAGGCATAGGACTTTATTCCCTGGGATAGTCCATCAAAGAGTAGGACAGGCGGGTTACGAGCCTGCTCCTGTCCATCAGCTGACTCTTGTCTTGGCTAAATGGGCTGTAGAGGTCATGAGCTGCCTTACATTTCAGAGTTTTAGCTGACCTCCAGGTAGCCATCCACATAACATAAAGGCATAACATGCGAGCCCAGAAATGAAAGGACATCGTTCACCTTTGTGGGTCAGTCAAATGGGACCTGGGCACCAGGGCTGCTAAGGTCCTTCCTCCGTGTATGTGATAGGGGCTGGCTCAAAGTCTGGCCCACACTCTGGAGGAGACTGGGATGCAGGCTGTGCTAGGAAGTGAAATGACAGTGACAGCAGCTGGGCTCCCCACCAAGCTAAGAGCTAAATTCCAGAGGCCATGATAGGGGCCAAGCAAGTCCAGGAGCTGCAAAAACCGGGTCTGGTGAAAGTATATATGTTTACATAAGTTTCAATATCAAGGGTTATAGCCTCGTTGCAACATTTCCTGGCTTTTCCATTTGAGCATTCAAATGTGTTTTGTTTGTACAACTTTTTTATTTTATTTTAATTGGAATAGAGCAATAATAGCAATTTTAATTGCTTTACCATCTTTTTTAAATTTATTTTTTATTGAAGAATAATTGCTTTCAGAATTTTGTTGTTTTCTGTCAAACCTCAACATGAATCAGCCATAGGTACACATATATCCCCTCCCTTTTGAAACTCCCTCCCATTTCCTGCCCCATTCCACCCCTCTAGATGGACACAGAGCCACTGTTTGACTTTCCTGAGCCATACAGCAAATTCCCATTGGCTATCTCTTTTACATACGGTAATGTAAGCTTCCATGTTACTCT
>NW_011495023.1:11477557-11477988 GCF_000754665.1 Bison bison bison
GAAAAACCATACCCTTGACTAGACAGACCTTTGTTGGCAAAGTAATGTCTCTGCTTTTTAATATGCTGTCTAGGTTGGTCATAATTTTTCATTTGAGGAGTAAGCGTCTTTTAATTTCATGGCTGCAATCACTATCTGCAGTGATTTTGGAGTCCAAAAAATAAAGTCAGCCACTGTTTCCCCATCTATTTGCCATGAAGTTATGGAATTGGATGCCATGATCTTAGTTTTCTGAATATTGAGCTTTAAGCCAACTTTTTCACTCTCCTCTTTCACTTTCATCAAAAGGCTCTTCATTTTCTGCCATAAGGGTGGTGTCATCTGCATATCTGAGGTTATTGATATTTCTCCTGGCAATCTTAATTCCATCTTGTGCTTCTTCCAGCCCAGTGTTTCTCATGATGTACTCTGCATATAAGTTAAATAAGCAG
>NW_011495023.1:11478370-11480834 GCF_000754665.1 Bison bison bison
TGAGATGAGTGCAATTGTGCGGTAGCTTGAGCATTCTTTGGCATTGCCTTTCTTTGGGATTGGAATGAAAACTAACCTTTTCCAGTCCTGTGGCCACTGCTGAGTTTTCCAAATTTGCTGGCATATTGAGTGCAGCACTGTAACAGCATCATCTTTTAGGATTTGAAATAGCTCAACTGGAATTCCTTCACCACCACTAGCTTTGTTCATAGTGATGCTTCCTAAGGCCCATTTGACTTCACAAATTCAGGATGTGTGCCTCTAGGTGAGTGATGACACCATCGTAATTATCTTGGTCGTGAAGATATTTTTTTTCAGTTCTTCTGTGTATTCTTGCCACCTGTTCTTAATATCTTCTGCTTCTGTTAGGTCCATACCATTTCTGTCCTTTTGCGTGAAATCCCTTGGTATCTCTAATTTTCTTGAAGAGATCGCTAGTCTTTCCCATTCTATTGTTTTCCTCTATTTCTTTGCACTGATTACTGAGAAAAGCTTTCTTATCTCTCCTTGATATTCTTTGGAACTCTGCATTCAAATAGGTATATCTTTCCTTTTTTCCTTTGCTTTTCATTTATCTTCTTTTCACAGCTATTTGTAAGGCCTCCTCAGACAGCCATTTTGCTTTTTTGCATTTCTTTTTATTGGGGATCGTCTTGATCCCTGTCTCCTGTACAATGTCATGAACCTCCATCCATAGTTCATCAGGCAATATACCAGATCTAGTCCCTTAAATCTATTTCTCATTTCCACTGTATAATTGTATATTCTTGCCTCCTTTATCAAAAATAAGGTACCCATAGGTGCATGGGTTTATCTCTGGGCTTTGTATCTTGTTCCATTGGTCTACATGTCTGTTTTTGTGCCAGTACCATACTGTCTTGATGACTGTAGCTTTGTGAAGTGAAGTGAGGTGAGTGTCTGATTGTCGCTCAGGACTGATTGTCGCTCAGCCGTGTCCGATTCTGTGGGCCCATGGACTGTAGCCTACCAGTTCCTATTTCCTCCACCCATGGGATTTTCCAGGCAAGAGTACTGGAGTGGGTTGTCATTTCCTTCTCAAGGGGATCTTCCCAACCCAAGGATCGAACTCGGGTCTCCCGCAGTGTAGGCAGATGCTTTACTGTCTGAGCCACCAGGGAAGTCCTATCCAACCATAATCTGAAGTCAGGAAGGTTGATTCCTCCAGCTCCATTCTTCTTTTTCAAGGCTGCTTTGGCTCTTCGGGATCTTTTGTGTTTCCATATGAATTGTGAAATTTCTTGTTTTAGTTCTGTGAAAAATGCCATTAGTAATTTGATAGGGATTGCATTGAATCTGTAGATTGCATTTAGTAGTATAGTCATTTTCACAATATTGATTCTTCCTATCCAGGAACATGGAATATCTCTCCATCTGTTTATGTTGTCTTTGATTTCTTTCATTAGTGTCTTACAATTTTCTGCATACAGTTCTTTTGTCTCCTTAGGTAAGTTTATTCCTAAATATTTAATTCTTTTTGCGGCAGTGGTGAATGAGATTGATTCCTTAATTTCTCTTTCTGATTTTTCATTGTTAGTATATAAAAATGCAAGTGATTTCTGTGTATTGATTTTGTATTCTGCAGCTTTGCTAAACTCACTGATTAGTGCTAGTAATTTTCTGTTACTACCTTTAGGGTTTTCTATGTACAGTATCATGTCATCTGCAAATAGTGAGAGCTTTACTTCTTCTTTTCCGATCTGGACTCCTTTTATTTCTTTTTCTTCTCTGATTGCTGTAGCTAGGACGTCCAGAACTATGTTGAATAAGTGGTGAAAGTGGACACCTTTGTATTGTTCCTGATCTTAGGGGGAACACTTTCAGTTTTTGACCATTGAGAATAATGTTTGCTGTAGGTTTATCATGTATGTCCATTGCTATGTTGAGGTAGGTTCTTTCTATGCCCATTTTTTGAAGAGTTTTAATCATAAATGGGCGCTGGATTTTGTCAAAGGCTTTTTCTGCCCCTATTATCATATGGTTTTTATCTTTCAGTTTGTTAATATAGTGTATCACATTGATTGATTTGTGTATATTGAAGAATCCTTGCATTCCTGGAATAAACCCAGCTTGATCATAGTGTATGAGCTTTTTGATGTGTTGCTGAATCCTCTTTGCTAAAATTTTGTTGAGGATTTTTGCATCTATGTTCACCAGTGATATTGGCCTATAGTTTTCTTTTTGTGTGTTGTCTTTGTCTGGTTTTGGTATCAGGGTGACGGTGGCCTCATAGAATGAGCTTGGAAGTGTTCCTTCCTCTGAAAGTTTTTGAAAGACTTTTAGAAGGATAGGCATTAGCTCTTCTCTAAATGGTTGATCATGGCAAATAGATGAGGAAACAGTGGAAACAGTGGCTGACTTTATTTTGGGGGGCTCCAAAATCATTGCAGATGGTGACTGCAGCCATGAAATTAAAAGACGCTTACTCCTTGGAAGGAAAGTTATG
>NW_011495023.1:11482137-11482389 GCF_000754665.1 Bison bison bison
TATGTCTGTTAGTGTTTGTCTTATGTATTGAGGGGATCCTGTGTTGGGAGCATAGATATTTACAATTGTTATGTCTTCCTCTTGGACTGATCCCTTGATCATTACGTAGTGTCCTTCCTTATCTCTTGTAATCTTCTTTATTTTAAAGTCTATTTTGTCTGATATGAGGATTGCTACTCTAGCTTTCTTTTGCTTCCCATTTGCATGGAATATATTTTTCCATCCTCTCACTTTCAGTCTATATGTGTCTTG
>NW_011495023.1:11483646-11487882 GCF_000754665.1 Bison bison bison
TCATTCTTCTTCAGATATTCTGCTATTGATTTCTTCTAGAGTATTTTTAATTTCAGTAACTGTGTTATTTGTCTCTGTATGTTTATTCTTTAACTCTTTTAGGTCTTTTTAATTGATTCTTGCATTTTCTCCATTTTGTTTTCAAGGTTTTTGATCATCTTTACTATCATTATTCTGAATTCTGTTTTGGGTAGTTTGCCTATTTCCTCTTCATTTATTTGGACTTCTGTGTTTCTAGTTTGTTTCTCCATTTGTGTAATATTTCTCTGCCTTTTCGTTTTTTTTTTTTTAACTCATTGTGTTTGAAGTCTCCTTTCCCCAGGATTCAAGGTTGAATTCTTTCTTCCTTTTGGTTTCTGCCCTCCTAAGGTTGGTCCAGTAGTTTGTGTAAGCTTTACATAGGGTGAGATTTGTTCTGAGTTTTTGTTTGTTTGTTTTTCCCCTGATGGGCAAGGCTGAGTGAGGTGGTAATCCTGTCTGCTGATGATTTGGTTTGTATTTTTGTTTTGTTTGTTGTTTAGATGAAGCATTCTGCACAGGGTGCTACTGGTGATTGGGTGATGCTGGGTCTTACATGCAAGTGGTTTCCTTTGTGTGAGTTCTCACTATTTGATACTCCCTAGGGTTAGTGCTCTGGTAGTCTAGGGTCTTGGAGTCAGTGCTCCCACTCCAAAGGCTCAGGGCTTGATTTCTGCAGGTGACCATGTAGAAACGAAGGGGTGGAGTTGGAAAAGAGACAAAGAAGGTTGTAGCTTAATATCAGTGGCCACTCTAGTTCAAATGTGGTGGGAAGATGGGGTGGAGTGAATACAGTTGGACCCAGTGGCGCCATGAGTGCCTCTGCTGTTTGTAAAACTTTTAAGTTACTGTATTTTTGCAACTATTTTTCACTTTCCTTTAATATCCTCCTACTAGAGAATGAACAACCTGACATCAGAATCAGGCACCATTCCTCTCTGTGAAATCCCATAGTTCCAAGCATCAAGCACAGATCAGTAGGGGCTCAATAATATTAAACTGGCCACCAATAAGGATGTTAAAATGTCAAATACAAGAAGAAAGGAGCAAGAACAGCACACTAGAAGGGGTGGGTAGAACATGGGCTTTTGTGAAGAAAACTAGCAGTCTGACAGAGGAGAAGAAAGAGAACCTCAGAGTTCCAAACATAATGGTCCCTCCACAAAGATGCCTGGAGTTTTTAGTAGAGTTACAGATATAGAGATTAAACTTGGAAGGATAATGGAGTAGTCTGAAGAAGAAAAATCAATTAGTATAAAACAAACCCTTATCAAACAAAGAAAGAAGCAAAGCTATTAGCTCTATAGATCTTTGCAAAACCTTAACCAAGAGCAATAAAAATCAGCAAAATAGAAAGTTTGGAGAACAGCAATCCTTTCCTCTAAGTAACTAAGTTCCATGTTTGGCTAATGTAACATCTCAAGAAAACTGCACAGTAATTCCTTTCAGTGTTGCTGCTGCTGTTTAGTCACTCAGTATATCCAACTCTTTGTGACCCACGGACTGCAGCTCGCCAGGAAAAACTCTGTCCATGGGATTTCCCAGGCAAGAATACTGGGGTGAGTTGACATTGAGTTCCTTCTCAAGAGGGTTTTCCCAACCCAGGGATCGAACCCATGTCTCTTGCTTGGCAGGAAGATTCTTTACCACTGTGCCACCTGGGAAGCCCTCCTTTCAGTGTAGCTCCTCCTAAAAGCACCTCAGTTAAAGCACAGTTTAATGTCACCCCCAACAAAACCTATTGCCAAAAAAAGAATAGCCAATAAAAACCTCTTCTGTACTTAGTGGGAAGATTTTGGGTAGACTCTGATGTTTGGGTCACTCACTGCTGCCTGTGTAAATTGCCCCATGCAACAAATTTCTCTTGGAATTTAGTACAAGGAAAATGTCTGTCCCTCCTGAGGTAGTTTGAAGGACCGATGGCTTTAGCCCCAGAATCCTTGCTATTTTACTCTTGGAAATCAGAAAGCTACTCTGTCATTTGCTCTGTAACACAGAGTAGGTACCAAGAGGATGAGGTGAAAATCAAGTCAAATATTATTATACCTTTGGTTAAGCAGCATACAGTAGGCCTTAAATAACTATTAGTTCCCTTAAAATCTCCTTTACATCCGTAAAATGAAAATAATAGAACCCATCACAGTTGGCACCTTTGGCTGCCAGAATACTTGAAACCTAATTTTACTTTCAATTAGAGCAGATATTATCATAGTTGGCATTATTACTTTCTTGGTTTTCCTCAACCTTGTTTTTCTTTTTAATTCATAATGTATTACTCTTATTTAGTAGGCCTTTTTGTCAGTAAGCCATCTGAAATTCTTTTTTGGAACCAATCATTCTTTAATGTATAAATTGCTCTCAAATAAATTTGGCACACTATGGAGTATTTTGCATCTACTAAATGGGCAATTATGAAAGCTATTTAGAAATATAGAAACTGTCTGTCTGAGATATAATGTTGATTTGACCATAAAATGATACATATACTCCAATTGCAGCCATGTAAATATTTGTATTTTAAGAGGATTTAAATATATTTTCAAGAATTTCTGCTTCTAGCCAAGATGGAGTAACAGGGACAAAGTTTACCCTCCCACCCAAAACAAACAAACAAAAAACCAGACAAAATATATGAACCAATATCTTTGAAGATACTGAAAGCAGGGCAACAAAGGACAATGATCCACAGTTTGCCTTATAACTGTCTCAGATTATTGACTAAAGGTGTTTTAGGCCACAGAACAGAGAGGGAATCCCAAGTGGAATCAAGTAGATTCCCCAAATTTAGGAGACAAAGTTGAGAGTCAGGGGTGACCAAGATGGACAGAGTTCTCACACAGGCCCAGGAATTATACTTGTTCATACATCCAGTCAGGAAAGCCTAATTCATGGTGCATTAGGCAGGATGTTCAAAAAGTTCTCGCCTCAGTAGCAAGGAATGCTCATGCTCACTCACTCAGTCGTGTCCAACTCTTTGCGACTCCATAGACTGTAGTATACCAGATCCTTCTGTCCATGGGATTGTCCAGGCAAGAATACAACAGTGGGTTGCTATTTCCTCCTCCAGGGAAGCTTCCCGACCCAGGGATCAAAGCTGTGTCTCCTGCATTGGCAGGTGGATTCTTTACCACTGCACCAGCTGGGAAGAAAGGAATAATTAGCCATAGATTGATCAGTGCCTAGCAAACCTGAATAGCAAGACACGAAAGCATCAAACTACTTCCATGTAAGTTAACTGTGTTCCAAAACAAAGCTAAAGAACATTTATATAAGTTCAAAAATATTCAGCACCCAAGAAGGTAAAATTTACAATGCCTGGCACCTAATAAAAATTGCCAGGTATGGAAAGCAGTAGGGAACTATGACCATTAAATAACAGACAAATCAATAAAAATCATCCAGAACTAACACACTTGTTAAAGTTATCAGAAAAGAACATTAAAAGAGTTATTATAATTTTATTGAATATGTTAAAAAAATTAAGTAGAAATATGGAAGATATAAAATAGAACCAATTTGAACTTTCAGAGATTAAAAACTACAATGTCAAAAATAGAAAAGAAAAAAACATTGGTTTGGATTAATGGAGATTACATATTAAAGAAAGAGAAATTAGTGAACTTGAAAACTTGAAAATAGTAGATACTATTCCAATTGAAAGACAGAGATGAAAATTTTTTTTCTAAATAAAACAAAATGAGCATCTGTGAGCTGTAGGGTCTGTTTTATCAGCCTAGTGTACATGTAATTTATATTCCTAAAGAAAGGTAAATACACAAAATATATTTGAAGAAATAATGGCCAAAACTTCCCCAAATTATACATTACAAATGAACTAACTCTAAGCATAAGAAACATTAAGAAAACTACACCAAGTCACATTGTAATCAAATTGCACAGTATCAATGATAAGGAAACTATTTTGCAAGCAACCAGAGTGAAACAAACCTATGTCACACACAGAGGAACAAAGGTAAAGGTAACATTAGATTTCTTAAAAGCTTCTGTACAACAAAGGAAACTATCAGCAAGGTGAAAAGAGAGTCTTCAGAATGGGAGAAAATAATAGCAAATGAAGCAACTGACAAACAACTAATATCAAAAATATACAACCAACTCCTGCAGCTCAATTCCAGAAAAATAAATGACCCAATCAAAAAATGGGCCAAAGAACTAATTAGACATTTCTCCAAAGAAGACATACAGAGGGCTAACAAA
>NW_011495023.1:11488378-11488497 GCF_000754665.1 Bison bison bison
CAAAAGAGACACAGATGTATAGAACAGTATTTTGAACTCTGTGGGAGAGGGAGAGGGTGGGATGATTTGGGAGAATGGCATTGAAACATGTATAATATCATATAAGAAATGAATCACCA
>NW_011495023.1:11488597-11492758 GCF_000754665.1 Bison bison bison
GGGCTGGTGCACTGGGATGACCCAGAGGGATGGTATGGGGAGGGAGGTGGGAGGGGGAGTTCAGGATGGGGAACACGTGTACACCAGTGGTGGATTCATGTTGAAAATTTAGTAATAAAAGAAAAAAAAAAAAAGAAATCAGCAGAGCAACATCTTCTAATGAATTTAAAGGAAAACTGGTAAGATTCTTTAACCCAACAAAAGTGATTTTCAAAAACAAAAGCTATAAAGACTTTTTCAGAAATACAAAATGAATAAATGGAAAAGAGATTTGAAAGAAGTAAAACTTCCCACCCTTTAACCGCCCCCATGGCTTCACTGATTATAGCAAGTATTTAAAGAAATAACAATTATTTATAAGTTATTTGAGAACATGGAAGAGGAGGAAATATTTATGAACTCATTTTATAAGGTCAGCATTACCTTGATATCAAAATCAGACAAAGACAATATAAGAAAGGAAAATTATAAATTAATTAACCCTCATGAACAAGGATGCAAACATTCTAAATTACAGAAAACAGAACTTAACAATATATTAAAAAGATAATATATCATGACCAGCCAAAGCTTATCCAAAGAATACAAAGTTGGTTTAACGTTCTGAAAGCAACCTATGTAATTTGTCATAATAACAATCTAAAAAAGAAAAAAACATAAAATTACCTCAGTTGATGTATTTAAAAAGCAAATTAACAAATTTTAGCATCTATTCCTGATTTTTTTTAATTCAGCAAACTAGTAATAGAAACTTTCTCAACCTGACAAAGACAAGAAATGAACAATCAATACAGGCAACAATGTGGATCAGTCTCAAAATAATTACAGTGCATGAAAGAAGCTAGACCAAAAAATACATATTATGTGATTCCATTCATATAAAATTCTGGATTGTTTAAACTAATGCATAGTGATAGCAGGTCAGTTGTTTCCTGAGGAATAGGACTGGTTTAGGAAGGAGTGAACATAGAGCAAAGTGTCCACAGAAGGGAGGGATTAACACAAGGCATGAGGAAAACGTGGGTGGTGATGACTATGTCACTATCTTCATTATGGTGGTGATTTTAAGGATGTGTAAATGTGTAAGAACTTTCAAACTGTGTTCTTCAAATATGTGCAGGTTCGAACATCCCTGGTCCAGTGGTTAAGAATCTGCCTTCCAATGCAGAGGACATGGGTTTGCTCCTTGTTCAAGGAACTAAGATCCCACATGGCATGGGGGCAACTAAGCCCATGCACTGCAACTAGACAGCCTGCTTGCCACAACTAGAGAAAACCTGTGAGCTGTAATGAAGGCCAAGTGCAACCAAAAAAAAAAAAAGTGCAGGTTACTGCATGTCAATTTTACCTCAATAAAGTTGCGTTTTGGGGAGTGAAGTAGAAAAGAATTGTTTTATTGCTTTGCCAGGTAAAGGGGTCCACAGAAGGCCAAATACCTTCAAACCACGTGTCCCAACTTGAGGAAGATAGAAGTTTTATTGTAATTGTTCAAAGAGGGCATGATCAGCTCATGGACAAGAAGAAAGGTATAGATTGAGGAGCTCATAGGGTTAAGAGAAGACATCGTTGTTGGTTGTTGCTGTTGAAAGCAGAAGAGTCGCAGGTATATTTTAAAGAAGCCAGCAAGATGAAAAGACTAAGGACATACAAATCCCAAAAGAATCAAAGGAGAATAGATTCCCAGACAGAGGGGCTGTCATTGGGCAGAGGGCTGTATCTTCCCATAGAATAAAAAGAAAGGTAAAAATGCATAGAAATGTTGAGAAAACATGAAGGAGGCATAGAAACAGTGATATGTTAATCTGCTAAGAAGGGCTTGAAGCACCTCCATTCAATCGTCTTGATCTCAGTAGAGAGTTCCCATGTTTTTCCTTTCTTTCTTCTTCTGCTTCAACCAGGACAATGTGCTCTGGGAGATGCTGGTCCCAGAGGGATGGTTCACGCCTCCACCCTCGTCCCCTATGCCAGGCCTCTCAGTTGGAGCTGTGGCCTAACATGAACGCACAAGGTTCCAGAGTGGATGACCACCCCATGCAAGGCCTGCATAAGGGCAAGCTTACCTGGGCACTCTCCCTAACGTCTTTCAGTGACCTGAACCCAGAACCCATCCTGTCCTGCTGTCTCTCAGACCCAGACTCAAACAAAATTCTCTGCCTACTCCTCTGAAGTACAACTGTGGATGGTAGCCCCACTCCTGGCCTCCCTGGGCCACCCAGGGGAGTTACAGATGCCACTCACCAGCAAATGCAGTCCGTCTTAGCTCTAAACCAGAGTAAGGAGTCCGTGATATCCTGTATTGTGCCAAGGGGTACCCACAGCCTTCATATGCCACTTCCTTGCTGGGCTAGCTGGATCCACACAGCTGGTTTGCCTTTGTCCTCTGCCCAGCATTCCAGTTCCACAAGACTCCAACCCTGTCCCCAAACCCTAGGACATATGTTGTCCATGCAGCACAGTGGCCTCGTCAGCTTCACCAGCCCACCTACTCCACCAGTCCACCTACAGCCAGGACTCCCCTGCCAAAGGGCTACCAGAATGCAGGTGCCAATAGCCTTGACATTTTTGCCACCCCAGTTCTAAAATGAAACGAGCAATACTGCGTAAAGAAGACAAAGCATAGGTAACAGGCAAATCAGTACATTTCTTGTAACACCAAAATACCTCCAATTCATCCATTACTATATGCAGATGTTCACGTTAATTCTTTAATGTTGATTTTTAAAAATTCTACACAAATTACATCAAAAAGTCCTTTACCAAGACTCCTTTACCAAGACTCAACTATCTTTCATAATAACATCTCTCATCTCTAAGCACAGGTAAACCTTCTGTGATATTTGAATCACAGTCAAAATTTTGTGTTTTGCTATTTTCCCCTATAATCCTTATCTGATAACTACTTTTCTAATTCCTCACCTTAGGCTCATAATAAACAGCTCGCATAAGATTGTTAAACTATAGGCTAATTCATTATAATCAAGTGCTGACCTTTTTTTTTTTTTTTGCTCTCTAGTTATTGTTGTAACTATTCAAGATAATACCACTGTAACTCAACTTTGTACAGATAACATTTGTTTTCCTTTTAAATTATTTTCATACACACACTTCCCCATACTAAGATTACTAGAATAAAGCTAAAATTAGTTTCATGTTGCCTAAAATATTGCCCTGTTGAAGTGAATCAATTTCCAGTGTCATCTCTAGTGCAAGAGGCAGCTTCGAGATTCATCAGCACTTCTTCTGATGTTGACTTATTTAATAGCTATGTAATTTACTCTGGAATGAGTTTAATTTCTATTCATTTTCTGATAAATTAGGTTAAGCAATTTTTCTCTCATGTGACTTGTTTATTCCCCATTTGTGTATGTGTGTGTATATATATGCATACACATATATTTATACATATTTACACATATATTTGTCTATTGGAGATTTGGTGGTGGTTTTGGGGATTTTGTTTACATATTTTATCTATTAAATTTCTATCTGTTGTAAAGGTATATTTGTAAAACATCAGAAACCCTAAAAAACATTTAATAACTGTGCATGTGACACTTCAACTTCCCGCAAGAACTTAAAATTTTTTCTTTATTTTGCTGCTATTTTATCTTTGTTTTATTTTAATTGTACAAAAGTTTGAATTTTATTTAAAAACCTTTGCCCATTTTTTTCTTTGTGTTCAGTTCAGTTCAGTAGCTCAGTCATGTCCGACTCTTTGTGACCCCATGTTTCACAGCACACCAGGCCTCCCTGTCCACCACCAACTCCCGGAGTTCACTCAAACTCACGTCCATCGAGTCAGTGATGCCATCCAGCCATCTCATCCTCTGTCGTTCCCTTCTCCTCCTGCTCCCAGTTCCTCCCAGCATCAGGGTCTTTTCCAATGAGTCAATTCTTCGCATGAGGTACCCCAAGTATTGGAGTTTCAGCTTCAGCATAAGTCCTTCCAATGAACATCCAGGACTGATCTCCTTTAGGATGGACTGGAGTGGATCTCCTTGTAGTCCAAGGGACTCTCAAGAGTCTTCTCCAACACCACACTTCAAAAGCATCAAATCTTCAGCGTTCAGCTTTCTTCACAGTCCAACTCTGACATCCATACATGACCACTGGAAAAACCATAGCCTTGACTAGGTTCGGACCTTTGTTGGCAAAGTAATG
>NW_011495023.1:11493041-11499319 GCF_000754665.1 Bison bison bison
TTGACATACTCCTTTTCCTATTTGGAACAAGTCTGTTGTTCCATGTTCAGTTCTAACTGTTGCTTCCTGACCTGCATATAGATTTCTCAAGAGGCAGGTCAGGTGGTCTGGTATTCCCATCTCTTTCAGACTTTTCCATAGTCTATTGTGATACACACAATAATAAGTTTTCTTTATAACTTCTCCAATAATATAAAATGATTTCCGTCTTTGGTTAAATAAACTATCTTTTTGCATATGACTTAGTTTTCTATTTTAATTCTTTGAGGTAAATTTGTCTTTTGTCACACTGAAATAAAATTACTCTAGAAGCATGTATAGAATAAGTTTGTTCTATATAATTCTATTATATTTATTTGCCATGTATTATCTTTTCATATGTACTAAAAATTATTTATGCATGCCCTATTTTATTTCAATAATCTATATTTTTCCTTATAATACCAGCTCAATTATTGTTATTTTTTAATCTATTTTATAATTACTAGTTCTTCATTAACACTTTCATATTTTTGTCTATCTTTCCAAGAATACTATAGAACCAGTTATTTTGAATTCTTTAAAACACCAGTGACATCATTGGTATTTCAACTGAAGAAGTGAAGGGAAATGAAGTCACTCAGTCATGTCTGACTCTTTGCAACTCCATGGACTGTAGCCTGCCAGGCTTTTCCATCCATAGGATTTTCCGGGCAAGAATACTGGAGTGGGTAGCCATTTCCTTCTCCAGGGAATTTTCCCGACCTAGGGATCAAACCCTGGTCTCCTGCATTTCAGGTAGAGTCTTTACTGTCTCAGCCAGAAGGTGTCTTAAAACTACAAACAGAAAAAATTGCCACCATCATTCAACCTTACTCTCTGAAAAGGATGTATTTTTCTACATATTCAGGCCTTTTGGTCCACCATGAAACTTTTGTAGTTTTTTTTTTTAATGTGTTTTATATACTCTCACACAAGTTTAATTAATACATAATTCAGTTTTGTGGCTATCATAAATTGGAAGTCTTTTATTATTTTATTTTTAGCTGGATAATAAAGGCATTTGAGTATATATAATCACACAGACTTATCTGTATGATTTTGTCTTTTGACCAGCAGTTTTTCTCACTGTTCTATTATCTCTAATAGCTTTGGTTGATTATTTTAGCTCTTCTAGGTATATAGTCATAGTTTTCTAATGGAGTTCCTTTTAAAGCTCATTTCTTTTTTATACGTTATTATGTGGACAAGAAAATAGAAATTTCTGCAAAATAGCTATTGTGAAAGCCACTCCATCCTGCTACTTATGCTGAAAAGAAACTCACATCCACATTTATGTGTCAGCAAAACTTGCTGACTGTACCTTCAAAACACTTCCAGAACCCCAGTCCTTCCTAGCATCTCCACTCTATTTCAGCCACAAGGCCCTCTCACAGGGATTATTGAAACAGCCTCCTTAGCATAGCTGAAAAGGGCAATTAGAGTGATTTTCAAGATGTTAGGTCAGATTTTGTCACACTTCTGCTCAAAATCTTCCAAAATCCTGACAAAAAGTGAAAGTGTTAGTGTCTCAGTTGTGTCCAACTCTTTGTGACCTCATGGACTGTAGCCCACCAGGCTCCTCTGTCCATGGAATTCTCCAGGCAAGAATACTGGGTTGGGTTGCCATTCCCTTTTCCAGGGGATCTTCCCAACTCCAGGGATCAAACCTATGTTTCCTATATTGCAGACAGATTCTTGATAGTTCTTTGCAAAGCCCTTAATGGTCTGCCTCTTCTACCTGTGCAACCTAAGACTTCACTACTCATTAAATTCTTTCCAGTTACAGGAGACACTATTATTACTTGAACATATCAGATATATTCCTGCCTCAGGGCCCTTGCACTTGCTACTACAGATGCCTGGAAAGCTCTTCCCTGGTATTTGGATGGCTCGCCCCTTTACCACCTCCACGTGTTTGCTCAACTGTTAGATTCTAAGTGATGCTTATCCCCTGACTCCCCTATTTAAAATGACTTCCTCTCCTTGTGCTTCTTTTAAGCCTTTCCTGCTTCACTTTTCTCCATTGTACTTTTCACCGTGTGACATTCCATCTATGCATGTGTTTCTCATCTTCTTCCCTTTCTTCTTCCCATACAACCTGAGATTAAAATATAAGTTAGGCTCTGAGAGAGCAAGGCTCTGTCTATTTTGCTTTTTACTGTGTCCTCAGCATTAGGAAATAGTTGCTCAATACATAATTTTATTGAATAAAAGAACTGAATTGTACTGAATTATTTTTGTATCAGGTTGAGGGTGAATAATTCTGAATATATGTAAGCTCAGTATGATTTTTACCTATGATATTAAATGGACAGTTTTATCATATAAAGAATGTTTAAAATTTTATTTTATTGAAATATAGTTGATTTACAATATTGTGTTAATTCCAACTGTACAGCAAAGTGATTCAGTTGTACATATATATACTTTTTAATACTCTTTTCCACTATGGTTTGAGCTTCCCTTGTGGCTCAGCTTTTATTTTATTTCTAAATAAAAGATTCTTATTTCTTCATATTTGAATACATTTAGGTGATCTAAATGAAGGAGACTTTATCACCATGGGATTTACTGCATTTGAAAGTGTATTTCTGGCCTGGACTGTATAGTCTATGCGGTCACAAAGAGTTGGACACGACTGAGTGACTTTCACTTCCATTGTGGTTTATCATAGGATATTGAATATTAGTTCCCTGTGTAGTTCCCAGTAGGACCTTGTTGCTTATCCACACTATATATACTAATTTGCATCTGCTAATCCCAAACTGCCAACACATCCCTCCCCCAACCCCCTCCCCTTTGGCAAACACAAGTGTGTTCTCTATATCCGGGAGTCTGTTTCTGTTTTGCAGATAAATGTATTTGTGCCATGCTTTAGATTCCTCATATAAGTGATATCACATGGTATTTGTCTTCCTATTTCTGACTTGCTTCACTTAGTATGATGATCTCTAGGTCCATCCACATTGCCACAAACATTATTTCACTTGAAGAACAATATTTTTATTCCCTCTTTTCATAGGTCTAACTGGGAACTGGTGCTCAATTTTATTAAACATTTCATCAGGCAAGTGTAATTTTATATATTATGTCATCCTACAGAGTGTTAATATATTTCACTAAACATTTCTCCTGTAAATGATCAAATGAAATTAATCTCCAGGGATATTCTTAAAAGTACTGGATATACTGTTCAACTGGGCATATTGCCTTCTCATGGATACAGGCCAATGGCTGATCCACTAGAGAGCAAAGAAGAGGAAATTCTAAATAACTGGCCAGCATGAAATGAAGTAAGATGGGGAAGAAAATGCTTTGCTGACATATTTCAAATTTCCCCTGTGAATATGTCTTCTTTGTTTGTTTATGTAACATTGATTAATGACTGCATCTGGGTTGGCTGATGGAAGTTCCAGTTATCAACAACTAACTTTTATGCAGACAATGTTTCATAGTCATATTACACAGCCCATGAGTTATCATTTCTTTTAACATTCTTAATGACTTGACTCTTCTTCCAACATCTGGTAGTTTCCCTAATCCCTACTTTTCCTACAAATAATAGGTCTACAGTTAAGATATAGTAAAACCTTGGTTTGTAATTCTAACGTGTATCTCTGTGATACCAGCACAGCAACATGTTCAAATATTTTAATGAATAAATTAGATTAGCATTTGTCTTTTAGTAGTAAAAAGTCTAGTGTTTACTACAATATAGGATTCAGAACAATTAGATGTGATTTTTGTGTTTTTATACTTTCAAAGACTTAAAAATGAAATGAAACTTTAACTTTATCAGGAATTCAATCGTTTTGTCAATTATAGGTAGTTTTGTTTCATTCCATGTTCATGCAATCTCTCACTGCCCCAAATTAACATTATAGGTGTAATTTCTTTCAAGTAAAACTGTGTCCTAACAGGTGACACATAAAGAAATTTCTTTATTGTCTTTTTAATATGCAGTGGGGATTTGCCTATTGAAAGAGTCCCTGGCTGACACACACTACACCTTGGCCAGGTGATCAAGGTCAACATCAACAGTGATGAGTTATATGACAGTATGTACCCTTGATGCAATGTGATGAAAAGTGAAAGTGAAAGTCGCTCAGTCGTGTCCCACTCTTTGGACCAGATGGACTATACAGTCCATAGGATTCCCCAGGCCAGAAAACTGGAGTGGGTAGCCTTTCACTTCTCCAGGGATTCTTCCCAACCCAGGGGCCAAACCCAGGTCTCCTGCATTGCAGGCAGATTCTTTACCGTCTGAGCCACCTCAAAGTGGCAGATTATTTCTACTAATTTCTCTCTTCCCAGAATCCTTAACTCCAGTCTCTCCATGAGAAAAGCACCAGACCAACCCCAGCTGAGGGACATTCTATAAGATACCTGACCAGTGCACCTTAAAAGTGTTAAAATCATCAAAAACAAGGAAAGTCTATATAAACTGTCACAGCCAAGGAGACCCTATGGAGACATAAGAAGTAAGCAAAATGGGGTATCCTGGATGGGAACGTAAACCAGAAAAGGGATATTTTGTAACAACAAAGAAAGTCTAAATGAGGTATACACTTTATCTTATTATTGATATGACAATTATATATCAATACTGATTCATTAATTTGGACAAAGAAGGAAATGGCAACCCACTCCAGTGTTCTTGCCTGGAGAATCCCAGGGACAGCGGAGCCTGGTGGGCTGCCGTCTGTGGGGTCGCACAGAGTCGGACACGACTGAAGCGACTTAGTAGTAGTAATAGTAGTAGTATACCATACATATACACTATGTCATAATAAAGACATTAATAGTAGAGGAAACTGTGTGTAGACTATAAAGAGAACTCTCTGTTCAATTTTTGTACAAATGTAACTAACTCTGTTCTAAAATTTTTTCAAGTTTATTTAAAAAAATAGAATTGTGAACAGAATTGGCTGAGATTTGACCAAAAATATTTATTATTGTGACTTATTTTTATAATTGATGATGAAAAAAACTCCCAAAACTATATGTGAAAACTCAAGGTAAGTGGTAATATGGATTCAGGTATACTTTTCCTATAATTTGGGGGCAATATCAAAGTAATTTGGGGCTTGGATTATCTAGACTATTGTCTTAATATTCCCTGTTGCTTATACTTGTGAAAGTAGCTTTATCTTTACAAAAATTCAAGCAAATAAGATAGAGACTCTGCTTCTAATTGATAAAGTAGATAAAGAACAGAGATGGACGGATCCCACTTTTAAAAAATCGAGCACAGTGGAGACTTCCCTGGTGGTCCAGTGGTTAAGATTCTGTCTTCTAGTACAGGTGATGTAGCTTTGATCCCAGGTAGAAAAATTAAGATCCCACATGCTGCAGGGCAGCAGAGCCCTTGTACCACAACAAAGAGCCATTTAAAAATTGAGTATTATGATGAATACTTTTTCAAAACTACTGATCTCTTTGTAAATTATGCTATCAGTGGATTCTTCTCTTTCTAAATCTTGATTTCTGTGCCCAAATCTACTTAAAGCAATGCATACGTCTACAAACAACAAACCATGCTATCCAGCAGTGTCAAACCAAAGATCACCCAAGAACACTGGTGTCAGCCAGCCAAGCAACAACCACAAAGATGAGAGAGTTTCAGCCTTAACTGTACACTGGAAATCAGACATGAGACAGAAGGGGAAATTTCTGCAAGTAGACAAGAAATGACAAATTCATCACCATCCCACAGGAGCTAACAGGATTGGTCCCTATCAGGTCAACAGGTTGAAGACATAGAACCCACAACTTGAAGTTATCATCCTTTACTCCTCACTTTGAGCTAATGTCAAGATGGAAAAGTCAAGCAAAGAGCTGGGAGCAAAGAAAATTCGAGGTTTATAAACTCAGCATTTCTGTGAAGTTGAGTAGACAAATTCCAGCATGGCAATCCCCTGTGAATGTACCTTTCAGGGTTGACTTCCAACTTTTCCGTCACAGGAGAATGAAGACTATACACTCCCAAGTGATGTGTTTTAATACAAGAGAGAACAAAAAGGTGTTTTAAAATGAATCTCATAAAACTCCTAGAGGAGAACATAGGCAAAACACTCTCTGACATACATCACAGCAGGATCCTCTATGACCCACCTCCCAGAATATTGGAAATAAAAGCAAAAATAAACAAATGGGACCTAATTAACCTTAAAAGCTTCTGCACATCAAAGGAAACTATCAGCAAGGTGAAAAGACAGCCTTCAGAATGGGAGAAAATAATAGCAAATGAAGCAACT
>NW_011495023.1:11499705-11510248 GCF_000754665.1 Bison bison bison
CAGCATATACACAATGGAGTATTACTCAGCCATTAAAAAGAGTACATTTGAATCAGTTCTAATGAGGTGGATGAAACTGGAGCCTATTATACAGAGTGAAGTAAGCCAGAAGGAAAAACATAAATACAGTATACTAACGCATATATATGGAATTTAGAAAGATGGTAACAATAACCCGGTGTACGAGACAGCAAAAGAGACACTGATGTATAGAACAGTCTTATGGACTCTGTGGGAGAGGGAGAGGGTGGGAAGATTTGGGAGAATGACATTGAAACATGTAAAATATCATGTAAGAAACGAGTTGCCAGTCCAGGTTCGATGCACAATACTGGATGCTTGGGGCTAGTGCACTGGGACGACCCAGAGGGAGGGTATGGGGAAGGAGGAGGGAGGAGGGTTCAGGATGGGGAACACATGTATACCTGTGGCGGATTCATTTTGATATTTGGCAAAACTAATACAATTATGTAAAGTTTAAAAATAAAATTAAATTAAATTAAAAAAAATGAATCTCAGTAATCATTCTCAAAGGTCTAGCTTCTACGACCATGACCAAATCCACCACTAACACATTATTTTTTTTAAGAAAGAGTTTTATATTATAAATATTTACTAATTTTTTTAAAAGAGAACAATATTGGCATTTCATAGGAATGTACTAAATATTTCTATTCACATTCTCAGGAAGAAGTCTGCTTAAGAATACTAAAGATGGAACTTTCTGGGCAGTTCAGTGGTTAAAACTTTGCCTCCCAATACAGGGGGTACAAGTTTGATTCCTGATTGGGGAACTAAGATCTCAGATGCCTTGTAGTCAAAAAAACAAAACATAAAGCAGAAGCAATATTGTAACAAATTTAATAAAGATTTTTTAAATGGTCCACACAAGAAATCTAAAAAAAAAAAAACCCTAAAGATATTAAAGGGGAAGCTAAATTTCACCATGTGCAATATAGGAAAGTTTTCCATTCCAAAGTATTTCTAAATATAAAATTATTCAAGTCATACAATATACAAAACAGAGAGAAATTAACCTAAAAATATTAATAATCCAAGAGAGAAAATGGAATGTCTCTCCTAAATACTATTGCATTGTTTAACAAAATAGTAGCTATTAAGTGCTTTATTTCCATGTTTGTCCCCTGTTCTTTTATCACATTAACTCTTGTCTTAGTAATGATTTCTCCCAGGGCTGTGTATGGTCAGGACCAGCATTAACATGGAATTTAAATATTGTTTCTACTTGAGAATCAAACCAGATGCTGGCAGCCAACACCTCATTCTTTCTTTTGGTTGCTGTCAGAAGGACCAAGGAGCCCATGAGTTGGACCTAACACAAGAACAAAGGACAGTTAGGGAGAGAATGAGAAAGCAATGGGAATATCTTTACTCCCTATTTTTGTAAAAAGAATAAGAGCTAAAAAAGAATTAACTTCACAATGTCTAGAGGTAAGAACCCTCCCCTTGTGAGGCTTCCCAAATGGAAACAGAAATACAACCTAATTAGTTCCTGAAAGAAAAATACAGAGAATGTTCAACATAAAATAATTAATACCAAATGCCCAAAAGGTCAATAAGTAGATGGCAAATTTCAGGCTCTTCCAGTCATTTATTGTGAAATGGTCTTAAGTATATAGTTATATTAAACATTAATGCTTCTATTCACATGTGTTCTCATAGAATGAGAAAATAGAGCACCAAAAAACAGAGAAGGACCCCAGGCAAGGGAGCCCTCTAAGTGCCCTAACAGGCAGAGCTATGGAGAAAGACTGGCCAAAGAGACCTTCTGATCGCCAGCTACAAGAGGCTCGAAAAAAGACTCTGATAGGGCCATAACTCCTGCCGTGGAGGCAGTCTGTGTCCCTGCACACTTGGCACTGCCAGCGTCCCCACAAGCCAAGCAGCTGTACCACCTTCACAATCAACTCTCACTGGGGCAGAGTTGCCACAGGGGGGAAAAAAAGGCTTGTGTTTATGCTCACAGGGTTGATTCAGTCCTGTCCGACTCTTTGCAACCCTGTACACTGTGGCCTGCCAGGCTTCCCTGTCAGAGATGGGGTTTTCCAGGCAAGAATACTGGAGTGTATTGGCCAATACTGGTTGCCATACCCTTCTAGAGCACTGTATTTCCTACTACCTTACCTGCCAACTCCCCTGAGTACCTGGTGCTGCCAGAACACCTGTGACCCAAGCAGCTGCACCACCTCCACACCTGGCCCTCACAGGAGCAAACCCAAGCCCTCCAGGGTAGCCTCACGAGCTAAACTGCAGTGGACGACCCACATGTAGCTGCTGCTGTTGTCACTTCAGTCGTGTCTGACTCTGTGCGACCCCATAGATGGCAGCCCACCAGGCTCCCCCATCCCTGGGATTCTCCAGGCAAGAACACTGGAATGGGTTGCCATTTCCTTCTCCAATGCATGAAAGTGAAAAGTGAAAGTGAACTCGCTCAGTCGTGTCCGACCCTCAGCGACCCCATGGACTGCAGCCTCCCAGGCTCCTCCGTCCATGGGATTTTCCAGGCAAGAGTACTGGAGTGGGACCACAATTGAAACCCAGGGGCAGTGCGGCTAAGGAAGAAGATTCAAAACCTTCCCACCAGCTGTACAAGCTGCAGATTAAATCCACATGATCAACTAAGCAGACTCTGTGTCTATGGAATATATAAAAGGCCACTGAGAGCCCCCACAAAAGAAAATACACTAGCTCTGATAGCTGTGGACATTGCAGGCGAGAACACACAGGAGTAGGACCAGATTAGAATCTGAGCAGCTCCCACAGCAGGTCCAGAGATCAGTACAGTGTTGGAGGGCATCCTAGAGAGGTAAGGTGGACTGTGATTCCCAGCATGGGGAAGGACTCCGACAGCAGTGACTCAAGAAAAACATTTACTATTTTTTTTTACTTGTTCTGTAGTTCTTTTGGATTTTTTTTTCCTCCCTCCTGCCCCATTGTAGTTGTCGATTTTATTGGCACTAAGAAATCCTTTTGGGTTTTGTTTTGCTTTTTTTTCTTTTTCCTCAGCCACATTTTTATTGTTGTCATAAACCTCTGCCTCTACATTGGGCTTTTGCAGTTCTGTGGAGTTTTCCTCTTTTTTTATTTTAATTTTTTAAACCTATTATTATTTTTTTTTTACATTTATTCCTTTGCTTGTTTTTCCTACTGTTCTTTTCCCCTTGCAGTTAATCTTTAATGTATATAAATCTTCTTTATCTACTTCTATTTAACTTCTTCACCCTCTATTCTTTCTTTCCTTTCCCTTCTTTTCCTCTCAACATATTTGTTAGTTTTATTTTCATGGCTTTATTCCCCACTTGGCACCTTGCTTTAGTTTTGTTTCCCAGTTTGTGTTTTAATTAATTTTGTTCCGGTAGATATAATTTTTTGGTTTCCTTTGTTCACCAAGTCAATTTATTGTACTTAATTTTTGTTGGACTGTTTTGATTCTGCTTATGGGTGTATACATATATGTGAATATTCAGTCACACTTTCTATTGTTATAAACCTCTGCCTCTACATTGGGCTTTTGCAGTTCTGTGGAGTTTTCCTTCCTGCCCCCACCCCCACCTTTTTTCTTTCTTCTCCCATTTTATCTCTTTTCTCTTTTCTATAATTCTAATTTTTAATTTTTTAAACCTATTATTTTTTACTACATTTATTCCTTCGTGTGCCTTTCGTATTGTTATTTTCCCCTTGCAGTTAATCTTTAATGTATATAAATCTTCTTCATCTACCTTTATTTAACTTTGCAGATCTATTCTTTCTTTTTTTCTTCTTTCCTTTCCTCTCAACATATTTGTTAGCTTTGTTTTCATTACTTTATTCCCCACTTGGCACCTTGCTTTAGTTTTGTTTTCCAGTTTGCGCTTAAGTTAGTTTTGTTCTTAACTGGTAAGTATAATTTTGTATTGCCTTTCTTTGCCAGATCAATCTACTGTACTTTATTTTTGTTGGACTGTTTTCACTTTGCTCGTGGGTATATAATGTATATGTGTATATTCCATTATTTTAATTATTATTTGCCTGATTTTATAACTGCCATTTGTCTAGAGTTCAGCTTTGGTTTCTCATTTTTGGATATTTCTTTTACTCCCCCTTAATGCCATAACAAACCACTTGTGGAATCTTCATTCCTGACCAGAGATCAAACCCTGAGCCTTTGGAGTGGGAGCACTGACTTCAAGACCCTAGACTGCAGAGAACTAACCCTAGGGAGTACCAAGTAGTGAGAACTCATACAAAGAAAACCACTTGAATATAAGACCTGGCATCACCCAACCACCAGTAGCACCCTGTGCAGGACACCTCATCTAAACAACAACAACAACAACAAAAAACAAAAATAGAAACCCAATCATCAGCAGACAGGAGTACCACCTCACTCAGCCTTGCCCATCAGGGGAAAAACAAACAAGCACACAAAAACTCAGCACAAATCTCAGCCTCTGTGAAGCTCACACAAACCACTGGACCAACCTTAGGAGGGCAGAAACCAAAAGGAAGAAAGAATTCAACCTTTTTCAAGGAAACAATTCAACTTTCCTTGAAGCCTGGGAAAAGGAGACCTCAAACACAATAATTTTTTAAAAAATGAAAAGGCAGAGAAATACTGCACAAATGAAGGAACAAACTAGAAACACAGAAGTACAAATAAATGAAAATAAATAGAAAAATTACCTGAAAAAGAACTCAGAATAATGATGGCGAAGATGATTAAAAAAAAAAAAAAAACCTTGAAAACAAAATGGGGAAAATGCAAGAATCAATTAAAAAGACCTAGGAGAATTAAAGAATAAGCATACAGAGATAAACAATACAGTTACTGAAATTAAAAATACTCTAGAAGGAATCAGTAGCAGAATATCTGAAGCAGAAGAATGAATCAGTGAGCTGGAAGATAAAACGGTGGAAATAACTTCAGAAGAGCAGAATAAAGTAAAAAGAATGAAAAGAACTGAGGACAGTTTCAGACACTTCTGGGACCATATCAAATGCACCAACATTCGAATTATAGGGGTCCCAGAAGAAGAAGAGAAAAAGAAAGGTTATGAGAAAAATTTTTAAGAGATTATAGTTGTAAATTCCCCCAATATGGAAAAGGAAATAGTCAATCAAGTTCAAGAGGTACAAAAAGTCCCATACAGGATAAACCCAAGGAGAAACATGACAAGACATACTAATCAAACTAACAAAGACTAAACACAAAGAAAGAATATTAAAAGCAGCCAGGGAGAAGCAACAAGTAACATACAAGGGAAATCCCATATGCTTAATAGCTGATCTTTCAGCAGAAACTCTGCAGGCCAGAAGGGAATGGCAGGATATATTTAAAATACTGAAAGGGGAAAATCTATAGCCAAGATTACTGTACCCAGCAAGGATCTCATTCAAAATCGGTGGAGAAATAAAAAGCTTTTCAGACAAGCAAAAGTTAAAAGAATTCAGTACAACCAAACCAGCTTTACAACAAATGCTAAAGGGACTTATGTAGTCAAGAAATACAAGGGAAGAAAAAAGATCTACAAAATCAACCCCAAACAATTAGAAAGTGGCAATAGGAACATATATATCAATAATTACTTTAAATGTGAATGGATTAAATGCTCCAACCAAAAGACACAGACTGGCTCAATGGATACAAAAACATATGCTGTCTACAAGAAACCCACTTCAGCCCTCAAGACACATATAGACTGAAAGTGAGAGGATGGAAAAATATATTCCATGCAAATGGGAAGCAAAAGAAAGCTAGAGTAGCAATCCTCATATCAGACAAAATAGACTTTAAAATAAAGAAGATTACAAGAGATAAGGAAGGACACTACGTAATGATCAAGGGATCAGTCCAAGAGGAAGACGTAACAACTGTAAATATCTATGCTCCCAACACAGGATCCCCTCAATACATAAGACAAACACTAACAGACATAAAAGGAGAAACTGACCATAACACAATAATAGTAAGAGACTTTAACACCCCACTCACACCAATGGACAGATCATCAAAGCAGAAAATTAATATGGAAACACAAGTCTTAAATGATACATTAGATGAGAGGATCGCATTGATATCTTCAGGCCATTCCATCCAAATGCAGAAGAATACACCTTCTTCTCAAGGTCACATGGAACATTCTCCAGGATGGATGACATCCTGGGTCACAAATCAAACCTTAGTAAATTTAAGAAAATTGAAATTGTATCAAGCATCTTCTCCGCACACAACGCTATGACACTAGATATCAATTACAAGAAAAAGACTGTAAGAAATGCAAACGCATGGAGATTAAACAACATGTTTCTAAATGACCAATAGGTTACTGAAGAAATCAAAAGGGAAATAAAAAAAATTCTATAAACAAATGACAATAAAAACACAACAACTCAAAACCTATGGGTTCTAAGAGGGAAGTTTATAGCAATACAATCCTAACTCAAGAAACAAGAAAAACATCGAATAGACAACCTAACTTTACACCTAAAGCAACTGGAAAAAGAGGAAGGGAAAAAAATTAGTAGAAGGAAAGAAATAATAAAGATCCAAGCAGAAATAAATGAAAAAGAAATGAAAGAAACAATAGTAAAGATTAATAAAACTAAAAGCTGGTTCTTTGAGAAGATAAACAAAATTGACAAACCCTTAGCCAGATTCATCAAGAAAAAAGAGAGAAGAATCAAATTAGAAATGAAAAAGGAATGTGAAATATATATAAATGTTGGAAATTCTACCTAATTACTAGAGTTTTGTCCATTTCATATGTAGCTACTGTTGGGATTACATTTGAGGATGCAGCTGGAATGTGATTAAGACAAAGACTAATTGTATATAATATCTCTCTACCTCTCTCATTTTCCATCAAAGTGATCAGACAGGGCTCCTTATGTCCTCATTATCTGCTCATTAGCATCCTATAAGGCCATTCCCAGGCTGGCACACTTTCTAAAAGAGTTTTCTATGGAAGATTGGCACTTCTTTTGAACCTGCAAAGAGGCAGCACTGCCAAGTCCCCAAAATCCCTTCCAAGGAGTTCATTTACATACTGGGTCATAGGACTGCTTCTTCCCAGGACCACTAGGGCCCCTCTACATAGGGAGAGAACGAAAGAGCTCTGGGCAAAGGTGTCTGCCAGTCAGGCGGTGTACTGGCTCCCTGCCCAGGACAAATCCGTCATTACTACGACCTTGAATGGAAGGCAGGCATCAGTACTGCTGAGTCATCAATACTGGCTGGTAGTGTGGAAACTCAGGCAGCATCCTTTATGTTGCTGCAGTAACCAATGCTGTGCTTCAGATCCCTTCCTATTCTGATTCCAGATACAACTCTTTAACACAAATATAAAACACCAACCTGAAGGTTTAAAGCCCAAAGGACCAGCAGCACTGATAACCTGGTAGACTTAGGGCAACTAGTTTATTATAAAAGTAATATAATTGATTTTTCCTTTCTGATCCACCCTTTTTTGCTGTCATGGTTTCATGTAGGGACAGGGAAATTCTAGGGCCATATACAGTGGGCAAAAAGTGAAAATCACTGAAATATCCGTAATGGAGTTGGGACCAGTGAGACAAGATGAAAGTGATCTAGGTCAATGCTCAACTTTCCCAGGTCCTTAGGTGGTCAGTGTATTGACGTCTTAGAATGGGGACAAGTCTAAGAGGCAGAGGAGGGTGGCAAGAAGTATTCTCAGATTGAATTCTAAAGGTTCTGAAAGGAAGGAGTGGGGACCTAGAGCAAGAGAGGGGCATTAGAGCAAATTCCAATTCAACAGCTTCCCTGGTACCTCAGTGAGTAAAGACTCTGCCTGCAATGCAGGAGACCTGGGTTCAATCTCCAGGTCAGGAAGATCCCCTAGAGAAGGAAATGGCAACCCACTCCAGTATTCTTGCCTGGAGAATCCCATGAACAGAGAAGCCTGGTGGGCTTCCATGGGGTCACAAGAGTTGGACATAACTTAGTAACTAAACCACTACCAACTCAACAAGTCAGACTGCCTGCTCACACCCTTATTTCTGGACTCAGAGGCTCAAAGTATACAGTGAGTCCACACATTCCACCTCAAAGGCCAGCTTTCAAATGTCAGGGCATTTGTTCCTAACAAGTTTGAATTCCATTAGTGATTTTGGATCCATCATTCTCCAAGTCCCCATGCAGGCTCATGAACCATCAGCCTCTTTTCATGGTAATCCCTTAGTCCTTTCCCAAGCTCTCTCCTTCACTACTGTATTTATATGCTTTTGGAGCATACTTTCTTTTTTGCTACATGTGGTTGCTTATCAACATGCCTAGGGAACCGTATAAGCTATAAAGCCTTAGGCAGAGCTAAGACCTCTGCATCTTTACATTCTGCAGTATCCTGAAGATGGTGGTGCTCAATAAATGTTTGCAAAATTAATAAGTCATGAAAATATGGATAAAACATAACACAAGAGTATTGTCTCTAGTAGAATTCCAATCTGTGAGACATCTGAGTAAAGAAAATTTTTTTGTGCCTAGAAGTCTTTTCTGTAGGTCCCATTAGCTTCTGCAGACATGCATGAATTTATAAGCATTCTTTGAAAGGTATTTGAGGGACATAAATCACCAAGAAACTGAAATCACTCTGCTTCCTGGAACATAAAATGTAAACCTAACGAATATTCTCTTTTGCACTGAAATTGGACATTTCATGATTCGTAATCATAGATCACAACACAGTATTCTTTCTCTTCTCCCAATACTAACTTGAATTTTCAGTAATTCAAGAAATTTTTCAGTCTTCCAGGCTACCAAAATTTTTACTAATTGTTTATTCTTAGACAGTTAACATTTTTTAAGACAATATGTCCTTCCTAGATCAACTTTGCTTGCCTGTAGCATGGCACTCTTTTGTATCATTTTTATCATTCCCATGTCAGTATAGAGTTCTAATCTGTTATCATTAAATTATTATAGATAGTTTTAGTTATTTCTCTTCAAAAAGAAGACAAGAGAAAATTATTTATATTTGTCTAAAGTTCAATAAATTGGCATGTTCAAGGCAAAGAATAGTTTTTCTCCCACCTGTTTCTTCTACTTATAAATAAGATCTTATTTGTAATTAAGTTTTAACACATGAGCAAAGTCTCTGCTTATATAAGCACAGGGATGATGGACAGATAGATAAATAGATTACAGATAGATAGACATAAATACATACAAGTGGAAGAAAGTGAACACATATTTGGATTTATATTATACATTTATATTATGTAAAGGTAAAATACCAATCAATTTTGGAAATTTTCTTACAGGTGGTGAGATATGGTTTAGACATGGAAAAGAATGGAGGGACAAAAGGTTTAGCAGAGGGAGATTACACCAAAGATGGAGGCTTACCAGAAAGACTGGGGAGGAACAGTGTTGAGATCGGTAGCCATGACGCATGAGTGAGTGATGAAAAACGGGCACAGTGAGGGAAGTCATAATTAAGACAAAACCGTGACTTTTGTCTTAGCTATGTTGACTAAGGTCATTAATGATCAGTGCCAGTGAATTAGTAGAGATTCATTTGTTGTAGTTATTATTTCATTCATTTGTCCAATAGTTTCAAAAAAGATACTGTTTATATATAATGTCATATACTTAATTATGGATAAAGACGGGCGCGCTAAAGTGCCGGTGGCTGCCACGGGCATGCTAAAGCCTGGCCGAAAGGAGTCACCCCTCGTGCGAGGTCAGGGGCAGAAGCCAGGAGGACCCCATGCCCAAAGGACGGCGGCCAAGAGGAGTTATCCCACGCCCGAGGTCAGGGGCAGTGGCCGAGAGTACCAGACTGCGAGAGCGCAGGAACGGCCGAGAGGAGCTACCCCGTGTCTGAGGTCAGGGGCTGCAGCCGGGAGGAGATACCCCATGCCCCAAGCCATAGGCCAGGGGCTGTGGGTGGGAGGAGCTACCCCATGCTCCTAAGCCTGAGGCAAGGGGCGGCGGCCGGGAGGAGCAACCCCACGTCCAAAGAGCCGTGGCAGCGCGAGTGCAGGAAGGCCTAGAGGAGCTATCCCACGTTGAAGGTCAGGAAGGGCGGCGGTGAGGAGATACCCCTAGTCCAAGGTAAGGAGCAATGGCTGCACTTTGCTGGAGCAGCCGTGAAGATACCCCACGCCCAAGGTAAGAGAAACCCAAGTAAGACGGTAGGTGTTGCAAGACGGCATCAGAGGGCAGACACACTGAAAGCATACTCACAGAAAACTAGTCAATCTAATCACACTAGGACCACAGCCTTGTCTAACTCAATGAAACTAAGCCATGCCTGTGGGGCAACCGAAGATGGGCGGGTCATGGTGGAGAGATCTGACAGAATGTGGTCCACTGGAGAAGGGAATGGCAAACCACTTCAGTATTCTTGCCTTGAGAACCCCATGAACAGTATGAAAAGGCAAAATGATAGGATACTGAAAGAGAAACTCCAGGTCAGTAGGTGCCGAATATGCTACTGGAGATCAGTGGAGAAATAACTCCAGAAAGAATGAAGGGATGACAAAGACAAAAAGAATACCCAGCTGTGGATGTGACTGGTGATAG
>NW_011495023.1:11510348-11510943 GCF_000754665.1 Bison bison bison
ACTCTACACATGGACATCACCAGATGGTCAACACCGAAATCAGATTGATTATATTCTTTGCAGCCAAAGATGGAGAAACTGTATACAGTCAGCAAAAACAAGACCAGGAGCTGACTGTGGCTCAGACCATGAACTCCTTATTGCCAAACTCAGACTTAAATTGAAGAAAGTAGGGAAAACCACTAGACCATTCAGGTATGACCTAAATCAAATCCCTTATGATTATACAGTGGAAGTGACAAATAGATTTAAGGGCCTAGAACTGATAGATAGAGTGCCTGATGAACTATGGAATGAGGTTTGTGACATTGTACAGGAGACAGGGATCAAGACCATCCCCATGGAAAAGAAATGCAAAAAAGCAAAATGGCTGTCGGGGGAGGCCTTACAAATAGCTGTGAAAAGAAGAGAAGTGAAAAGCAAAGGAGAAAAGGAAAGATATAAGCATCTGAACGCAGAGTTTCGAAGAATAGTAAGAAGAGATAAGAAAGCCTTCTTCAGCGATCAATGCAAAGAAATAGAGGAAAACAACAGAATGGGAAAGACTAGGGATCTCTTCAAGAAAATCAGAGATACCAAAGGAACATTTCATGCA
>NW_011495023.1:11511043-11511507 GCF_000754665.1 Bison bison bison
AACCCCATGAACAGTATGAAAAGGCAAAATGATAGGATACTGAAAGAGAAACTCCAGGTCAGTAGGTGCCGAATATGCTACTGGAGATCAGTGGAGAAATAACTCCAGAAAGAATGAAGGGATGCAAAGCAAAAAGAATACCCAGCTGTGGATGTGACTGGTGATAGAAGCAAGATGATGTAAAGAGCAATATTGCGTAGGAACCTGGAATGTCAGGTCCATGAATCAAGGCAAATTGGAAGTGGTCAAACAAGAGATGGCAAGAGTGAATGTCGACATTCTAGGAATCAGCGAACTGAAATGGACTGGAATGGGTGAATTTAACTCAGATGACCATTATATCTACTACTGCAGGCAGGAATCCCTCAGAAGAAATGGAGTGACCATCATGGTCAACAAAAGAGTCAGAAATGACAGTACTTGGATACAATCTACAAAAACGACAGAATGATCTCTGTTCGTTT
>NW_011495023.1:11511607-11511960 GCF_000754665.1 Bison bison bison
CCTGGGCTTCTAAGACCCACTCGAGAAGGTCGCCTAAGTGGGGCACCTTCCGCTATTCGAGAGGGCGCCTGCGGCCTCCGTGGTCAGAGCTAACCTGATGTCATAGGTTATATTGATTTCCCATGTAAACCAAGCTACTCAGCCTCTTTTCTCCACTGAATTTTCCTGCTGAGCTACCCTCATTCTATTACTCTTTATATCTCTAATGAATATTTAAATAAAGCTATTGTATCCAGTGGAAAAAAAAAAAAAAAAGAAAAGGTCAGTTTTCATTCCAATCCCAAAGAAAGGCAATGTCAAAGAATGCTCAAACTACCGCACAATTGCACTCATCTCACACGCTAGTAAAGCTG
>NW_011495023.1:11512627-11521908 GCF_000754665.1 Bison bison bison
TGCAGCCATGAAATTAAAAGACGCTTAGTCCTTGGAAGGAAAGTTATGACCAACCTAGATAGCATATTCAAAAGCAGAGACATTACTTTGCCAACAAAGGTTCGTGTGGTCAAGGCTATGGTTTTTCCAGTGGTCATGTATGGATGTGAGATTTGGACTGTGAAGAAGGCTGAGTGCCGAAGAATTGATGCTTTTGAAGTGTGGTGTTGGAGAAAACTCCTGAGAGTCCCTGGGACTGCAAGGAGATCCAACCAGTCCATCCTGAAAGAGATCAGCCCTGGGATTTCTTTGGAAGGAATGATGCTAAAGCTGAAACTCCAGTACTTTGGCCACCTCACGCGAAGAGTTGACTCATTGGAAAAGACTCTGATGCTGGGAGGGATTGGGGGCAGGAGGAGAAGGGGACGACAGAGGATGAGATGGCTGGATGGCATCACTGACTCGATGGAAGTGAGTCTGAGTGAACTCCGGGAGTTTGTGATGGACAGGGAGGCCTGGCGTGCTGCGATTCATGGGGTCGCAAAGAGTCGGACGCAACTGAGCGACTGATCTGCTCTGATCTGATCATTTATTTGCATACACAGAAATCCCTTCTAGTTTAGTAGTAAGTCATATTCATGACAATTATATTTGAGGTAAGAGAAAGTGAGAAGTTACCCCAGATATACATAGTATAGATTTAGATTCATTCTGTCAAAAATATAGAAAGTAATGTTACAGGATTAACCATTTGAGAAATGAACTTTTTGTGTATTGTTTTGTTTTGGTCTTGTACTAAAGTTTTCTCACAATAGAATAATGGATTTTCCCAGCACTTGACCATTTAAGAAGACAGTCCAAGGCTTTGAACCCTAGAAATCAAGAGTTATCTTGTTGCAAGGAGTTAAGCTTTACTTTTAAAAATGTGGACTACCAAGGTAAGAGAGGTCACTAGTCCAAAAGATGAGAGCACTGAAGATTTGGATTCCAGAGAACTGGCCCAACCCAGTCTTAATTCCTTGAACTGAAGGATGGGAACATGGGGTATAAAGCAATGGGTTTTGCACAAGTGGTGGGGACGTTCCCTCTTCCCCAGGATGCTCCCTGAGACCAAATGACAGGCTGGACACCAAGTCTGCAGTTTTATAAGCTGTGACAAAGGTCCCTTCTGGTCAAGCCTGTGGTTGGAGGAAGACCTTGGCAAAGAGCTCTCTGCAGCTCTCCCAGTGCCACTGGGAGATCAGAAACAGGGGAAGCAAAATTACCATGTAGCAGACGTTGTCATGGCAACAATAGTGTAGCTATAAGGATGCTTGGGTTGTAAGCAACAAGAACAATGCTAGTAATTAAAAAGGTCATCTCAGAGAATCAGAAAACCGAAAACCCAGGTCTCCAAAAGGACAGAAACAGTAAAGTTCAGGGTATCGAAGTAACAAGAGATGACCATCTCCTTAGGGCTCCACTATTGGAATGCTTCAGTTTCCATATTTTCTTATCAAATGCAAGTGTGCGCTAAGTTGCTTCAGTTGTATTCAACTCTTTGCAGCCCCATGGACTATAACCTGCTGGGCTCCTCTGTCTATGGGATTCTTCAGGCAAGAATACTGGAGTGGGTTGCCATGCCGTCCTCCAGGGGATCTTCCTGACCCAGGGATGGAATCCGCATCTCTTATGTCTCCTGCATTGGCAGGCAAGTTCTTTACCACTAGCACCACCTGGTTTAGGTATCAAGTACTCAGCTCCAATTCAAACTTTCAGAAAATTGAGTGTGATTGGCTTGGTGGTTTGGTTGTCCACCCCTTGGCCAAAGAAGGGCAGGGCACTTGGTTAAGAATCCGCCACAAGCAGTATACATACAACTAAGGGGAAGTCATTTCCCGTATGAACATGAGGCGCTATGTGCTAAAACAAAGGAACAAACTGGCAAAAACACAGGTGTCTACTACAGAAAGGGCCCTTACAGCTTTTCCCACAGTCGCAGAAGAGCCAGGACAGTTTAAAACCCAGTGTCATACAGGGGTGCTTCTCAGTAACTGATATTCATTGTGATTTATGATAATAATGGTATCTTGAGCCAGTTTTACCTCAATTTAGAAAACTAAAGCAACGAGACATTTCTTGTGCCCAAGCACAGTGCAGGAAATTCATTCTAGTATGTTCCAGTGGAGTTGTTGGTGATTTTCTACTTATTCCTCCACTTCCACTTTGTACCCATCATCAAACCCCAGGAGGTTGATCTCTGTAGGCTGCAGGTGAGCTCCTTGCCCTCTGGCTTCTGGCTGGTTGGCTCAACGAGGGGTAAGAGATTGGAGGGCAGGAAGAATCTGAGGCTGTGTTCCACCAGGCCCTCCCTGCTGGATGCCATGGAGGGGCTGTTTCTCTGAACCTAAGAGCACAGGCAGGCAGCCCTCTGCTTTCAACCCCTCTCTCCAGAGTTCTCAGAATTGCTCCTCGGTCTTGCCCTTTCAACCCATGAAAGGATGCTTCACAGTCTCTTGCTGGTACCCCTAAACTACTCCCTCCACTTTAGAAAAATTGCCTTAATTAACTTGCTGCAATTATTTCTTTGGAGGAGTCCATCTGTTTCCTGCCTGGCCCCTGACTGACGTACACAGTAAAAAACGAATTCAAGTTGAGGAATCAAGGACACGATAGCCAGCTTGACTCAACCAATCACATCCTGTTGTCAAGTACAAGTGCCAGCCTCTCCTTCACCCAAGAATAAATATGATCTGAGCAGCTGTAGCAGCAAATTTATGTCTGTCAAAGAGCTTAGGAAAGATCAGAGAGCAGCTTTCAGTACAGCTCGCTCTTCAGGAGAATGTGGGGCCAACAGTCACAGGAGCCCATGAAACCCCCCACCCCTTTTTTACCTCCCACCAAAGCAATACAAATGCAATCAGCTCAACTGCCATTCTCACACTTGAAGAGAAGGGGCAAGATGGCACCCAGGTTTGGGCAGCATGACAATGTCATTCTTCCTCACTGGATCATGTGGGTGCCATTTCCAGAGCCTATGCACACATCGCTGGATGCTGTGGACTGTGCCAGGGTGATCTCACAAGGCTTGTACCCCGGTTGCCATAATGGAAGAGAGTGGCTAGACCACACACATTACATATGTGTGAGTGTGTGCTGATGCCAAGTAGCAGCATGTGTTGTTGATCCTATTTCAAAAGCACCCGGCAGTCAGCTGCACCAGGGGGAGAAGAATGTATTGCTGATTGGAGGTAGAGTGAGAGGCAGGATGCCATGTGGTGCTATTGTTAGACAGAGCTGCAGCCAGTCCCAGGAAAAGAACTCTGAGGACAAAAGCGATAGCAAAGAGAGGAGGCTCTTACAGGTTTCAAGAATCGGCTTCTGCCTTGAACACGTTGGAAGGCAGACCAACCAACAGTTGCTATGGACTGGAAATAGATGCTATGAATTGTCAGAGCTTTTGAAACCAGGTACTAACGTCACCTTCACAAAGGAAAGGGCAGGAAAGAGTTAAATCTCAAAATCCAAGACTACCAGGGAGTGAGAGGTGGGTAGAACGAAACAGTATGCAAAAAGGAGGCACTATGGAGAAGTTCTGAGATGGGGGGACCCTGACACAAACCAAGGCAGTAAATGTCCTAACCTCCTATTCGGTGCTACGAACTGGCTCACTCAACACCACTTCCACTGCTCATGTGCCTTCTTGCATTACACAGACTCAAGTGTCAAAAACTATATTTCTCAGACTCTCTTGCATCCAAGCAAAGGGGGTGTGGGCTTCAAGATACCTTTTGGGGTACTTGTTGTAGGTACAACCTACAATAGTCCACTTTTTCATTTGGAAAGGAAGATTGAAGTTCACTCCAGATTCTTGCTGTGGTAATGGCTGTGTAGTTTGGTGGTTGTTGAGCTAATTGAAAAACATTTCAACTTTCATTCAAAACAATGTCTAGCTTCTCAATTTATCCTTTTCTTGCCTTTGAAACAACTCAGACCTTCAATAGCCGCTATGGCATGCAAAAGCTCTACAATGCAAACTAAAAATACACTACTGAGAGAAAATAAAGAGAAAGTAAATGAATCAAGGTGTATGACATGTACATAGACTGTAGGGCATGGTATTATAAACATCAGATATTCTCCTAATTTATCCATAAGTTTAATGCAACCCCAATCAAAATCCCAGAATTTTACTTCTTTTCTTTTTTTTAGAAATTGGCAAGCTGATCCTAAAATTCATTAAGAAAATACAAAAGGCCAAAAAGAGCAAAGATAGATAGCTGTCAAAATATTATTTCTGGGTCATTATGCCTGTGAGGGTGTTTTCAGAAGAAGAAGCATTTGAATAAGTGGACTGAGGCAAGAAGAGATAAGCATTTGAATTAATGGACTGAGCAAGACCACCCTCCTCAGCCTGGCTGAGTGGGCATCACCCAATCTCTTGAAGGTCTAAATAGAACAAAAAAAAAAGGAAGGATGGGCACATTCATTCTCTCTCTCTTCTTGAACTGGAAGGTGCAAACATGGGCAGCTATGGCAAGGGAGATGACCGGTCTGGTGACAATGTTGGCATCCTGGTAAGCAAATGCCCCTTTGCCTCCTGGTAGGAGCCCCAGTGGCCACTAGGGAAGTAACCACACACTGGCATCCAGAGACCCCCTCCAGATTGCCTTCTCCTGTCTAATGTGGGAACTGGAGCTTCCTCAGGATTCCTTATAGGTTGATACCCATTTGGACTGGCATAACCCCAGCCATAGCTGCCCATGCTTGCACCATCCAATCACTTAGCTTGTCACACTGAGGTTGCCTGGTTGCCCTCCTCCTGCAACCGTACTGTAGGTGGAGCTGGGAGAAGCAAACATTATTTCACCTTCATACCCCGGCACCATGCCCAGGTAGGTACAGCAGCCATGATGGTCGAAATGCAGTTTTCTGCAGATTGGCCAAGCTTTTGTCCTCAATTCAGTCAACTGAGCATTGGCTGTGTAGAGTCCAGAGGCAGATGGCGGACTCATCTGTAAGCTTCTCTAACATCCCCTTCTGAAGCCAGAGGACCCACCCAGCAGGCTGACAGCTGCCTCCAGTCCACTGAGGCATTAGGAGGTGCCATGCACACAGCCAGGCCACTGACCTGAATAGGCCCAACACATCATGAATCCTAAACAGCCATAAAAGCCATCGTCTGGGACTGAATGGCCTCTATCCCATCCAATTTAAATAACACTGTCTCCAGGCTCGTCGGCGCTCTGTTTTAATAACTCAGCCTACCGTTTTAGGTAGAGACCGAGTTATCTGCTATTTCCAAATTAGCCTCCAGTGCTCACCATTAAGTCATCAAATCTTTCCCTGCCAAAACTCATATACCTTAATGCTGAAATATTCCTTGTTTGATTTATCTCTAGTAAACAGCTGATTTTCCCCAAAGTTGGCAGTCAGTCAATGATCTGCCCTGCAGCCTAGGCAATCAGCTGCACTGTTTCCTCATTCATGATGCTATTCAGAGTGCCTTGTCACCTGCGGAGGCCCTTAATCTGGACCAGGTTTGCTGTCGAAAACTGCAGTTCCCTGTGGGTAACAGATGACTGTCAGTGGAACACCGGGGGAGAGTGTTATGGACAGATGTTTGCTACTTACTCAGGTTCTGCTGTAGCTCAGCAGAGGGAAAGGGTTTGGTGCCAGGCAGACCAGAGTTCAAATCCCAGCCCTGTTGTATATCATCTGGGTGACCTCAGGCAAGTTACTTATCCTTTCTGAATTCCAGTTTCTTCTTCTACAGAAACCAGGCTAACCATTCTCAGCTTTGGTGTGAGGATTACATGAGATGACATATATATAAAGTGCCTGGTACTTAAGAGGCCTTAGATAAATGCTAGTTAACCTTTGCATTTGCTGTTAACTTGTATCATTAACCTAACACTGTATTTTGTGAACTGCTCAGAAACAGCTGGGCTTCCCAGGTGGCGCTAGTGGTAAAGAACCCACCTGCCAAGGCAGGAAACATAAGAGATGCGGTCAAGAGGTCCCTTCAAGGTGGGCACAGCAACCCACTCCAGTATTCTTGCCTGGAGAATCCCATGAACAGAGGAGCCTGGTGAGCTACAATCCACAGGGTCACAAAGAGTTGGACACAACTGAAGTAACTTAGCATGCACACTCACAAGAAACAGCTAGGAGGAAGCTTACTTGAGAGACTCTGGCACAAGTTGCTTTGTTCACAGATTCACAGACAATGAAGTCAGAGATGACTCCCCTCCAGAAACATAAGAGAAAGTGTGGCCATGCAAACTCTCCCCCTCCCTCTTGACTGTATACTGCCCTAGCTCCCATGTAGAGTTGGAAACTCTTCACATTGGCCAGAGAGAGATTCTGCTTGGGGGCCTCAGCACTGGCACATATGGTTGCACAGGCACAATTACGGGAGTGCGTTCATACCAAAAAATGAAGTGGTGCCTCTGGGATTTGGGGACATGGGTCCCTGGACTTCTCCTTGAGGAGACAGACATACTTTCTCTTTTTAGGTGGAGCCAATAACCTGGCTGCTAGTGTAGAGCCCAGGATGCTGCAGAGAGCTGGCTGGGAATGCCAGTCTCAGAAAATGAAGCAGAGATTCAGCGGTTTCTAACAGCTATCCAGCTTGGAAAGGGGGCCTCATATGACTCTTGGAGGGGAGTTTTGGGTATGTTGATGAGACTATTTGAAATGTACCTAAAGATTCTCAAGGATGGAAGACCCTAACTAGTGTTAGAAGTTAGTATGTATCTGGCAGTTACAAGTATCAGGCACTGTGCTAATTGCTCTTCCTAAATTTATCATTTGATTGTCTCAACAAGGCTAAGAAGGAAGGACTATGTTTCCTCATTTTAAATTGGGGGAAACTGGGATTTATTGAGAACAAAAAATTTATCTGCAGTCACACAGCTGATAAGTGACAGAGGCAGGATTAAAATGCTAGGAGTTTGGTGTCACAGTCCACCCTGTTGGCCATTCTCCAATACTTGATTAAAATACATGATATCAGGCTAGAAGGAGATGGGTTTTCAATGATCCAAAAGTCACATACTTAACAGATAGAAAGATTACAGAGATGTTCACTCAAAGACATTGTGCAGACCAAAAATATTTGCAGGCTAAACTTAGGGTTCCTAACTTGAGATAAAGCTATTAAGTGAAGTTGGATATATTGGAAACATAATCCTAAACTACTGAGGAATAACTACTAATTAACCCAGGTTAATTAGTATTAGAGTGAAGTCAGAAAGAGAAAAACAAATGTCATTGATTAGTTCATGGAATCTAGAAAAAAGGCACTGGTTTTCCTCCATAGTTGTTTAGCTAATCCACTATGTGGCTATTAATATGCAATTTGACCAGAGTTGCCAGCCAGTGGAGTGGAAAAAGACATCCTCCAAAAATGTATAGCCATTATAGCTTAAATCACTACATGTATAAATGCTATATTTAATAATAAATGCTATATATAATGATGCTAAAGCTGAAACTCCAGTACTTTGGCCACCTCATGGGAAGAGTTGACTCATTGGAAAAGACTCTGATGCTGGGAGGGATTGGGGGCAGGAGAAGAAGGGGACAACAGAGGATGAGATGGCTGGATGGCATCACTGACTCGATGGACGTGAGTCTGAGTGAACTCTGGGAGTTGGTGATGGACAGGGAGGCCTGGCGTGCTGCGATTCATGGGGTCTCAAAGAGTCAGACACGACTGAACAACTGAACTGAACTGAACTGAATTAGTATTAGATTTAACTGCTAGGAACAGATAACTTCTCTCTTACATAAATATAGGCCCTTAAGTCTCAGTGCTCTACTCATCTCTTTAAGTGTCTTCTATTAGATCCAAAATGACTGCTCTAACTCTAGCCATCACATCTGCAATCCAGCCAGAAGAAAGGGAAAAAGGGGGTGGGGAGGCACATTCCATCCTTTGAAAGCACTTTCTAGAAGGTGCACATATCACTTCCATTTACATCCCATTGGCCAGGATGTAGTCAAATGGCCATACACATTTACAAAGGAGGCTGGGTAATGTTGTCTTGAGTCCAAGAACCCACATGCTAAGCACAAATAGAAGATTGGATAAAGGGAAGAATGGTATCGGTAGCACAAGCACCATCTGTCATAGGATGATAAATAAGGACCTTTATGATTGGGTCACTTCTCTCCTGTCTTTGATGTCCCATCAATCCCCTGTCGATACACACCCACTCCATTTCAGCCGTGTTGAACTGCCTGCATTTCCCTAAGCACACCAAACTCCACACTATGTCCTTCCTCTTCTTCTTGCCCAGTTGAGCCTCTCCGTTCTTTCTCTTTCGAGCTCCTTCCTTCCCAACTCCATCTCCAGCCCCATCCCCTATAAGAGTTCCATGTTCCTCTCCAGCCCTCCTCCAAGCACCACAGCATCCTCTACTTTCCTCTCATGGGATTCTCAGTGCAATGTGTTATCACCAACAGTTTACTTACCTGTCCCCTCTGCTAGGTTGCAAATGCCTTCAGGTAGGTCCTGGGTCTTATTCCCTCCCCCAGAGCCTGCTCTCAACCCCTGCCTTCCACTGGCTGGTGTTCAAAAATTACATAACTATCAAAGCTCTTTGCACTTCCCTGCACCATTGTCAGAAGCCAAGTGAGAAGCCACTGGAGCCTGGACATGGTTGGGTGTGTCTGTCTTTTAAAAAAAATTGTGGCGATAAAATATTTGATGACTGTAGCATCAAAACTTTAATAAATACACTGCATCACATCTTCATCCACTCCATTTCTCTTCCCCCCAAAGGAATAATTTTTATCAATTTCTTTTCCCTTCTAGTGTTTCTTTATGATATGCAAACAAATACAAATATATGCTTATTTTCCTCTATTTTATGTAAAAATTAGCACTGTTTGTCTTCTTTCACTCTTCCACTAAATCACATATCCTAGAAATCATACCACGTTGGTAAAAGGAGCACACCTTGATTCCTCTTTACATGGCGTCAGTTCAGTTCAGTCGCTCAGTCGTGTCCGACTCTTTGCGACCCCATGAATCGCAGCACGCCAGGCCTCCCTGTCCATCACCAACTCCCGGAGTTCACTCAGACTCACGTCCATCGAGTCAGTGATGCCATCCAGCCATCTCATCCTCTGTCGTCCCCTTCTCCTCCTGCCCCCAATCCCTCCCAGCATCAGAGTCTTTTCCAATGAGTCAACTTTTCGCATGAGGTGGCCAAAGTACTGGAGTTTCAGCTTCAGCATCATTCATTCCAAAGAAATCCCAGGGCTGATCTCCTTCAGAATGGACTGGTTGGATCTCCTCGCAGTCCAAGGGC
>NW_011495023.1:11522357-11526583 GCF_000754665.1 Bison bison bison
ACTCCTTTTCCTATTTGGAACCAGTCTGTTGTTCCATGTCCAGTTCTAACTGTTGCTTCCTGACCTGCATACAGATTTCTCAAGAGGCAGGTCAAGTGGTCTGGTATTCCCACCTCTTTCAGAATTTTCCACAGTTTATTGTGATCCACACAGTCAAAGGCTTTGGCATAGTCAGTAAAGCAGAAATAGATGTTTTTCTGGCATAGGGTCCTGCTATTGTGGCATTGTGTTGTTTTTTTTTTAACAAGTTTTCCCTTTGTCACTACAAACAATGCTAAAGATGTTATTTCATATACAGAGACGTGAACTTACAAAATAAATCCCAAAAGTGGAAATTCTGCATGAAAAGGCAAATGCATTTGTCATCTTGTAGATATTAAGGCATAGCATTCCTAAACGTAAAACAAACCTCCCAAAAAGCCAAATCTGAAGAAGGGTATCTCCTGTGCATTGAAAAAACCTTTTCAAAATAACTCATAATAAAATTTTAAAAGAACAACAAAGAATAATCTTTTCTAAGGAAATAGACCATGAAGATAGTCAGGACAAATGATCTCATTGTCACCAGAATGTTTTGTCACATTCACAGCGAACAGGGGAAGCACCAGGTGTGAAAAATCACTCCGCCTGAGTTCTTTTTATAAACACAGTACATTTGAACTCAGTGATTTTCTTGACATTTAGAGAAAGGCCATTTCTGCCTGGGGTTTATACTACTACAAAGCTTTTAATGGAGCTGGATACAAATGACAAATTCCCCACACTGGAGGCAGTTTCCTGGAAGCAAGCGGTGTGGCTGCACACACCACACAAGGAGCTTTGAAAACATCACAGCACATGAAATTGCCCAGCCATCTGCAGTTTCCTGTCACAGGTGGGGTGGGGCAGGAGTCGCCTCTCTGGACCTCGGCAAATGCGCTGGGGTCGGGCCACGGCCACGTCCATCTGCATCCGTCCAACAAATGCCCTTCTATGAGCTCAGGGTTCCTGCCTCTGGTCTGAACAAGCACAGAAATCACAGCTCAAACATCCTCCCCATAAAAGCTGGTCTTCAGGGAATGTATATATTTAGCAGCATGTCCAAGGTCACAGAGACCAGAGCTGAGCAGGTGTCGAGGATGAGGAAGAGGTAAGGAGAGTTAGTACCCCCCAGCCCTTCCATCAATGAGCCTTCAACCCGTTCTGCTTGTGCAGGAGGTGATGAGGTGCCACTTGGCCAGGACATGTGTGGTGGCGGGGGGTGGGGGGTTGGGGGGTGGAGGGAGAGACACATGGTCTAAGCTCCAGGGCCTGAGACAACAGAATGAGTGGATGCCCTCTCCAGTGGTCTTATCAGTGATTCTGGAAGCAAGTGTGTATACCAGGGAGATTTAGAGAAAAACCTACAATAGACCAAGGTCGCAAAGAGTCAGACACAACTGAGCGACTGATCTGATCTCATCTGATGCAGAAAATAGCTACTGTCTTCAGGGTCCCTGAATCATCCCTTGCACAGGCCTACCCCCTTGCAGGGTCCCTTCTGTCATATCTCACTTGGGTTACAGCCAGAGCCTCCCAGGTGATCTACAGTTTACACTTTCGTCTATCCTGAACACAGTGCCCAGCGCAATACTTTCTGGTGTGTGACCATGTAACTCCCCAGTTCAAAAGCTTGCAATGGTGTCCACATCTGGTGCTTTCAGAGCACAGGGCCGTACCTGCGCTGATACCCTCCAGCCTCGAATCCTATCCCCTCCTCTCTCCCCACCTCCTCCACTTCAGCCATGCAGCCTCCTCGTTGGTCCCCGGTCACCATCAGAATCCCACCTTTCAGCTTCTGCCCTTGCTGGTCCTTCTACCTGGAAATCCCACCCCACCCCCAGAACTGCATAACCTCTTTCCTTTCCTGCGGGCTTCCCTGACCATTCTACTTAAAGGGGTATCATGTATCCCCCTCCCACCGGAATTCCTCACCTCCCTCTGCATATCTTCCTCCAAAGTACTTATCATCATCTATTACACTATTCATTTTACTTATTTATTTCTTCACTGTTTCCTTCATCTCTGCTGGAATATAAGCTCTGTGAGATTGAGGACTTCTGTTTATCATTCTATCCCCACATCTAAATAGTGCCTCACATGCAGTACTCTCGCTAATATTTGTCAAATGAATAAATACAGGAAAGAGGAGATGGGTTCCCCATAAGTAACCTCGTCCCCCTGGGCACAGAAGATTATCTAGAAACTGTCCCCTCCCTGTCCAGCACCTTTAGAAATGACCACAAAGAGATTATCACCTCTGACCTCTAAGAATGGTTATCATCACAAAGACCACAAATGACAAGTTTTGTTCACTTTTCACTTTCCTGCATTGGAGAAGGAAATGGCAACCCACTCCAGTGTTCTTGCCTGGAGAATCCCAGGGACGGGGGAGCCTGGTGGGCTGCCGTCTATGGGGTCGCACAGAGTCGGACACGAATGAAGTGACTTAGCAGCAGCAGCAGCAGACAAGTTTTGACAAGGGTGTGGAGAAAAGAGAACACGTATGCACTGTTGGTGGGAATGTAAATTGATGCAGTCACTATAAAAAACAAAAACCTAAAAATAGAACTACCATATGATCCAGCAATTCCTCTCCTGGGTATATATCCAAAATAAAAAAACAATATTTTAAAAAGACACATGAACCCCAATTTTCATTGCCAAGAAATGCAAGCAACCTAAGTCTCCATCAACAGATGAATAAAGAAGATAACACACATATAATGGAATATTACTAAGCCATAAGAAAAGATAACATTTTGCCATTTGCAACAACATAGATGAACCTGAAAGGTATTAGGCTTAGTGAAATATGTCAGATAGAGAAAGGCAAATATTATATGTTATCACATATACAAAATTTAAAAATTAATGAACATAACAAAGCAGAAACAGACTCACAGATACAGAGAACAAATCAGCGGTTACCAGTGGGGAGAGGGAAGGGAGGAGGGACAAGATAGGGGTGCAGGATTAAGAGATAGAAACTACAAATAAATAAGCTATAAGGATATCATATATTAGGAATTATAGTCAATATTTTATAATAGCTTTAAAGGGAGTATAATCTACAAAAACATTGAATTGCTGTGCTGTACATGTGAAATTAATATAATATTTTAAGTCAATTATACTTCAGTGTAATTGACTTGCTGGTCTTTAATACAAAGGGTATTTCATGCCACAGTGAGGGGGATGATTTTGGACAGAGAGCTTCTTTCCCCAATGTCTAGGGCCTGTCTACGCCATCTGCTCCCAGCCAGCCTCAGGGAACAACAGAATGAAAGAGCTCACAGAGGTCTTGAGGGGTCAGCACAGTCAGCATGGGGCTCCGTGAGCTGTAGCAGCTCTGGAACGGCACCGCATGCCAGAGATGGACTCTGATCCCATGGACCTTGGCAGCTAGAGGCAGGTTGGCCAAGGGTGACCCAAGCACCTGGCCACCCAAGCTCCAGTGCTGTGACCTTCATGAACAAAGAGCAGGGACACTGTTCCTCTTCCTCCAAAACCATCCTGTCCTAGTTAGTGTGTATTAGACTTCAAGGTCAAAGGACACGCACATTCTTGTTTCCTTTCTATAGGGACTTCATGGCTGATACTTTATCACAAGATAAAAAATAGATGTAAGATATGGAATAAAATATATTTTCAAATTTTATATATAAAGTATATTTAAATATATATATTTATAGGGCCTCCCAGGAGGTGCTAGTGGTAATATACACACATAAACATGTATGTGTATGTATACATACATATATGGTCCATGCACACACACATATAGACAACTTTTATTCTGCATGATTGGTGTTGATCCATGCATGGTCTTTCTAGAAAGTGGTAGGTTATAATGTAATAAATTCTCTCTTAAGCCATAGGTACAGCTTCTCTTCACAGCTTCATCTTTCAGGATTTGAAATAGCTCAACTGGAATTCCATCACCTCCATTAGCTTTGTTCATAGTGATGCTTTCTAAGGCCCACTTGACTTCACATTCCAGGATGTCTGGCTCTAGGTGAGTGATCACACCATCGTGATTATCTTGGTCATGAAGATCTTTTTTGCACAGTTCTCCTGTGTATTCTTGCCACCTCTTTTGATATCTTCTGCTTCTGTTAGGTCCATACCATTTCTGTCCTTTATCGAGCCCATCTTTGCATGAAATGTTCCCTTGGTATCTCTAATTTTCTTGAAGAAATCTCTAG
>NW_011495023.1:11526998-11527541 GCF_000754665.1 Bison bison bison
GCTGCAAAGAATATAATCAATCTGATTTCAGTGTTGACCATCTGGTGATATCCATGTGTAGAGTCTTCTCTTGTGTTGTTGGAAGAGGGTGTTTGCTATGACCAGTGCATTTTCTTGGCAAAACTCTATTAGTCTTTGCCCTGCTTCATTCTGTATTCCAAGGCCAAATTTGCCTGTTACTCCAGGTGTTTCTTGACTTCGTACTTTTGCATTCCAGTCCCCTATAATGAAAAGGACATCTTTTTTGTGTTATTTCTAAAAGGTCTTATAGGTCTTCGTAGAACCGTTCAACTTCAGCTTCTTCAGCGTTACTGTTTGGGGCATAGACTTGGATTACTGTGATATTGAATGGTTTGCCTTGGAAACGAATAGAGATCATTCTGTCGTTTTTGAGACTGCATCCAAGTACTGCATTTTGGACTCTTGACCACGATGGCTACTCTGTTTCTTCTAAGGGATTCCTGCCTTAGAAGAAATGGCCACAGGACTGGAAAAGGTCAGTTTTCATTCCAATCCCGAAGAAAGGCAATGCCAAAGAATGCT
>NW_011495023.1:11528152-11532107 GCF_000754665.1 Bison bison bison
TCAACATTCAGAAAATGAAGATCATGGCATCCGGTCCCACCACTTCATGGGAAATAGATGGGGAAACAGTGGAAACGGTGTCAGACTTTATTTTTTGGGGCTCCAAAATCACTGCAGATGGTGACTGCAGCCATGAAATTAAAAGACACTTAGTCCTTGGAAGGAAAGTTATGACAAACCTAGATAGCATATTCAAAAGCAGAGACATTACTTTGCCAACAAAGGTCCGAACCTAGTCAAGGCTATGGTTTTTCCAGTGGTCATGTATGGATGTGAGAGTTGGACTGTGAAGAAAGCTGAGCGCTGAAGAATTGATGCTTTTGAAGTGTGGTATTGGAGGAGACTCTTGAGAGTCCCTTGGACTGCAAGGAGATTCAACCAGTCCATCCTAAAGGAGATAAGTCCTGGGTGTTCATTGGAAGGACTTATGCTGAAGCTGAAATTCCAATACTTTGGCCATCTCATGTGAAGAGTTGACTCATTGGAAAAGACCCTGATGCTGGGAGGGATTGGGGGCAGGAGAAGAAGGGGATGACAGAGGATGAGATGGCTGGATGGTATCACCGACTCGATGCACATGAGTTTGAGTGAACTCCAGGAGTTGGTGATGGACAGGGAGGCCTGGCATGCTGTGATTCGTGGAGTCGCAAAGAGTCGGACATGACTGAGCGACTGAACTGAACTGAACTGACAGCTTCTCTTCAGGACATATGATGTCGTGAAGAGAAGGTAAGGGAGAAGATGATAAGCGTCGATAACATGACTGGGAGGTCCATAAGATGATGTGAGAAAAGGAAGTAAACAAAAACAGTCCAGGGTCCATGGCTGGAGCAGGAAGCACCCAGCACTGGGGGTCCAAAGCCCTCCACTCTGGCCCTTCTTCCTCCCATGGTAGCCCTGAGACCCAGGGAGGTTGCACCCTCCATGCTCTCATCTCCTAAAGCTGATAACAAGAGTGTAACACCAGATGCAATCTGGTGTCTTCTCAAAACATCCATGTCTCATCAAGGTCAAAGCACCCTGTACTTCTAGGCAATCAGGAACGTGGAGAGAAGCCACTGCAAGAAGGTGGTTACATGAGTTCTGATGGTATTCCTAATCAAAGTTGCCTGAAGCCTAGATCACTGGTGCTCAACTTGCCCTCATGGAGACGTCATGGTTTGAGCCAGATGAATAAACCTCACTGTCACCTTATCAGAAAGGCCTGCCCTGACCATCCTAACTTACATACTCCATCATGTTGCCCTGTTAATGTTACAGACCAGCATCCTATGGGGCCTTTCCAGGGCAGATTCCCCACCCTGGCCTCAACCACCATGTTTTCCACCTGCCTGCTGTAGGAAAACTTTAGTCAAAGAACAAATTTAATCGGAGAAACGAGAAAATGCAGAAACAAAGGAAGACAGTCAAATAAGACAAAACAATAATAGCCATTAAACATAGCCAAGGACCTTTAGTTTCTCCTCAAGGCTACAGATAAATTCTGAGCCGTGTCCTTTGAGCTGTTTGCAGATACTGAAACCGTCACCAGGTGGGAGAAGTTAACAGCATGAAGAGCAGACTGTAGATGGTACATAAATTGCTCCGTTTTACACAATTCCAAGAGCTGGCCTCAAGGAAATGGGAACAAACTGACCTTGGAACTGAAGATTAACTGTACTTAAAACAATCAAGATGGTGCTAGTGATGCTAAGTCACTTCAGTCGTGTCCAACTCTGTGTGACCCCATAGATGGCGGCCCACCAGGCTCCCCCATCCCTGGGATTCTCTAGGCAAGAACACTGGAGTGGTTGCCATTTCCTTCTCCAGCTAGTCATACTGCTGCACAATCAATTTCACGATGACTGTCAGAGCTCACTGTGCTGCTCGGCACACAACCCTGTCCCCAACATATGCAGCCCTAAAACTCTCCTTTAAAAACTCATCGGAAAAGACCCTAAAGCTGGAAAGGATCAGGGGCAAGAAGAGAAGGGAGCAACAGAGGACAAGATGGTTGGATGGCATCACCAACTCAATGGACGTGAGTTTAAGCAAACTCTGGGAGATAGTGAAGGACAGGGAAGCCTGGCATGCTGCAGTCCACAGGGTCACAGAGAGTCAGTCGGACATGAGTGAGCGACTGAACAACAACAAAACTCTGGCTCCCTGATGGACAAGGGGGAGTTAGCTCTTTGGGACATGAGCCCACCTTCTCCCTAGGGTTTCGAGCCTCCTCAATAAAGCTGTCTTTCCTTTTACCCAACACTTGTCTCTCAGTATTGGATTCCTGAGTGACAAGTAGCCAAACCTGAGTTCAGAAACATGAATCCTCTCTCTTCATTGCACTAACCACAATTTGATTGTCTCGCTTATTTGTTACTTGGTATTTGCCTGTCTCCCTCACCAAATATCAGCTCCATAAGAAGGGGTCTTGCTTTCTTCATTCACCGCTCTGTGTAGTACCTAGAACAGTTCCTGGCACATAGCAAGTCCTCAATTAGTATCTGTGGAGTGAATCAGTGATGTCACCTTAAAAAAAAAAAAAAGAAAAAACAGAGCTTTTTTTGTTCTTCATCCTCACACTATATTGTGGGCATTTCTTCCAGCAAATTCTAGGATCTCATCAAAGGATGCTTTTTTCCTCATGCGGTGAAGATTAATGGGACGGTTTACTCTTGAGTGTACATTATAATAGAGCTGTTAGCAGTTATTAATTACACACCACTGAACACCCCTCATGGCCCAAGGCAGCCCAATGGAAAGCATCAGTTACACCCTGACAGGCATGTCCACTTTGCAGATGAAGTGAAAATGTGAAATGAGGGTAAAATAATCCATCCTGCCCATCTACCAAGTCAGGTGTACAAGCCCCCCCAAACCAGAAAACAACCCTAAAATGGTCTCTCTTGTCTGCCTGGACCAGCCATGACCTGGGTAGTAGAGAGTGTCTCCTAGTAGCTCCCTAGGGTCATGGCATTTGCTCCCATCTTTACAGACTTTGGGTATCTCCCTCCCCTCAGATCCTATCCTCAGGGAGGCCCTGGCCACTTCACCTGAGGTTCCCTTGCAGTCACTCTCAGCCATCCTCCAGCCTTTCTGGGGATGTGATTTTCTGCTTCTCTTCACTCCTCCTCAGTTCAGGCTCTCCCAGGGGATGCACTGTCCACATCGCTTCCTCACTGGGTTCCCTGCCTCCGGTACTTCATCCGCATGCATCCAGATGTCCTTCCTAAAGGGCAAATGGGACCCCTTCACTCACTTCTGTTTACATTCATTCTCAGCGAGGTCCTGTGCATATGAAAAGGGGGATCAGAGACATCCCTTCTTCAAAGAGGGCAACTTGGGGGTGTTAATGACTCCCCCATAATTTCCAGAATGGTGGAGGCCCCAAAACAGGAGAAAAGAGGAAGACTTGGAGACTCAGAAAACCGAGGAGGGCAGAGAAGTCTAAGAGAAGGGCAGTAAGCAGGACTTGCCAGTGGACAATTTCCTTGACATAGGAAATGATTGTTGAGACTGTCATATTGGCAGTGAAACATCACAGCGTCACCTTCATGGTACTGTAATCCCACACCATGACCCCAAATGAACAGACAAGTACCAGCAGCTGATACTTATGAGCTGGAATTTATGGGCTGGGGAGACATAGGACCACGGCAGAGTGAGCCTGGGTTGCAAGAAAAACAGGAGCCCCAGGAATAAGGGCACAGAGCAGAGAAGCCAGCTTCCTTCTGAGCACTTTTGTTAATAAGCAAAAAGACATAGCCCTGAACAAATTTGAGTCAGTGTTACTGAAGTAGATGAACCTAGAGCCTGTTATACAGAGTGAAGTAAGTCAGAAAGAGAAAAACAAATATCATATATTAACACGTATATATATCTAAGAAGTGAAGTAAGTCAGAAAGAGAAAAACAAATATCATATATTAACACATATATATATATGGAATCTAGAAAAATGGTACAGATGAACCTAT
>NW_011495023.1:11532207-11536361 GCF_000754665.1 Bison bison bison
GCAGGGAGAGGGTGGGACGAACTGAGAGTAGCACTGACACACATACACTGCTGCTGCAGCTGCTAAGTCGCTTCAGTCGCTTCAGTCGACAACTCTTTGCGACCCCATAGGCGGCAGCCCACCAGGTTCCCCTGTCCCTGGGATTCTCCAGGCAAGAACACTGGAGTGGGTTGCCATTTCCTCCAATGCATGAAAGTGGAAAGTGAGGTCGCTCAGTCATGTCCAACTCTTCGCGACCCCATGGACTGCAGCCTATCAGGCTCCTCCGTCCAAGGGATTTTCCAGGCAAAAGTACTGGAGTGGGGTGCCATCGCCTTCTCTGATACATACACTACCATGTGTAAAATGGATGGCTAGTGGGAGCCTGCTGTACAGCACAGGGAGCTCAGCTCAGGGATGACCTAGAGAGGCGGGATGGGGCAGTGGGAGGGAGGTACAAGAAGGAAGGGATATATGTATGCATACGGCTGATTCACTTTGTTGTACACCAGAAACTAATACAACATTGTAAGCAATTATCCTGCAATTTAAAATTTTTTTAAAAATCAATATTTGTTCATTAATTGTAACAAACGTATCATAATAAAGTTAAATGATAATAGGGGCAAACAAGTAGGCAGATTACGGCAAATCTCTTTTTTTTTTTGAAACCAAACACAAATAACTTTTTTATTTATGGGGTATCGTTTTACATCAATTACATTAAAACCTAACACCAGTTTGCTGTACTCAAGTTAGGTGGCATAACAGTATTTCAGTTAAGCTGGGAGTCACAGGACTTGCACACGTTTATGAAGGTGATGCAAATACTGACGACACGAAGCATTCACAGTTACAGGTTAGCTGCAGTTCACTGACAGTAACCCCCGAGAGAAATGACTTCATGAAAAGAAGCAACCCACATTTTGGTCTCATTTACAGACACCCAACAATTTAGTTGGTCAATGGATTCTATACATTTATTATACAATATATGAAAGAATAACAGATAAGGCTTATAGAGGTATTTTGGCAGTTGTAAGAGTAAAAACCAAGGGCACAAACTAACTTTTAAAGCTTTCTGTATAAACTTCAAAAGCACTGTTAAGATGGAGGCTGAGAGGCAACAGAAGTCTGTTGTTAATCCAGATCCTAGAAGTCTGTCTAGTGAGCTTTATAAAAACTTAGTTCAGAGGTCATGCTTCATATAAGCTGCACATAACATTATAGAGGGTGATTATGGCAAATCAAATAATGCAATTTCCGACCTACCGCAACAGTCAACATCTAAAAGTTGGATTCTGTTATCACAGAGTATTGCAACGTGGAGGCCAAAACACAACGGAAAGAAAGAAAGGGTAGAGATGTAGGTGATAAAGAAAAACCAGAAAAAGGCGCCCTCGTTTACTTATCATTTGCCCATAAATAAGTGCTTGGTGACTGCTCAACTTATGTAACTTAGGGAGATTTTTATGAAAAAATATCTTATTACTTCTGGCTCTTCTTCCCGGCAAATCTCTTTTATAATCTTTCTGTAAATGTAAAATGTTTGTAAATTAAAGACTTTATTTCTAAAAAATAAAAATAAAAAGACATAGACCTGAGAAACTGTGTTCTCTAAAACTATAAATTTCCAGAAACTTTCCTGTCCAAAATCATTTTCAGAAGAATGGAACATCCCGCTGCTAGCTGAGACAGCCCAGTCATCTTGGATACAGATGAAGTAGCCTGAATTTCCAACCCAGGTGCAGAGCCTCAGATAAGGGATTTTGGATACAACCGCCCATGTTTAACACTGTCGTTTGCAAAAAAAATCTGAGTCTGCTCCCTTAGCCCAGGAGGATGCTAATTCCTTTACACACAGCCTTACTTTGCTTAGAAACCACATTGATTTAGTTGAATTTCAGGTAAATCCCACCGTTTTCCCCAGTCCTGACAACCTCATCACCTCCTCTGTGTGATGAGACACTCTGGTTTCCCTGGAGTGCTCTCCCCAACTGTACAAGTCAATAAACCTCATGGTGGATTACACATTTAGCCCTGGAGGTCTAAACTTTATTTCAGACATTCCAGGGAAAGTGATCCCTGAAAAGGACGCAGGAATCTTGTGGAAGTGGGGAGATTCCATCAGTACAAGAGAAAGGAGACAATGGCTCCAAAAGTTGTAACACTTGGGGTTCTCTGGGTTTTATATACATACATAATGAAGAAATGTAGAGTAATAGGGAGTAACTTGGATTTTTGAAGTCAGACAGTCCTGGGTGAAACTCTAGTTCTGGATGAAATTGAATTCTGTTTACTAGCTAGGTGTTACTCAACCTGTCTAAGCTTTTGTGGTCTTTATTCTGGGCAGTTTGTGAGGATTCAGTATGATAATACATGAGAAATGCTTATTACAGTTAACTGTCATATTTTAACTACTCAATAATGTTACCTACACCTCTGTGTAAACTACAAATGAATAGGACTAGGAAATGGAAAGAATTACAAAATAAAAATGTCAGCTCTGCTGAGGCTATAGGATCTGGGTGATTTTCCTTTACATCTTGTATTGTTTTCCTCTCTCCTGGGTGTTCAGCTAGACCACGTTTCCCGGGCTCAGTTAATTACTGGCAATTCTGTTATTCCAGTTGCTGGACTCAAAGAACCTGGAGCCATCCTGGATCCCCCCCCTCTCTCCCCTTCCCCCTAATCTAAACGAGTAAATCCTGTTGGCTCTTCCTTCAGTGTCCTACCACTCATCACCCCATTTGCATCCTGATCCCCTCAACCATTATGACTCATCTTGGTTATTGAATCTGCATCCTAACTGGTCTTCCTGCCTGCCTGCCCCCCATAACTCCCTTACAGTGCCACCAGCAGCTAAGAAAATCCTTTTAATATGTAAATCCCACTGTACCCCTTCTCTGCTCCAAACCCTCCAGTGATGCCCACTTCATCTCTTTAGAATAGTTTACAAGGTCCTATGCAAGCTGGTCCTGGTTATTTCTCTGACTTTTTCTCTCACCCTCTCCTCTTTAATGTGGTTCCTCACCAGCCACCCTAGCTTCTTGGCTCTTCCCTGAAATGCTAAGTGTACTCCCATCCCAGGACCTTTGCACATGCTGTTCCCTCTGCCTAGCACTCTATTCCTCCAGATTTTCATGTGGCTCACTCCCTCACTTCCTCAGAGTCTGCCCAAGTGCCATCTTCTCAGAGACACCTGCCTGACCACTATGCACGTACGTGTGCACACACACACACACACACACACACACACAAGGCAAATCTTTCCATTCTCACCACATCCTGTCTCCCATACTCTACCCTGTTTCCCCCACAGCATCTATTGCCATCCAACATACCACATATTTACCTTTCCATTTGTTTATTTCCTATCTCTGCCACTAGGAAAAAAAGTTTTAACTTGATCAGGGACTGATTTGTGTTCACTGCTGTATCTCCAGTATGTAGAACAAAGGTTTCATAAGGTGGATGTTCGATTAATATATTTTTAATGAGCTGTCTGAATGAGATTAAAGATTTTCACGGGTATAATTAATGCCTGTGTACTGCTGAGCAATAGAGACAATAGCATTATTCCTTTTCATCACATGAAACAAACAGGAGAGAAAGAGTAGGTAACTTTCTCCCAGCCACATCAGGGCCTGGGGCTTTCTACTTACAATGTCTGCACAGAAAAGCAGTGGGCTTTGAAGAATCCCCAGGGGTCATGGACTGGCATGTCTGTTCACCACCCCTACCCCACCCCACACGCACACCTGCATGCATACTGCACTGCAGAAGAAAACCTCCGCAGAGGATGTAGCTGCCTAGCACCAGGCCATGATGAACAGTAGCTGAATCACCGCTATTTGAAGAACTCTGAATCAGCTTGCTCTCTGACTCCACAGAGCTGGGCTTACTGTCTTCAGGTGAGGGTTTAACAGGGAGGCCCAGACCAGCAGCAGCAGCAAGCCCTGGGAATTTGGGAATGCACATTCTTGCCCACCCAGCCCTACTGAGTCAGAAGTTCGGGGAGACTGGGCCCAGCACTATGTGTTTGAACAGGCCGTTAGTGGTAAAGCATCTGCCTGCGATGCAGGAGACACAGGTTCAATACCAGGGTTGGGAAGATCCCCTGGAAGAGCAAATGGCAACCCATTCCAGTGTTCTTGCCTGGGAAATCCCATAAC
>NW_011495023.1:11536461-11540612 GCF_000754665.1 Bison bison bison
TCCAAGGGGTCGCAAGAGTCGGACATAATTTAGTGACTGAACCACTACCAGCAGACAATTTTAACACACTCAAGTTTGAGAACCACTGCCTTAGTGGGTAAACAAGAACTATGACACTCTCTAGGTCCATCCACATCTCTACAAATAAAATGGGTAACTAATGAGAACCTACTGTATAGTGCAGGGCATGCACGCGTGCTCAGTTGCTCGTGTCCTATTTTGATAAACTGATAAAATTGTCAAGTGCTCTGTTAAGTCTAATATTTAATGCTGATTTGAACATAATGGGATGTATAAAACCAAATGAGGGGAACTAGCTCTCAGGACTGCAGAAACCCTATCGCTTCCCCGTCACTGATCTCTTGCTCAGACTTTATTGTTCCTGTTGGGCTGGTGTGAAATGAATTGATAATATCACCAGTTTTTCAAGGAATAGGTTTCTTTGCTGTAATCACAACCACCAAGATTAGTGCCTGAACTAATTGAGTTCCTTCATCAGGCCCTTTAAGAATCACAGGCCAGAGTGGAGACAAGAGGCAGAGGAGGGGGGCGGGCGGGCGGCGGATACACGCTACTATATGTAAAATAGATACACAACAAGGACCTACTGTGTAGCACAGGAACTATATTCAATATCTTGCAATAGGACTTCCCTGGTGGTCCAGTGGTTAAGAATCAGCCTGCCAATGCAGGGGACATGGATTTGATTCCTGCTACGGGAAGATCCCACATTCTGCAGAGCAACTAAGCCCATGTGCCACAACTACAGAGCCCATGAGCTGCAGCCATTGAGGATCCCTGTGCTCCAGGACAAGAGAAGCCACTGCAATGAGAAGCCTGAGCCCTGCACCTAGAGAGCCGCCCCAACTCACCACAACTAAAGAAAGCCTGCATGCAGCAACGAAGAACCCAACACAGCCAAAAATAAATAAATTTAAATATCTTGCAATAATCCGCAATGGAAAATAATCAGGAAAGGTACATCTGAAACATTTAAAATCAACTACAAGTCAATTTTTAACAATTCACAGGACTAAATGGGCCCTGGAGAGTGAATCATTTTCAGACTCAGAGCTTTGCCCCACCCCCACCTCATCTCAGCCTCAGTAGATGAAAATATGGGACACTATGGGAACAGCATAGAAATATAGGACGTTGCTGAAGTTTGTGGGAGGAAAAACAGAACCTAAGCCTTCTGCCCTAATTACGTGACATTTTTAGCTCATAGTGAACAGAGACTCTTGTGGTTAGTGATGTCATCCATATCCACCCACACTGCTTCTGGACCCAGCAGCCTGTGTTGCTGGAGAATTTCACACAATCCTTTGAGAAAGGCATAGGTTCTCCCTAAAACATCACTTCCTTGCTTGAGTGCCACAATGCCTTTCCATTGCACTGAGAATAAAATCCTAACCCCCTCAACAACAATTAAAAACTAAACAACCCGATTTTAAAAAGGCCTAAAATTTGAATAGACATTTCTCCAAATAAGACTGATAAAAATGGCCAATAAGCACATGAAAAGAGGCTCAAAATCACTAAACATTAGAGAGATGCAAATCAAAAACACAGTGAGATACCATTACTATGGGTACCATTTACTATGGTTATTATTTTTAAAAGAAAAACAAAATTATAAGTGTTGGGGAGAATGTAGAGAAAATGGACTCTTTGTACCTTGCTAGTGGGAATGCAAAACGGTGCAGCCATGGAGGAAACATTATGGTGGTTCCTCAAAAAATTAAACATAGAATTATGATATGATCTAGCAGTTCATCTGGGTATATAGCCCCAAAAATTGAAAGCAGGGACTCAGACATATATGTGTACACTGGTGTTCAAAGCAGCATTATTCACAGTAGCTGAAAGGTAGAACAACCCAAAGGTCCACTGATGGAAGATGAATGGATAAACAGGATGTGTTATATGTGTGCAATGGAATATCATTCAGTCTTTAAAAAAAGAATAAAAGTCTGATATGTGCTACAACATGGATGAACCTTGAAGATATTACGCTAAGAGCAATAAGCCAGACACAAAAGGACAAATACTATATGAATGCTCTTATAAGAAGTTCCTAAAACCGTGTCAAATTCACAGAGACAGAAAGTAAACCAGTGGTTCCCAAAGGCTAGAGGGAGGGGGAATTGGGTACACAATTTCCGTTTCAGATGACAAAAAAAGTTCTTGAAATGGAGGGTGGTTATGGTTGCACAACAATGTGAATGTATTAAATGCACGAATGATATAGTTACAAATGGTTAAATTGCTAAGTTTGATGTTACGTATATTTTATGACAACAAAAAATTAACAACCCCAGACTGCTCTCGTACTTGGACCCTTGAACATTTCTTCACCATGCTCTCAGTTGCTCCATTCCTGTTCACCATGCTTCAACTACCCTATACTTTTTTTTTTTTTTGCAATCATAATATTTATTTTTTCTCTTTTGGATGTACATAAAAAGAGGCCAGTCTATTACTAAAAGAGAAACTAACCTAAGAGTCTGAAGAGTTTAGAAAACATTACTATGCTTCCCCAGTAAGTATTTCAGCCCCCTATTCTTGTTTCAGCTCCTCATACATGTCAAGCTCTTTCTTACCTCGGAGCCTTGCATGTATCTTTTCCCCTGCCAAGAACATTCTTCCCTCTATTCTTTGCAGAGATAAATCCTTAAGATCCTTAGAAACTATGGTGAAAACTAGCTAGATGGTCACCAGTATGAATCTGTTTCCCTTTTCTCCTGAGCACACAGCTATGTCCTACTACCTTGCAGTAAGACATGTCAAGCGATGATGCACAAACATAACATACATCACTCACAGGCCAGCTACCCCCAGCTGAAAAAAAACATGATACAGAAGAGCATGGCGACTGTGAAAGTTATGTGTTGAAAACTGAGGAGCTACAACAGAAGGGAACAGGGTTCTTGAATCACTGCCTGGAAAACAGCCACCTGCTGATCAGGAATATTCCCTTTGGATTTTATGTGAGTGAGAAAAAACTCATCTTTGACCCATTATATTGATATATATTTGGATGTCTCAATTATGCTTATAAAACACTACTCTCTAACACAGATTTCAGAGACGGGTATTCTCCCCTTGAGCAAAGTCAATAAGCCTTCCCTCATTCACTGTGTCACCATATTGCATCTTGCTCTGTTTTTATAGTTTGTAACTTATTTATTCATCTTAATGTATTTATTTTGGTATGTGTCTCCCAGTAGATAGTAGCCTTCTCTAATACACAAACTGTGTGTCTTGTTTGCCACTGTATTTCCCAGTGCCTAATACAAACTGAATAAACATTTCCAGCCTGAATGAGTAAGAAAGAAAAGAGAAAGAGAAAGAGCAAGAGAGTTCCAGAAAAACATCTATTTCTGCTTTATTGACTATGCCAAAGCCTTTGACTATGTGGATCACAATAAACTGTGGAAAATTCTGAAAAAGATGGGAATACCAGACCACCTAACCTGCCTCTTGAGAAATCTGTATGCAGGTCAGGAAACAACAGTTAGAACTGGACATGGAACAACAGACTGGTTCCAAATAGGAAAAGGAGTACGTCAAGGCAGTATATTGTCACCCTGCTTATTTAACTTATATGCAGAGTACATCATGAGAAACACTGGACTGGAAGAAACACAAGCTGGAATCAAGATTGCTGGGAGAAATATCAATAACCTCAGATATGCAGATGACACCACCCTTATGGCAGAAAGTGAAGAGGAACTCAAAAGCCTCTTGATGAAAGTGAAAGTGGAGAGTGAAAAAGTTGGCTTAAAGCTCAACATTCAGAAAACGAAGATCATGGCATCCGGTCCCATCACTTCATGGCAAATAGATGGGGAAACAGTGTCGACTTTATTTTTTGGGGCTCCAAAATCACTGCAGATGGTGATTGCAGCCATGAAATTAAAAGACGCTTACTCCTTGGAAGGAAAGTTATGACCAACCTAGATAGCATACTCAAAAGCAGAGACATTACTTTGCCAACAAAGGTCCAGCTAGTCAAGGCTATGGTTTTTCCTGTGGTCATGTATGGATGTGAGAGTTCGACTATGAAGAAGGCTGAGCGCCAAAGAATTGATGCTTTTGAAGTGTGGTGTTGGAGAAGACTCTTGAGAGTCCCTTGGACTGCAAGGAGA
>NW_011495023.1:11540712-11551135 GCF_000754665.1 Bison bison bison
CCTGGGATTTCTTTGGAAGGAATGATGCTAAAGCTGAAACTCCAGTACTTTGGCCACTTCATGCGAAGAGTTGACTCATTGGAAAAGACTTTGATGTTGGGAGGGATTGGGGGCATGAGGAAAAGGGGACGACAGAGGATGAAATGGCTGGATGGCATCACTGACTCGATGGACGTGAGTTTGAGTGAACTCTGGGAGTTGGTGATGGACAGAGAGGCCTGGCGTGCTGCGATTCATGGGGTCGCAAAGAGTCAGACACGACTGAGGGACTGAACTGAACTGAACTGAATACAAACTGAATAAACATTTCCTGCCTGAATGAGTAAAGGTCTAAATTTCAGTCTAGGTGTCAGTGGCATCTGTCTATTCTGTTAGACTGTCCTCCACACTCAAAATGTTTCACAGACCATGTCTTTATCCACCCTCTCCTTGATGGTCTCAGAGCTTTTTGAAACTTACACACTCAAAGCCCTTTAACACAGGGTTTTGTAACTGCAATTGACGCAGTAACAGCCTCCTGTCCCCTACAGACAGAATCTCTTCAGAGTATGTTTGCACTCCTAAACTTGAGTACGTAGTAGGCAGTTAAATGAATTGAGTGAACAAGTGAATCTGTCAAGAGAAAGATATGACTCTGATTCTATCTCAAGTCAGAGGCAGAGCACAGAATGCACCATTTGCATAGTTTGGCTTATTCCTGTCTAGACAAGTGTCATGAGTCACCACAATGCAGGACTGGAGTATGGTCTGCAAAGAGCCATGACCTGTGAGGCAGGAGACATGAGCTCAGAACACACAGAGTCCTCAGCTCACTGAGCACCCTGGGCAGCTCACTTTACCTCTAGTGGACTCAAGTCTCCTATCTATAAAGTAGGGGTTTGGGCTAAACAATATTGAAAGACCTTAATTTTTAAATGACATTGCAGTCACCCCTTGGCATATATATGGGATTGGTTCCAGGATCCCTAACTCCAGGGATGCTCAAGTCTCATATAAAACAGTGTATACAATCTGCCCTCTGTATCCACGGGTTTCACATCTACAGATTCGATCTTCGGTTAGTTGAATCTGCTGATTCAAAACCCTAAGATACTGAGAGCCAACTGTATTTAAACCCAGGCAGTCAAAGAGGAAATGGAAAACAATGATTCAGAAACCACTAACCACATATGGTGATGGAGTGCTTGAAATGTCCAGATGGAAATAGGCTATAAATAGGAAATGCACACTGGATTTCAAAGGCTTAGTACGAAACAATGTTGTCGTTCTTGTTCTTGTTGTTTAGTAGCAAAGTTGTCTCGACTCTTTTGTGGCCCCATGGACAGTAAGCCACCAGGCCTCTCTGTACATGGGATTCCGCAGGCAAGAATACTGGATTAGGTTGCCATTTCCTCCTACAGGGGATGTTCCTAACTCAGGGACCAAAGCCGTGCCTCCTGCATTGGCAGGTGGATTCTTTACCACTGAGCCACTAGAAAAGCCCACAATTTCCATATTGATTACGTGTGGAAATGATAATATTTTAGATAAGAAATGAAATATACTATTAAAATTAACTTTATCCATTTTCTTTTTACTTTTCAAAATGTTACTAGAAATGCAAACATTAACACATTACCTTGATGTGTGACATCATCAGAACTGTAATCCTGCTACACCATCCAAATTACAATGCATAAATCACTGATTCTACATCCTCTTCTGAGATCTCCAAACTCATTGCCAAACAAATCCAAAAATGGTTCAGTAACCTGGAAAGAAAATTCATTATAGACATGTTCCCATGTAGATGTGCAATTTCGTTTCATAACCAGTTTGTTTTAGGTTGAAACTATTTGTAAGAAAGAAAGCAGGTGCAGCAATGAAAAAGCTACAAGGCTGAAACAATCTTAAAGGAGACAATTAAAGACAAAGTAAAAAAAAAAAAGGATCTATTTTCTGGATATGGGGTAGCCCTGTGTGCTCCCCTAAGCCTTAGATGTGTTACTGGAAATGCAAAGAGAATATCTTTTTGTTTGTTTGTTTCACTCATTTCAAAAATGACCAAAGTGTGAGCTGAGCTGATGGTGGGGCTGGTAGAATTACAGAAAAGAGAAACAGTGATGAGAAGTGTGGGTAAAAACCAGTGTTCATATGAGAAATGAGGAATCTGAGGGAAGAGGAGCAGGACCAGGGAGAGAAACCAGGAGAGCGATTATGGAGTTGGCTTGCAGGATCAGCAACAGCAGCATCACCTGGGAATGTCACAGAAACACAGACTCTTGGGCTCATCCCAAGTGGTTGATACGGGGACCCTCATCGCCTATCTACGACTTTTCATGGAGTCTTGGGAAAACATTCATCTAGGACTGGGGTTTCCAAGGAGCAGGTCTTAAACATTTTTGTGATAGATCCCCAAGCCAGCTATTGTCACACATTCTGTTTTACATAAACCCCAGCCCATAGGGCAGCTGGGGTTACCAAAACGAACGGCAGAGAGGGTTACCTCTTCTGGCTGCTTGGTGTCTTAACTGTCAGCTAAGTCTTCCTTTTAGCTTTCTACCAGTCTATTCCCTCCCCAGGGACTTCATCACATCACAGGTAAGACTAATGCATAAAGTTATAAATCTAACACTTTCCAAATGAGTTGCTCACACTCTGTAAACATGATGTTACAAAATAATTTATCCCTGGATGTCCTGTATTTTCCTGGTCTCAGTAATCAAGCACCAGAGGTAACAGGGATGGAGAGAAATACCCAAGCAAATTCATTTTTAATAGAACAAGAGTTGTTTGAATTCTCAATCACACCCTTAACGGAAGTGGAATCTAAGCATAGTGCAAATAGTGGGGGAAAGTGCAAATAGAGAAGCCATGACTTCAGGACGAAAGTCACCTCCTCTGGGAAGCCCTCAGCCCAGTCAGGTCCCCAGTTTTGATTACTTCCCATTCACTCTTCACAACACTTTACACAATGGAAAATTATGAGTGTATGTATAGTTTCTTGTTCTACGTAGGTCTCCGCCATCGGGTCCTTGGGAACAAAAACCTTGTGTACATTTTCAGTTCTGTATTTTGTTCATATGGGACACTCAGTGAATATCTGCTAAAGGCATAAACATCCAAGAAGTGCTTCATGATTATGAAATAACTGCAAGATAGTGCTCCAATTTTTTCTGGGTCTGCAGAAGGATTGTGGCCAAGGACAGCAGAGAGGTGAGAGGAAGGGTCAAGGCCCTGAGAGCTTTTGTTCACAACATTTTGTCCACAACAGACATGGGTCAAAAAACATGATTGGGAACTGGGGCCAAAACCCCACCTGTCATCAAAGGGGAACGAAGAGATTCTGGGAAAGGAAGCCTTGGGATGTACTTGACTCATAACCAAGAAGGAGATAAGAGGAAAACTCCAGAAGTTGAATTAGGAGGAAAAAAAAAAAAACCTTATGGGAAGTTTCCTGAAGCCAAATTAAGGATCAAATTCCTTCCTGAAGTAGGTATAAGTTGGGTCAAGTCCAAGCTGAGTCTCTAAATATTTATTCGATCTTATTTTCCACAGCCGAGTGAACAGTCCTTGCCCATAAAAATGTTGTGATCTGAAAGCCACTCACTTCAGTTTCCAGTGGCCTCTGTCGACACCCCCACTGTTACTCTGTTGGACTCCCGATGCTGAGAATAGAGCATTCACCGATGCTGACTTCTACCACTAATAAACCATGAATCTTCTAAACTGAATCACCAGAACTTTTTAATCTGAAGATACCAGAAGAAGGGAACCTAGGTAGACACACATCAGGAACGCCCCCAGCAAACAGTTATCTATTTTCTCCTCAGATCTACCATCCTAATTGTTCAGCTGGGGACATTACTAGGCCACTTCTCTTGTCCTAAATAAATAAATAAGCTCTGCAGAAATGAACAGATGGAGGAAAATTTCAAAGCAGCACGTGGGCGTTTCAGGCTCAAATCCCATCAACAGATAACAGGATTTATAACAGCCACTCCCACACAGAGCTTTGGAAATTTTAAACTTGTGTGTCATAAGATAGGGTTTCCCCTCCCCCGAACTATCTGCATTGAGTTCAGAGACATGAGGTTCTTCCGTTTGGGTCAAAACCTCTTTCTCCAAGCTAAACAGTCCACACTGCCACTCAAGAAGTGTGTTAGGGGCTACAGGCTATGCTAAGTCACTTCAGTCGTGTTCGACTCTGTGTGACCCCATAGACGGCAGCCCACCAGGCTCCCCCATCCCTGGGATTCTCCAGGCAAGAACACTGGAGTGGGTTGCCATTTCCTCCTCCAATGCATGAAAGTGAAAAGTGAAAGTGAAGTCGCTCAGTTGTGTCCCACTCTTAGCGACCCCATGGATTGCAGCCTAACAGGCTCCTCCGTCCATGGGATTTTCCAAGCAAGAGTACTGGAGTGGGGTGCCATTGCCTTCTCCGAGGGGCTACAGGAGTGGAAAGGAAACCCAAAGTGGGCAGCACTGGGTGTGATCATTTATATTGCTTCTTGCTTCTCTCTTTTTCTCCCAGGTACGCGTGCCTGCATGCCAAGTTGCTTCAGTTGTGTTTAACTCTATGCGACCCCACAGACTGTAGCCTGCTAGGCTCATCTGTCTGTGGGATCCTCCAGGCAAGAATACTGGAGTGGGTTGCCATGCTCTCCTCCAGGGGATCTTTCCCACCCAAAGATGGAACCTGTGTCAGTTATGTCTCCTGCATTGGCAGATGGATTCTTTACCATTAGTGCCACCTGAGAAGCCCTTTCTCCCAGGGGCATTGTACAATTTCCGGAGAAGCAGTGGGTTGATTGTGGTAAATTGGAACCCTCACCTTGACTCAAGGGAAAGACGACTACAAGCATGAATGCTCTTGGTAACCCAGAGCACATGGCCACCTTGTTTCAAAAAAAAACAAGAGAATCTAGACTCAGGTTAATGTCAAAATATTCAGAGGCACCACCTGGCACTCTAGGGAAAGTATCAGCACAGTGGAGAAACCATGTAGTGAGCAAAGCAGGAGGATCATTCTGGGGCATCCAGGAAAGGATTCTGAGTCACTCCAAAGTATTAATAGATGGAGAAGACCCCAAGAATCTGGCTGGACTGGGAGGGATGTAGTGAGCCCTTGACTAGAAGCCATTATTAGTGAGACCCACATTATATGACTTTCCCCCTTGGAATTGATGAGAGTAGAAACCTAAATCACCCTAATCATTAGTATTAGAGTAGAAAGAAGGGCTCTTAATTTCTTCATTGACTATCCAGAAACTCGGGATACTCAAGGGATTAAAATCCATAATGGACATGACTCATCATTGAAGGAAATCTTTAGGGTTGCCTCTAGCCCCTGGTCTGGGCACAGCCTCATAGTTTGATGCATGGCCCACTGAATCACTGCCCCCAGAAATGCAGAGACAAGTGAAATAGCTTTACGGCCAACTCAGGTGGCCACTAGAGCATGGTAACTGGGACTCAGGCACATCCTAAAACCCAGTAAAAATAGCATCCCTGCCACACAGCCATACGTAAATGCATCCATCCTATTTCAGCTTCACCTTCCTCAAAGAAATCTTCCTTGACTTGTCCAACTTTGAGGTCTGCCTGTTAAACATCCCCATAGCACCCAGAATTCCTGTACAGTATTTCTCATACCTGTAATCATGCATTTAATGGTCATAATTTTATGTTTAATGTCTGTTTTTCCTGCTAGATTGAGCTCTGTGATAGTTGAAAGCATGTCTATTTTCCTGTTTTGTCCCTAGAGCATTAAAATTGCATGCTGACTAATTCTGGACTATTAGTCAAGAATAGTGCAGGCATTATTTATTAAATCAAGGACCCAATGAATAACTGATAGGATCAATTAATCAACAGTATTTCATGACAGAGGAGAGATTATGAGATTCTTTCAAATGTGTAAAGCAATATGATACACACCCTCAGTCACATACCATGAGATCCAAAACGTAACAGAATTTGGTGGGACCGGATGGAGACATTGACCTTGAAAACAGTCCCATAAGAAGCCTCAGTCGAAGGGCGTGCATGTGCTGTGCTAAGTCACTTCAGCCATATTCAACTCTTTGCAACCCTATGGACTGTAGCCCACCAGACTCCTCAGTCCATAGGGATTCTCCAGGCAAGCATCCTGGAGCAGGTTGCCATGCCCTCCTCCAGGGGATCTTCCCAATCCTTGTCAAACCTGGGTCTCTTCCATCCTCTGCATTGGCAGGCAGTTCTTTACTACTAACACCACCTGGAAAGCCCTCGGTTGAAGATAATGAGCCAAAAACTCAACTTCAGTGGTTGTCAAATGCACATTTCTCCAGTTTGGTGTATCTTCAGCAGCTCAAGATAAGCAAAAAATGTCTTAGTATAATTGGTTTGCAGAACTGGATACCTCAGGAGAATTAAGGTATCAACTTTAGCAAACTTCACCTGTAGTTTTAAGAAACCTAATGGGAATTATTCAAGAATTCAGAATGTGCAAGTGACATAGAATTCTAAGGACACAGGAATACTGAAAGAAATCTTCACTCCACACCAATGCATATACACTCTATTTGCCAAGCTATTCTGTTACTAAAAATCTAGAACATTATTGCCCTGAGCATGTAAGGTGCTTGTAGTGAGAGCCCTATATTCATTACATAACCTTGACTTTCTACTTGAATTTAGGTAAAATCAGTCAACAGTCCTCACTGGACACAGATGGACAGTGGAACCATCCACACATATTAACCTCATTGAATTAAGTGAGGTTCTTGTGTTTGATTTAAGAGGGAATATTTGAATTTTCTCAATCTCCCACATTTCCTCAGTGACAGTCTTAGGACCAAGTATCAGTGTTTTGGGTTCTGAGGGCTGAAAGCATCCTGGAAGCATAGGATTCTCATGCAGGTTTAAGAACAAGGCTTGACAGTTCCCATTTTAGCCCTTATACACTCTCCAGGGTTCTCCTATTATCCTATTTCTTGGAGGAGAGACCTCCAAGAAAGACTGGAGTTCTCTACTGTCTTGGAGAGGGGAGAGAGCTGCGAAATTATGAGAATTTGTGGTTTTGGACATAAACAAATCCTTATTTTACTTGTATAGCTAACTCTCAAGGAGGAAATTGTGGATTGTGAAATATTTTTCTGAAAAGAGAAATTTAACCTGGTTTATATTATTATAGCCAGTAAAATCATACAGAGGAATTTAGTTATTAGGGAGTAAATTCAATTTCCTATAACAGGGTTTATAAGTTTAAAGGAAGAAACATCGTTTTCTTTAATAACTACTTTTAAAGAAACACAGAGATTAACACAGGATAATGATTATAGGTTCTAATCTTGAGTGATAATTATCCAAAAATAAATAACCTCTAAATGAGAGGCCAGATCTTTTTTCCCCTTCTATTTGCCATGAAGTGATGGGACCAGATGTCACGATCTTATTTTTTTGAATGTTGAAATATAAGCCAGCTTTCTCACTCTCCTCTTCTACCCTCATCAAGAGGCTTTTTGGTTCCTTTTCACTTTTTGCTGTTAAGAGTGGGACCATCTGCATATCTGAGGGTGATATTTCTCCCGGCAATCTTGATTCCAGTTTGTGATTCATCCAGCCTTGGCATTTCACATGATGTACTATTCATGTAGAGGCTTCCCACGTAGCGCTAGTGGTAAACAGCCTGCCTGCCAATGCATGAGACTTAAGAGATGCAGGTTCAATCCCTGGGGCTGGAAGATGCCCTGGAGGAGGAGACGGCAACCCACTCCAGTGTTCTTGCCTGGAGAATCCCATGCATGGAGAAGACTGGTGGGCTATGGTCCATAGAGTCACAAAGAGTCAGATGTGACTGAAGGGACTTAGCATGCATGCACTAGGCTGCTGCTGCTGCTGCTGCTGCTGCTGCTGCTGCTAAGTCGCTTCAGTCGTGTCCGACTCTGTGAGACCCCATAGACAGCAGCCCACCAGGCTCTCCTGTCCCTGGGATTCTCCAGGCAAGAACACTGGAGTGGGTTGCCATTTCCTTCTCCAATGCATGAAAGTGAAAAGTGAAAGTGAAGTCGCTCAGTCGGGTGTGACTCTTAGCGACCCCATGGACTGCAGCCTACCAGGCTCTTCCGTCCATGGGATTTTCCAGGCAAGAGTACTGGAGTTGGGTGCCATTGCCTTCTCCGATGCACTATGCACGTAAGCTAAATAAGCAGGGTGACAGTATACAGCCTTGATGTACTCCTTTCCCAGTTTTGAACCAGTCCATTGTTCCATGTCTGGTTCTAACTGTTGCTTCTTGACCTATATACAGATTTCTCAGGAGGCAGGTAAAGTCATCTGGTACTCCCATCTCTTTAAGAACGTTCCACATTTCTTTGTGATCCACACAGTCAAAGGTTTTGGTGTAATCAATGAAGCAGAAGTAGATGTTTTTCTGGAATTCCCTACCTTTCTCTGTGATCCAACAAATGTCGACAATTTGATATCTTGTTTCTCTGCCTTTTCTAAATCTAGCATGTCCATCTGGATGTTCTCAGTTCATGTGCTGTTGAAGCCTAGCTTGAAGGATTTTGAGCATAACCTTACTGGCATGTGAAATGACTGCAATTGCACAGTAGCTTGACTACTCTTTGGCATCGCCCTACTTTGGGATTGGAACGAAAACTAAACTTTTCTGGTCCTGTGGCCACTGCTGAGTTTTCCAAATTTGCCGACATATTGAGTGCTGCGCTTTAATAGCATCATCTTTTTGGATTTGAAATAGCTCAGCTGGAATTCCATCACCTCCACTAGCTTTGTTCATGGAAATGCTTCCTAAGGCCCACTTGACTTCACACTCCAGGATGTCTGGCTCTAGGTTAGTAACCACATCATCATGGTTATCCAAGTGTGGATACAGAGTATTCTTGCCACCTCTTCTTAATCTCTTCTGCTTCTGTTTGGTCCTTACCATTTCTGTCCTTTATTGTGCCCATCCTTGCATGAAATTTTCCATTGATATCTACAATTCTCTTGAAGAGGTCCTTGGTCCTTCCCATTCTACTGTGTGTATATATATATTGCACCCTCCATTTAAGAAGGCCTTCTTGTCTCTCCCTGCTATTCTCTGAAGCTCTGCATTCAGTTGGGTATATCTTTCCCTTTCTCCTTTGTCTTTCACTTTTCTTCTTTCCTCAGGAATTCCTAAGGCTCCTCAGACAAGCATTTTCCCTTCTTGCATTTCTTTTTCTTTAGGATGGTCTTGGACACTGCCTCCTGTACAATGTCACAAACCTCTGTTCTTCAGGCACTCTACCTACCAGATCTAATCCCTTGAATCTATTTGTCACCTCCACTGTATAATCATAAGGAATTTGATTTAGGTCATACCTGAATGACCCAGTGGTTTTTCCTATTTTCTTCAATTAGAGCCTGAATTTTGCAATAAGGAGCTCATGATCTGAGCCACAGTCAGCTCCAGATCTTGTTTTTGCTGATTGTATAGAGTGTCTTCATCTTCAGCTTCAAAGAACATAATCAATTTGATTTCAGTATTGACCATCTGGTGATGTCTATGTGTAGAGTCGTCTCTTGGGTTGTTTGGAAAGGGTGTTTGCTTCAGCATGTCTCTTGACAAAACTCTGTTAGCCTTTGCCCTGCTTCATTTTGTACTCCAAGATCAAACTTGCCTGTTATTTTGGTTATCTCTTGCCTTCCTACTTTTGCATTTCAATCCCCTATGATAGAAAGGACACTGTTTTTTGGTGTTAGTTCTTAAAGCTCTTGTAGGTCTTCATAGAAGCATTCAAGTCCAGCTTCTTCAGCATTACTAGTCAGGGTATAGACTTGGATTACTGTGATATTGAATGTTTCGCCTTGGAAATGAACAGAGATCATTCTGTTGTTTTTGAGATTGCATCCAAGTACTGCATTTCAGACTCTTTTGTTGACTATGAGGGCTACTCCATTTCTTCTAAGGGATTCTTGCTCTCAGTAGTAAATATAATGGTCATCTGAATTAAATTCACCCATTCCTGTCCATTTTAGTTCACTGATAGGATCCTAAGATGTCAATGTTCAAATAGGTTCATCGGTACCATTTTTCTAGATTTCATGATATTTGTTTTATTTAAAAAAATTTTTTTCCTGAGCTGTATGGAATGCTGGATCTAGGTTCCCTGACCAGGGATTAAACTCACACCCTCTGTAGTAGAAGCGTGGAGCTTAACCACTGGACCACCAGGAAGTACCCCCCCACACCTTTTTTTCATTGTATTTTATGAATCACTAAATATGAGCCTGATTAATTGAATCTTTCTTATCTCTCTGAGATATGGAATTAATTACCTGCACTCTGAATTCTTGAGTCAGTTTTATCAACAAACTTTATTCTATTTCATGGTTTGACCCCATCAAAACAATCATAATCTTATTTCTTTCCATTTTAACCAAGACTGTAATAATGTAATTTTAGGTTTGCCAT
>NW_011495023.1:11551235-11562474 GCF_000754665.1 Bison bison bison
GGTTTGCCATTTTTAATTTTTACAGGCTAGTTTTAATTTAGGGAATAAAGGAGACCTAATAATATTTACAACCCACTGGCTATAGAATAGTCCATACCTGTTATTTTAAATATAAGTGTAACATTGTATTTTCTACTTATCAGCCCTTGTACCATGACTTTGCAGGAAAGCCCTTGTCCTACTTCCAAAATGGCATCTGGAGAGCCAAGGAAAGAGACTAAGCTGCCAGTGATGGTCTATGAATGCTGTGTTGGGTGGGAGTAGGAGAGGAAAAATATATTTTAAAGTATCAGGCTATGTTTTACATCCAGAAAAAATTATTGTAAGACAAAGGCCCTGGACCCTAATTAATACTCTGCTGTATTTTAAGCTATAGGCTGGATTACCCTGTCTCTCTCTGCTGCTGCTAAGTCATTTCAGTCATGTCTGACTCTGTACAACCCCATAGATGGCAGCCCACTAGGCTCCTCTGTCCCTGGGATTCTCCAGGCAAGAACACTGGAGTGGGGTGCCATTTCCTTCTACAATGCATGGAAGTGAAAAGTGAAAGTGAAGTCGCTCAGTTATGCCTGACTCTTAGCAACCCCATGGACTGCAGCCTACCAGGCTCCTCCATCCATGGGATTTTCCAGGCAAGAGTACTGGAGTGGGGTGCCATTGCCTTCTCCTGTCTCTCTCTAGGAGAGCATAATTCTAATCATACCTTTTTTCTCACTGTCGCTGTCATCCAAGATGTCCTGATAGCCCATCACTCCATTCTTCACGGTGCGAAGCCTAGGAAAATACAGGAAGGTAGCCTCACTCTATCATCTCTTACCCATGACCCTCTCCTGATTCCTCACCCCATTCAGACATCCAGTGCCCTCTTTCTCCCTCCTGCACCCTTCCAACAAAACCCAATCTCAGCAAATGATCCAATAGACGCATGTGTGTTCAAATAGACGTGTCTGAAAACAGATGAATTGGCTAGCCCTCCCCAGAGCACTTGCTCTTCCACAAAAGGACAGGCTGACGTCAAAAGAATGATTCTCGGCTAGTCTCAAATTTCAGAACTCATTGGCCTGGTGGCTATGAATGGTTATCCTGGTGACCTTGAGATCACACTTCAGGATACACTATACCCCTCCCACCTTCTTGTCAACTTATCCAGTATCCCTATCCCCCAGCAACCCCACTCAAGAGTTTTAGTATGTATCTCAGTTTTGAAATTCCCTCAAAGATACAGAACACTCCAAGTTCTGGCATCATCTAAGAAGAACAAGAAATGAAAGTCAGCTTCAAAAGTATCTTGGATTCTAATCATGGCAAGCTCTGTCCCAGAACTGCTGGCATCGATGGCACAGGCTTGGGGAAATCGTGACTAATAAAGAAAAAGCATCCAAGAGTTCATAAAAATCTGATCGTCATCTTAAAAGGTCAGGGGCCAAAGGAATTAAGAAATCACCTGAGTGCTTAAATCTCCATCAGTAGGACAGTGATAAAAAATGGCTGCTACTGACCACAAGCAGCATGACTTAAATGTGCCCCATCTGCTGGGCATCTCAGCATAATCACCAGCGATTCAGCAGCTGGCAGTCTACCACCAAGCTCAAGCAGCAATGAGCCAGGGCTCACAGCTGTACAGTTGACAAAGTCTTACCAGGAGCCAGCCAGCTGCCTCCCTTGCTCTGAGCAGCAGGCTGAGTGGAGCTGGCAGGGCTAGCTAGCCAGCTGCGGCTGATGTCACTACTGTAGGTAGATAGATGGGCCTTACTTTTCTTTTTCCTCCACCCATTACATTTGGGCTTCAAAAGTAATGAATGATGCAAATCCAAACAATGCAGAAACAAGGGAACTGAACACAGTTCCCTACAAAGTCTGAATATTGGACTTTCCTGCAGAAGAGTCCAGAAGGAACTTGGACTTAAAGCATCCTACAGGGACCCTATTAAACTTCTATGTCATTTTTATGAAAGCATGTGACTGAAACTTCCTTTCTCTATGTGAGGCATGTACATAGAGGTTGCTCTCTTTATTAGTAATAAAACACACTGAGTTGATTTCCTTTAAATTTTTTTTTAAACAGACCATATTTGTGGGTGTATTCTGGGTATCACTGCATTTGAGCAGCCACTGTGTTCAGAGCTACGTAGGAAACCAGAAGCAGCCCCTTGTACCTGAATATCACTTATTTTACAATAATCCAAGGGGAATTTCTGAATAAAGCTTTAGTTATGTTTGAGTGGGCTTCCCTGGTGACTCAGATGAGAAAGCATGTGCCTGCATTGCGGGAGACTTGGGTTTGATCCCTAGGTCAGGAAGATCCGCTGGAGAAGGGGATGGTTGCCCACTCCAATGTTCTTGCCTAGAGAATCCCATGGACAGAGAAGCCTGGCGGGCTATAGTCCATGGGGTCACAAAGAGTCGGACGCGACTGAGAGACTAACACTTTCATTTTGTGTGTGTGTTGAGCACCTAGCATGAGAAGGCACATTACCAGGGTCTTTGCAAATAAGGTAAGGATCTCACAATGAGATCTGAGGTGAAATGAGATCCTGGGTTACCCAGATAGGTCCCAGACCCAATAACAAATGTCCTTATAAGGAATGCACAAAAGACAGACACATTGAAAAGAAAAGAAGACCAGCTGACAATGAAGCTAGAGACTGGCATGATGTGGGCACAAGTCAAAGAGCTTTGGGAACCACCTGAAGCTAGAAAAAGTGATGAAGCGTCCTCCCCTAGTGTCTTCAGAGATAGCACATCCCAGCCAATCCTTTGACTTTGGACTTCTGGTCGCCAGAACTATAAGACAATATGTGTCTTCGGTTTTTAACTCTCTAACTTTCAGGAACTCCTTACGGGCCTCCCAGCAGACTGAATAATGCATGGGGCATCTCAAATCCTTCTGCAAGGGGACACCAGAGGACCAGGCTATGGAGGACACACTTGGGGGTGAGAGTATTCCCACTCCTAGAAAACAGAGAAAGTGTTGAATCAATAGTCAAATAATATTTATTGGCACAACAACAACTGCAAGACTAGTTTCTATCTACAGAGCCTTTGTCAAGTATGGGTCACTATTGTAATCATTCCACACCTAGAACTTGCTTAGTGGTCTTAACAACCCAATGAGACAGCTAGTGAGTCTATCCCCATTTTACAGACAAGCATACTGAGCTCCAAGGGGCTCACTCACTTGCCCAGGTTATCACAGAAATGAGCAGCGGGGCATACCTGGCCATGTCTTTGCATTAAGCCTATTCAGATGCAGAGAAGAAAACATTTACTCAGAGTTGAGGGCCCAGTTCTCAACTCAAACGTCCTTGGGCAGGTTTCCCAGACCCTCTGAGCTGGATAGAAGCTCTGGCTGGTCTCCTTGACTGTGATATTCTGGGGTCTCCCAAATCTGTTCCCATTCTGAACTGTTATGATTTGCAAACCAGGTTTTTCCTATTAACTGTAATTTGCTTTTACATTTGCACAGTGTCTTCCTGCCAGACTCTGGACACCTGGTCTGTTCTGCCACACAGTCCGGGAAAACAACCAGAAACACAAGAGAATCAGCACATTCCCCGAGCCAAACGGAGGGGAGGGGAGCGATGCACCTCATATTTTAAAATGTCCTTTTCCTCCTGCAGCCAGGCCTCACTGAGAAAGCAGGCCCCAGGGCTGCCAGGAAACCAAGCTGCCTCTCGTTCTTATATTTAAATTTAATTTAACCGTAGCATTACCCTGCGTGTCAACAGTTCAGGACAAATTGATGGATTCTAGTTTAACTATTTAGCTGTGCCAGTGGTAATACGTTCAATCATGCATTAAATTAAAAATGACACTTGGAAATATATATATCCTGGACTCAGTTCTGTGCACCAAATAGGAAAAAATTTAAAATGCTGTCTGGTGGAAGATTACCACTGAAGAAGCATGAATCTCATTACCATAGGTTGCATGGCACACATTTACAAAGCTCCATTTAAAAGACTCTGATGGTAGCAGTTTGGTTATGCAGCTGGCTAAATGGGCCATTTCCTTTCCACAGGAGAGGACTCAACTGCTGCCAAAGCTAAGAGGTCATCATTGCCCCCCACCTCCTCAGACCCCCCTGAATTCCCAGGTACCCATGGCTCACATGTCAACTGCTCCCAATATACAGTCTGACCCTTCACAGTAGCTCAGAATTCATCCACAAACATAGACAGCTATAAAATAAAAGCAGTTACCATTTATTAACCTCCTAGTATGTGCTACCCACTTTGCACTTCTTATATCGTTCAACAGCCCTATGAACTCATTATTATTATCTCATTTTAGCATATGCAGAAGTTGATGTTCAGAGAGGTTAGGTGTATTTTTCAAGGTCACACAGTGGTTCACGGCAAAGCCAGAATCCCAAGCCAGTCCTGTCTAATTCCAATACCCAGGCACTTAACGATGGGCAGCACTGCTACTTAAACCATCACTCTGGAAAATACCCAGTTAAGCAAGCTTCTGATCACCTTCATTTGCCAGCCATGAACCCAAATGAGACTAGGGTATTTTATTTTGTAGGTAAGAACTGCAGAGAAAAGAGTGTTTTCTTAGGATTTTTCCACTCATTTTGCCCTGACTGTTCCCACCAGGGGCAGGCAAGTCCTATGCCACTAGAACTATGGACCCTTCGTGGACCAGGATCAGACATACTTATCTCCTATACCTCAGTGCTCAGCCAGGTACCCAGTCTAAAAAAGGCACACATGGCCATTTGTGGAGCTTGTTGACCTGGGTGCTGGGGCAGAGAAAGGAGGGAAGTTGGGGCAGCACCAAGGAAAACAGCAGAGGCTGAATAGAGGACCAGCCCATCAGAGGAGCACAGCCACCAGAAATGTAATGGTGAGAGAGAAAAAGCACATTATTTCCCTTTCAGACTAATAGAAAGGTATTTTCCTTAAGGGGCAGTATAACTGTTACCACAAAGATGACAGCCTCTAGGAACTCTCCTATACTGTTGGAAGGAATGTAAATTGGTACAGTCACTGCTGCTGCTGCTGCTAAGTCACTATAGTTCCTTAAAAACTATAAACACTGTTCCAACAGTATGAAGGTTCCTTAAAAACTATAAATAGAGTTACCAATCCCACTCCAGAGAAAAACATGGTCCAAAAGGATCCATGCACCCCAGTGTTCATAGCAACACTGTTTACAATAGCCAAGACATGGAAGCAACATAAATGTCCATCGACAGGAACGGATAAACAAGATATGGTACATATGTACAGTGAAATATTACTCAGTCGTTAAAAAGAACGAAATAATGCCATTTGCAGCAACATGGATGGACCTACAAATTGTCATATTGAATGAAGTGTGTCAAACAGAGAAGGAGAAATATCATATAACATCTTTTTTATGTGTAATCTAAAATGATATAAATGAACTATTTATGAGACAGAAACAGACTCACAGACTTAGAGAACAAACTTAGGGTTGCCAAGGGTGAGAATGGGAGGAAGGGATGCTTAGGGAGCTTGGGATGGACATGCACACACTGCTATATTTAAAATGGATAGCCAACAAGGATCTACTACATAGCACAAGGAAGCCTGCTCAAAGTTCAATGTGGCAGCCTGGATGGGAAGGGAATTTGGGGAGAATGGATACATATATATGTATGACTGAGTCCCTTTGCGGTCTACATGAAACTATCACAACATTGTCAACTGGCTTTACTCCAATATAAAGCAAAAAGCTTTTATAAAAAAGAGGGCAACCTTCAAATTCTTTCCTCTTCCCCAAATTTAGGTTCAAATCATTTTGACTGTGAATCACAACAGAAAAACCTAGAAGCAGATTTTCTCAGTGTAAGTACAAACTTGAGTCAACAAGTAAGCCAAAGAGAGTGCAGAGAAAGATAAAAGCAAATGATCCTTGAATTACTTCTCTTTCTTTCTGCTTCTCCGCATGGGTCCACACTACTGTCACAATGGGGAGACGCAAATAAACCTTATTGTTTCATAAACATTTCAATCACATAACCCAATTAAGTCCAGTGTTCCTGAAACAATTTCATCTTCTAGGAAATGAACATAGATCAAGTGCCAGATACTTCCCTATTCACCCGACTGCTTCTGTGTCTTTGTCTCCTACTTTCTATGCTCAACCATCCTCCCATCTCCTAATGATAGGCTGGCAATTTCTATTCCAAACAGAAGCCATCCAGCCGCCCAGTTCTGCATTTATTTAGCACAAATCCTACTGAGAAATGTCCATTAGTGAGAGCTTTACCATGACCTAACCTTGAGAGTTCTGGGTTGAGTTGGCATTGGCTGTGAGTGGGCAGCCCCAGGACAGGGCTGAAATTAACCTGATTTCAGCAGTTGGCTTCAGAGTCTGTTTGCATCTGCTGCTTTAATGGACTGTGAGAGGGCTGCCAGGTTGTCTTCCAGAACCTGTCGTCAAGGTTGAAGGACGCAGGCAGGCAGCCCAGTGGGAGCCTGGATGATCAGCAGTCCTCTCTGGTCAGTGGTCCCATGCTGTCAGGCAGGTTTATCTGGAAGGCTTGGCTTCTCCTTTTTCCTTTTAATCTAAAAATAAAGGAACTGCTAAACATGTGCTGAGTTTGTTCAATCAGAACAAAACTAAATATTTTCATCAGCCTTGTTTCTTGGGGATCATTTTCGCATTTTAATCCCTTGTGGGAAGGCAGGTTTTTCTACACATGCATGCATGTTAAGTTACTTCACTCACAGTCAACTCTTTGCAACAGTATGGACTGTAGTACGCCAGGCTCCTCTGTCCATGGGATTCTCCAGGCAAGAACACTGGAGTAGGTTGCCATGCCCTCTTCCAGGGGATCTTCCTGACCCAGGGATCAAACACACATCTCTTATGTCTCTTGAATTGGCAGACAGGTTCTTTACCTCTAGCAGCACCTGAGAAGCCCTTTCTCCCCGTTACACAGCTCAAAAAAAGGACATTCACCACAAACAGGGGTCTGTCCAATCAAACTGAAATTGCTCAGTCTTGGCCTCTTAAAGAAAAGTCATTGTTATCTTTAATAAACAGTAGCTGTTATTTGTTGAATAGTAATTGTACTCCAAGCCTTATGGTAAACAGTTTAAATAGACCTACTAGTGATAGCAAGGAGATCAAACCAGTCAATCCTAAAGGAAATCAATCCTCAATATTCACTGGAAGAACTGATGCTGAAGCTGAAGCTCTAGTACTTTGGCCACCTGAAGCAAAGAGCTGACTCATTGGAAAATACCCCTGATGCTGGGAAGGGTTGAAGGCAAAAGGATAAGCGGGTGGGATACAGAGGATGATATGATTAGACAGCATCACCAACTCAGTGGACACGAATATGAGCAAACTCCAGGAGACAGTGAGGAACAGAGCAGCCTGGCATGCTATAGGCCATGGAGGTGCAAAAAATCAGACATGACTTAGCAACTGAACAACAACAACTATTGTCCCCATGGTTCAGATGAGAAAATTGAGGCACTTAGAGGCCATGGAACCTGGCCACAGTTACAGCTAAGAAAGAAGGAACAGGGCTGAAATTCATTCCCAAGTCAGTTGATCTCTTGGTCCATTCTGGCCAGTTCCTGTAAGGGGAACAAGTTCTGTGAGGAACCAGATAAAGTGATGGAGGGTCTGGAGAGTTAGGTGCTCTTCTGAATCTCATTTTCTGCCCCACTGACTTCCATCTTTTTTCAACATTAGAATCCCTTTGTGCTTTTCAAAACAATATCTTCATAATCACTATACTCAACACACATTGAAAGAGCCAAAAGCTACTACAAATTTAATAATGTTTATAAACAAGTTTGTATCTTATTCCTTACAATAAAAGCAATGAACATTACACATGTGTGTAAGTCATCATTATCAAGTTAACACACAATGCTTAGGGCACATAGGGCTTCTTGGAACCCTTGAACTAATTGAGAAAGCAACAGCCAGCATTGATTTGGTTCTTCGTCTCGGGGTGCCCAAAATAGATGGTGTGAGGATGGGTAAGCGTTGTGGCTTAAAAATAACAGCAAACAACAATAACAAATGAAACACATTTAAAGGTTTAAATAAAGGGGTAATTTAAGGAAACACTGAATTTACTGTCAATGTTCTCTTTTTGGAACAAGACAGAAACTTGGCTGCAAAAGGATTAACAGTTCTGGGCTTGGAAAGGACATTTCCCTTTGGAGAAAGTTTCCAAAGCATTTTCAGAAGAAGGTGGAAGAGAAAGAGGAAAGAGGAGGAGGAGAAGGAGAGGAAGAAGAAGGAGAAGAAGAAGAAGAAACTTGTGAATGAAATGAACAGTTCTCCTTCCCAGGACAAAATGCCTAGGACTGCCTACTGACCGCCTGAGGTCAACCTGAACTCTGTGATCTATTGTTTTGCTGTGTTTGCCTTTATTGCAATACCAAAATCTTACCTAGTATGTCCTGTAGGTCACACTTGTCATGCCACCATACTCAGCAAAAGGACACAGAATCAATATGTCCCTTCTTTTAGATCCAGTCAGTCATGAAAAGGCTCTAACAAAAAGTAAAGAAGCTTCTTTCCAATTGTTATTAGTCTCTTGATGGAATGACTTTATTCTGGGTTTCTTGGTCTCAGATGCAGCAGGGAAGCTAGGCAATCTACCAACACAAGGCTGTGCTGTGCTGTGCTTAGTCTGTGCAGGCAGATTCTTTATCATGTGAGCCACCAGGGAAGCCCAAAGGATACTGGAATGGGTTGCCATGCCTCCTCCAGGAGATCTTCCCAACCCAGGGATCGAACCCAGGTCTCCCACATTGTAGGCAGATTCTTTACCATCTGAACCACCAGGGAAGACCCGACCACAAAAGCACAAGATCTGATGGCCTTCCCATTGAAAAATAGTTTGAAATGTCAGATGAGCACTGAGTAACCCCTGGCATCAAAAGAATCAATAGCCTTCATCCAAATAGTCCCTAAATTTCAGAAAGGCTTGCAAAGGAAGAAGTGCCCCCTCTTCCATCCAAGCAACAAACATGTTTGGATGCGCATTTATTATGAAATCAGTGTGTGCAAGAGTGTTCATTCTCAATTTGTTTGATAAGAGGACTAGAATTTAAGTCCATATTACTGTCACTACGATTTATCCCAAACAAAAGAAGATAATGAAGGATAACTTGTGTGTGTAATATGACAAGTGACCCATTCAGTCACACACCTATGTTTGGATAGGGTTTATTCTACAGGGTCTGATACTCCAGTCAACAAATGTGACTGAACACGTGTTCACTCAAGGACCTTTGCCTGCTCCAGAGACACCTGGAAGAACATTTCTGGCCCCATCCCTTCTCAGCCCTAATTCTCGTAAGTGCAGAAGTACAGCTCAGATTCTGAATTCTACCTCAGCAACAGAACCAGAGTCCCAATCAATTCTTGGTTTGCCAAGGCATTCACTTAATAAGGTCTTGTGAGGAAGACTTCAGGATGATCATGGGAAGAACTCAATACTTGTTGACTTTACTAAGTGCTCTACTCCTGAGGATCTGTATGGCAGCCCTGCCTTTCTAACCTTCACTAACTCTCTGTGAGAATGAGAATAAGGTTTCTATGTCTGTTTTTCACTTGGGAAGATCTGAGACAGAGATCTTAAGGTCCCCTAGTCAAATGAGCCAGCCAGCAAAGCCACGCATAGGGCTGGCATTTCATCACCATCTTTTCTGTTGAACATCTTCTAGAGCAGAAGAGAAAGACTTGTGATGGGGCCTTCAGATTGAGAGAGAAAAGAAGAATCGATCTTGAACTCTTAAAATGTTGGTTTTTTTTTTAAATTTTATTTTTAAACTTTACATAATTGTATTAGTTTTGCCAAATATCAAAATGAATCCATCACAGGTATGTTGTTTAAAAAGGGAAGAAAGGGGTCAGAGCACGGGGCCAGCCTATGGGAGAACGGGTGTGGGATACACACTGTCAGCACTTGGTCAACCCAAGCCTGCTCTGCAAATCTCGGTCCTCCTCCCCATACATGAGACAAAACAGCATCAGTATCAGACGGCTGTTAAGTAAACTAAATATGATAACATACATTGGAAACAGCAGGCTTTTTAAAAGATATTTTGATATGGAAAATTTTTAGTCTTAATGGAATTTTTTTACAAAATTGCTTCTGTTTTATGTTTCAGTTTTTTGGTCACCGAGGCATGTGAGATCTTAGTTCCCCAACCAGGGATCAAACCTGTACCCCCTGAATTGGAAGGCCGAGTCATAATCACTGGACCACCAGGAAAATCCCAGAACCTGTGGGTTTTTGTCCTCCAACCCAGATCTAGTCAGGATGGAGTGGTCTCCTGTCACTTGGATCTAACAGTCTTTATGCCCTGACCCTTACTGTACAACTGTGGATCAGGATCCCAATGAAAGAAGAATGGCCCAAGTGGGAATTAACATCCTCACTTCTCTCTCAAACATTTAAGGATGGTCAGGAAAATCCCTGCATCTCCTACTAGGATTGACTCCCCTTTAGACTTCTCTGGTTCCCTAAATCTTTAAGGATTCACTCACATTTTTGCCCTAACCACATCCCCCTAACCACTCCTTCCTGGTCCCATATTTGCTCCCAGGTCTCTTGGTCCTCCTTTCACATTGTCTTATATTCTCACCTCTAAGAAATATTTTTACCAGAATCTTTGCATGTGGTTTTTGTCCTTTTTACTTCTGAAAAAGGAGAGTTGGAGGAGAAGCTGAGGCAAAGGGGATCGGGGGCTGTGAACTTCACATTGACAACTTTAATGCCACCTTGAAGATTTTAAACACAAGTATTTATATTTTTTATTTTCTCAAGTATTATCTTGGTATATACAGCTTTAAAATTTCCCAAGAGCTTAAATACAACATTCTATATACTCCATAAATTGTGATATTAGTGTTTAGATGGCATGTGAAACACTACAATATTTTTCCTGGCCATCAGTCATAACCAGCATCATTGCCAACACAGTACATTTTACAACCCTGGATCAAGACCATTCCCATAGAAAAGAAATGCAAAAAAGAAAAATGGCTGTCTGGGGAGGACTTACAAATAGCTGTGAAAAGAAGAGAAGTGAAAAGCAAAGGAGAAAAGGAAAGATATAAACATCTGAATGCAGAGTTCCAAAGAACAGCAAGAAGAGATAAGAAAGCCTTCTTCAGTGATCAATGCAAAGAAATAGAGGAAAACAACAGAATGGGAAAGACTAGAGATCTCTTCAAGAAAATCAGAGATACCAAAGGAACATTTCATGCAAAGATGAGCTCG
>NW_011495023.1:11562640-11563100 GCF_000754665.1 Bison bison bison
AATGCCAAAGAATGCTCAAACTACCACACAATTGCACTCATCTCACACGCTAGTAAAGTAATATTCAAAATTCTCCAAGCCAGGCTTCAGCAATATGTGAACCGTGAACTTCCTGATGTTCAAGCTGGTTTTTGAAAAGGCAGAGGAACCAGAAATCAAGTTGCCAACATCGGCTGGATCATGGAAAAAGCAAGAGAGTTCCAGAAAAACATCTATTTCTGCTTTATTGACTATGCCAAAGCCTTTGACTGTGTGGATCACAATAAACTGTGGAAAATTCTGAAAGAGATGGGAATACCAGACCACCTGACCTGCCTCTTGAGAAATCTGTATGCAGGTCAGGAAGCAACAGTTAGAACTGGACATGGAACAACAGACTGGTTGCAAATAGGAAAAGGAGTTCATCAAGGCTGTATATTGTCACCCTGCTTATTTAACTTATATGCCTGAGTACATCATG
>NW_011495023.1:11563372-11568202 GCF_000754665.1 Bison bison bison
AGATGGGGAAACAGTGGAAACAGTGTCAGACTTTATTTTCCTGGGCTCCAAAATCACTACAGATGGTGAGTGCAGCCATGAAATTAAAAGACGCTTAGTCCTTGGAAGGAAAGTTATGACCAACCTAGATAGCATTCTCAAAAGCAGAGACATTACTTTGCCAACAAAGGTTCGTCTAGTCAAGGCTATGGTTTTTCCAGTGGTCATGTATGGATGTGAGAGTTGGACTGTGAAGAAGGCTGAGCGCCGAAGAATTGATGTTTTTGAACTGTGGTGTTGGAGAAGACTCTTGAGAATCTCTTGGACTGCAAGGAGATCCAACCAGTCCATTCTGAAGGAGATCAGCCCTGGGATTTCTTTGGAAGGAATGATGCTAAAGCTGAAACTCCAGTACTTTGGCCACCTCATGCGAAGAGTTGACTCATTGGAAAAGACTCTGATGCTGGGAGGGATTGGGGGCAGGAGGAGAAGGGGACGACAGAGGATGAGATGGCTGGATGGCATCACTGACTCGATGGATGTGAGTCTGAGTGAACTCCGGGAGTTGATGATGGACAGGGAGGCCTGGCGTACTGCGATTCATGGGGTCACAAAGAGTCGGACACGACTGAGCGACTGATCTTATCTGGATTTTTTCTTCATTCCAACTCTTATTTATATTTTAACAGTCATTTGACCATGAATTCCTTTTTATTCTTAATTTAAATGAAAACATATTTTCCACTCTTGACATAGTCATGCTGAATTCTAAAGTGTCAGCCTATTTCCATGGATTATTATAAAATGAGAATATTATTGAATATACTCACATCTCAAAGAACAATAAAAGACTACAAATATACAAAGTTTTGATTTCTTCATTATAAATGCTAATTGACAAGGGAAATGATGACAAAAGTGAGTCCTAAATGTGTCCAAATAGCTTTAAAAAAATTTCAATAAAAATCAATATCCTACCACTATTATTACTTTTTTTTTTTTTTTGGCAGCTGTGGGATCTTAGTTCTCTGATCAGAGATCAAACCCCAGGCAGTGAAAGCACTGAGTTCTAACCATTGGACATCCAGGGAATCCCACACGCTATGGCTATTTTTAAATTCCAAAATTAGATGGAAGAAATGTCTGGACCCTGGTTCTCTGGAACTCAGATCCTCTGCTTGGGCTTCTTGATTCCTCTTATTTCTGCATGTCAATTAGTTTCTTGATTTCTACCTTCATGCCACCTGCCTTACCTGCCCACCCCTTACTTTGTCCATGGCCATCTGACCTCCAGTAGATGATAGTCTGTTTTTTATCTACTCCTTGTCCTCTCAAATGACCCCTCCATCCCTCACTTGTTACTATGAAAATTAAGCTAAAAGTTGAACCCTAAATGCCAAAAATACAAACACAAGCTACGTTTTCAAATAAAACTCTGCTTAAAACACAAAAGACTTAAGTGGAGATGCTCCCATGCAGAAAATCCATTCCTCTGAGAACCATAATAGGAAGCAAGAAAGTTGCTGCTTTGAGTTGAGATGAAGACAGAGAGAGACTGAGCCAAGTTGAAGAATATGCCGCCACGGCCGGAATTCCTGACCAAGAGAATGGTGAACAAACCACAAAGGATATGAAGTCCTGGGCTCTGGTTCTGCTCTAGCTTTGTCCTAGATTTGTTCTATCACTTTATTTTTTTTAATACTTTTAATAGGAACAATTTTAAAAGGCTTCCTTGAATTTTGTTACAATATTGCTTCTGTTTTATGTTTGTTTTTTTTTGCCCGTGTGGCATGTGGGATCTTAGCTCCCCAACCAGGGATTGAACTCACACCCCCTGCTCTAGAAGGCAGAGTCTTAACCACTGGACCACCAGAGAAGTCCATGTTCCATCACTTTATAGACAACAGTTGGTCTCTGGCTAAAAGAGACTGTCTTTAATACCAATACCTTTATTATTCTCATTTTCCTTCCTACCATTTGGCAAAAATGGTACCACCACCCCACCCCCCCCACCTTCCATCGAGCCACTCTCAGCAGAGAGATCACTGGAAGTGACTTCAAATCTGGACAGCACCTTACTAGCAAGAGTAATTAGCCAAAGTGGAATCACATGGCTACTAGCCTGCATCAGAAGAACACAGATGTCCTTGGAAATAAAACCATGAAAAACAAGAACCAGTATTTGTTTTCTGAGTCATAGGAATAATCATCAGACAATTAAAAAAATTATTCTTGTTTCAATTTTTAAATTTTTCCTAAAGGGACATATATGGCTGGACTAGTAATAAAACTGTAAATAATTTTATGATAGTTATACATTATCTATATTTGGGGGAAGATAGATGTTTGTGCTTATTTTTTCAGTGATGTTCTATTCTAAACCATATGTTATTTGATGTAAATTGATAACTTCATTGTTAAATTTATTGGCATTGTTAAATCTACTGCTACTGGCTGCTGAGTCTCTGTCAGACATCCTGTGAGGAGCTTTACCATGGAATTCAGAGACACAATCAGTTTTTATCAAGAGCATTTGGAGTGTTGCTCCTTTCGCTGCAATTAAAGGCCTGTGCTCTCTGAGCTCCATTGATAGCAACGATTCCCTCTGATTGGTGGTAGCTTCCCTTAGATTTCTCCTCATTTACCTGACTTGCTCAAAGAATAAGGATTTTCTAACATTCCATGCCCTTCCATTGAAGAGGTCTGGATTTAAAAATTCATTTAAAAACATATTGTAGTTTGAAAAAAAAATTGCCCTTGTAATTAAAACAAACAAATGTGAAATTCAAAACACATATTCCAGACTGTTGTCTTAGATTTTATTAACCAATGTTACAACAAATGGAATTTTACAGGGACAATTAAGAGAAAAGGCTATTGTTTTAACTCTCCTGACATTTCAGTGTGCTTCTGCTCTCACATCAAGATCTGGAGCCCTGAAGAGCCTGCTGGCTACCTAAGCAAGCATAATGAGGATCATAAGAGTACATAGCTTATACATTCACAGCAGGGATTCATTGCATAATTATGCACTTAGGAGCTTAGAATGATGACCAGCACCTACTAAACACTGCATATTAGCTACTGTCCCCTTGGTACCATGGAATTCAGTGAAACTGTGCGCTTGTCCATCAACATCCTTTCATACTCCCAGCTCAGTCTTAAGCCCTAGAAACATGTGTAGCACATAAGATGGTTTACTCCATCCTCAGAATCATCTGACCTTGACTCCATCTTCTATCCAGATATTTATGAGGATAATCTGATCCAGGTTTGAATCCCAGTCTTATCACTTTACAGTCAGAACCCAGGTCATTTGTAAAATGAGGGCACTCTCTGTTTGGTAAGGGCATCTTGAGCATGTAAGTCAACGTGTGTGAAGATTACTGCACAATACTTGGTACATCATGGATGCTTCATAAATGGGAAACATAGGATTTTATCATTATAATTTTTAAAGCTAAAGATATCATTGAGTTTAATGGGAGTTTTTTTTTTTTTTCTTCTTTTTTTGCTTCCTTGTCTTTGGTCTTTCCATGAAGAAAAGGGCTTCACTGGTGGCTCAGAAAGTAAAGAATCCACCTGCAATGCAGAAGATCTGGGTTCAGTCCCTGGGTAGGGAAGATCCCCTGGCGGAGGGCATGGCAACCCACTCCAGTATTCTTCGAGCTTCCCTGGTGGCTCAGATGATAAAGAATCTGCCTGCAATGCAGGAGACCTAGGTTCAATACCTAAGTCGGGAAGATTCCCTGGAGTAGGAAATGGCAACCCACTCTAGTATTCTCACCTGGAGAATCCCATGGACAGAGGAGCCTGGTGGGTAAGAAAAGACTCTGAGAACATTCCTGCTCTTCCATAGCAGCAATGACCAGTGGGAATACCCCTTTGAAACAGCTAAAGCTCTACAGGAGCATGAGATGTGTGGTGGTCTTGGTTTTCCTGAGTCTTGGCAGATTCACTGGTACTTCAGCATGTCCAAACTGCTATATTTTAAATGGATAACCAACAAGGACATTCTGTATAGCACAGGGAACTCTGCTCAATGTTATGTGGCAGCCAGGATGGGAGGGGAGTTCAGGAAAGAATGGATACATGTATATGTATGGCTGAGTCCCTTTGCTGTCAACCTGAAACTATCACAACATTGTTAATCAGCTATACCCCAATATAAAGTAAAAAGTTTTAAAATAAAGTACCTTGTGGAGTGCCCTTGGGGAATGAACAGTTCACTAAATTTAACAGCCCCATGATACTCTGGCAGAACCAACACAAGTGCCCGGTTACAGCTGTGATAAGTATTACTCTACATTCCAAAATCCAAAGCTAGCTCTCCAAGCTAATCCCAGAACAGACTGGAATCTAGCAAAACACAAGGTACAGTAGAAGTACTCAGAGGAAGTTACTTTCTATACAACTGTCAGCCTACGTTGCGTGGGTTTCATTTGACTTAATTATTTGATTTACGAATGGTCAATGTTATTGACCATCCAGCTACCCATAAACCTTTCCACTTAATAAAACAATGACTTACTAGCCCATGAGTTCAATAAACAGGCATTGAAAGGGAATAGTACCAATGGAGGCTACTGACAAAGGTAGCCAGACACTCCTGGCTCCACAAGCAGCCTCCCAAAGACAGCAGAGAATTCACTTTGGATCTATCAGTTCAGTTCAGTTCAGTTCAGTCACTCAGTTGTGTCCGACTCTTTGCGACCCCATGAATTGCAGCACGCCAGGCCTCCCTGTCCATCACCAACTCCCGGAGTTCACTCAGACTCACGTCCATCGAGTCAGTGATGCCATCCAGCCATCTCATCCTCTGTCGTCCCCTTCTCCTCCTGCCCCCAATCC
>NW_011495023.1:11568309-11580317 GCF_000754665.1 Bison bison bison
AAAGTACTGGAGTTTCAGCTTCAGCATCATTCCCTCCAAAGAAATCCCAGGGCTGATCTCCTTCAGAATGGACTGGTTGGATCTCCTTGCAGTCCAAGGGACTCTATAGATACCTTGTTTGTGTCTGCATAAAGAAATTATTGCATGATTCAACTCTAACTTAGTTCTTCTAAATAGCAATGAATATTTTAATGTTGTAAGAACACTGCTGAACATGTTACCGATTAGACACACATATATGTAAAAAGAAAACCCCATGAACAGTATGAAAAGGCAAAAAGATAGGACACTGAAAGATGAACTCCCCAGGTTGGTAGGTACACAATATGCTACTGGAGATCAGTGGAGAAATAACTCCAGAAGGAATGAAGGGATGGAGCCAAAGCAAAAACAACACCCAGTTGTGGATGTGACTGGTGATAGAAGCCAAATCTGATGTTGTAAAAAGCAATATTGCATAGGAACCTGGAATGTTAGGTCCATGAATCAAGGCAAATTGGAAGTGGTCAAACAGGAGACGGCAAGAGTGAACGTTGACATTTCAGGAATCACTGAACTAAAATGGACTGGAATGGGTGAATTTAACTCAGATGACCATTATATCTACTACTGTGGACAAGAATCCCTTAGAACAAATGGAGTAGCCATAATAGTCAACAAAAGTCCAAAATGCAGTACTTGGGTGCAATCTCAAAAACAACAGAATGATCTCCGTTCATTTCCAATGCAAACTATTCAATATCACAATAATCCAAGTCTATGCCCTGACCAGTAATGCTGAAGAAGCTGACACTGAGGAGTTCTATGAAGACCTACAAGACCTTCTAGAACTAACACCCAAAAAGATGTCCTTTTCATTCCAGGGGACTGGAATGCAAAAGTAGGAAGTCAAGAAATACCTGGAATAACAGCAAATTTGGCCTTGGACTACAGAATGAAGCAGGGCAAAGGCTAAGAGAGTCTTGCCAAGAGAACGCACTGGTCATAGCAAACACCTTCTTCCAACAACACAAGAGACTACTCTAAACATGGACATCACCAGATGGTCAATACCGAAATCAGGTTGATTATATTCTTTGCAGCCAAAGATGGAGGAGCTCTATATAGTCAGCAGAAATAAGACCAGGAGCTGACTGTGACTCAGATCATGAATTCCTTATTGTCAAATTAAAACTTAAATTAAAGAAAGTAGGGAAAACCACTAGACCATTCAGGTATGACCTAAATCAAATCCCTTATGATTATATAGTAGAAGTGAGAAATAGATTCAAAGGGATTAGATATGATAGACAGAGTTCCTGAAGAACTATGGATGGAGGTTTGTGACACTGTATAGGAGACAGAGATCAAGACCATCCCCAAGAAAAAGAAATGCAAAAAAGCAAAGTGGCTGTCTGAGGAGGGCTTACAAATAGCTGTGAAAAGAAGGGAAGCAAAAAGCAAAGGAGAAAAGGAAAGATATACCCATTTGCATGCAGAGTTCCAAAGAATAGCAAGGAGAGATAAGAAAGCCTTCCTCAGCAATCAATGTAAAGAAATAGAGGAAAACAATAGAATGGGAAAGACTAGAGATCTCTTCAAGAAAATTAGAGATACCAAGGAAACATTTCATGCAAAGATGGGCACAATAAAGGACAGAAATGGTATAGACCTAACAGAAGCAGAAGATATTAAGAAGAGGTGGCAAGAATACACAGAAGAACTATACAAAAAAGATCTTCATGACCCAGATAATCCCAATGGTGTGATCACTTACCTAGAGCCAGACATTCTGGAATGCGAAGTCAAATGGGCCTTAGGAAGCATCACTATGAACAAAGCTAGTGGAGGTGATGAAATTCCAGTTGAGCTATTTCAAATCCTAAAAGATGATGCTGTGAAAGTGCTGCACTCAATATGCCATCAAATTTGGAAAACTCAGCAGTTGCCATGGGACTGGAAAAGGTCAGTTTTCATTCCAATCCCAAAAAAGGCAAAGCCAAAGAATGCTCAAACTACCACACAATTCACTCATCTCATATGCTAGTAAAGTAATGCTCAAAATTCTCCAAGCCAGGCTTCAACAGTACATGAACCATGAACTTCCAGATGTTCAAGCTGGTTTTAGAAAAGGCAGAGGAAACAGAGATCAAATTGCCAACATCTGTTGGATCATCAAAAAAACAAGAGAATTCCAGAAAAACATCTATTTCTGCTTTATTGACTATGCCAAAGCCTTTGACTGGGTGGATCACAACAAGCTGTGGAAAATTCTTAAAGAGATGGGAATACCAGACCACCTGATCTGCCTCTTGAGAAATCTGTATGCAGGTGAGGAAGCAACAGTTAGAACTGGACATGGAACAACAGACTGCTTCCAAACTGGGAAAAGAGTATGTCAAGGCTGTATGTTGTCACCCAGCTTATTTAACTTATATGCAGAGTACATCATGAGAAACATTGGGCTGGATGAAGCACAAGCTGGAATCAAGATTGCCAGGAGAAATATCAATAACCTCAGATATGCAGATGACACCATCTTTATAGCAGAAAGCAAAAAAGAACTAAAGAGCCTCTTGAAGAAATTAAAGAGGAGAATGAAAAAGTTGGCTTAAAACTCAACATCCAGAAAACTAAAATCATGACATCTGGTCCCATCACTTCATGGGAAATAGATGGGGAAACAGTGGAAACAGTGGCAGACTTTAATTGTGGTGGTGGGGGGGTGGGGAGCTCCAAAATCACTGCAGGTGGTAACTGCAGCCATGAGATTAAAAGACGCTTATTCCTTGGAAGGAAAGTTATGATCAACCAAGACAGCATATTAAAAAGCAGAGACATTCCTTTGCCAACAAAAGTCCGTCTAGTCAAAGCTATGGTTTTTCCAGTAGTCATGTATGGATGTGAGAGTTGGATTATAAAGAAATATGAGCACCAAAGAATTGATGCTTTTGAACTGCAGTGTTGGAGAAGACTCCTGAGTGTCCCTTGGTCTGCAAGGAGACCCAAGCAGTCCATCCTAAAGGAAATCAATCCTGAATATTCATTGGAAGGACTGATGCTGAAGCTGAAACTCTAATACTTTGGCCACCTGATGCGAAGAACTGGCTCATTTGAAAAGACCCTAATGCTAGGAAAGACTGAAGGTGGGAGGAGAAGGGGTTGACAGAGGATGAGACGGTTGGATGGCATTACCGACTCAATGGACATGAGTTTGAGTAAACTCTGGGAGTTGGTGATGGACAGGGAGGTCTGGTGTGCTGCAGTCCATGGGTGACAAAGAGTTGGACACGACTGAGCAACTGAACTCAACTGAACTGATATGTAAAAAGAACATACTCATCTTATGGAGTATTCAACATCTTGGCCATTTGTCAGGCAGTATAAAATAATTATTTCAGGGACTTCCCTGGTATCCAGTGGTTAGAAATCTGTCTTCCAACAGAGGGGATTCAGGTTTGATCCCTGGTTGGGGAACTAAGCTCCCACAAGCTGTGGGGCAACTAAGCTTGAGCGCTGTAACTGCTGAACCTATGTACCACAATGAAAGATCCTGCACGATGCAACTAAAATGCAAAGCAGATAAATAAATAATGTCACTCATGTGGCATGGATTTGCTGCTTCTATACATTAAACCATGGTAAGGTTCAGAGCACATGGGAAAGAAAAACCTTTGTGATGCCATAATATTCAGTCCACACTGAGGAAGCTAGAGGTTCCTTCAAATGATAATCCCAGCTCGAGAACAAGGTCTGAAGGTCTGTGTGCCTCCATTTCCTTTACAGATTTGCTGAATCTCACATCTTATGGCAGGGTTTAACTCTGGGCTATCCTCATAATGAAATGCTCCCCTACTCTGGTCAGTTTCTGCATCCCCACCCCTCCCACTGTCATCCAACTGTAACCCAGCAGTCCTCATTTTAAGCACCTACAACTAAGACCAGAGTGTAATAACCTGTCTCTTGCTGCCTGCAAACAGATTGTGAGTTCAGCTCTTCCAATAGAAGTGCACATTAAAAATGCTCAGTCTCATAGTGAACAGACTTGTGGACCCAGTAGGGGAAGGAGAGGGTGGGACGAATTGCAAGAATAGCATGGAAATATGTACATTACCATATGTGAAGTAGATAAGAAGTAGGAGTTTGCTGTGTGACACAGGGAACTCAAGCCAGTGCTCTGTGACAACCCAGAGGGGTGGGACGGGGTGGGAGACGGGAGGAGGATTCAGGAGGGAGGGGACATATGTATACCTGTGGCTGATCATGATGATGAACGGCAGAGGCCAACACAGTACTGTAAAGCAATTATCCTCCAATAAAAAACAACAACAAAAAATTAAATGCTCAGTCTCTGCATTCCTCACTGCAAGAGATGCTTGAGACTTGCTGACAAAACCCTACAACAGCATGCAAACAAAAACCCAGTTCTGCCTCCCTCAGCCTGTGTTCCTGCAGAAAGCCTGGGGCAGACAGCACAAGGAAAGCGTTCTCTGTACCATCACCCACAGAGGCAAGTCCCTGCTCTGTTCTTTCATTTACTCAGACCTTCTTGCAAGCCCCTGAGTCTGTGTGGGTACATTGGAGGGCTGGAAAGAGGGGGCCAGCTTGTGGTGACAGATCCTATATGAGCAAGGCCAGAAGAGGTCCAATCAGTCGGCCACGTGCTAGGGCAGAATTAACATGAAATGTTACACCCACCTGATAAAACCTGGTAACCTAAAAGCCGGGGAGACACACAGAAGAACTAAAAAAGCTGAGAATTTTATTTTTCATTTTGTTGAATATTTACAAAGTAATTTTATTGCTTATAAGACATTGTGAATTAATCCAATATACTTAGGTCAATAATCTTCACTGTTTTGCATGGTTTATCATGTAAACACATAAATAATTTGCATCTCAGTTTGGTTTTCATGATATGGTATAGTAGTTATTTATGAAAAAAAGTGCAATTCATGCTCCCAATAATGTAAAACTTATATAACTGGAAGAGGAAGAAAAGGGCATCATATATATATGTGGGTGGTGAGAGCATTTATGTAATTTCTGTGTTGTCATAAGAAATAAAAATTCTTAAAGTTGCTTAGAAACTGACTGACATTTTTACTTTTAGCCATGCAGCACTTCAATTTACTAAAACTTGTTGCTCATTCTACTATTGGATGGAAAAGATCAAAGAAAACAAAACAAACTCAAATCAGGAATTTATTTTATAACTTTTTTATATCTTTTCCACACCATCCAGAAGTATATGTAAATTATACATATTCTACATATACAGAACTGTCAATGCTATAAGATGACCTTCAAATTTTAAATAAAGGCTGCAACAGACCCCTTTGACTTCCCAGGAGGTCCATTAATTTTATGACATCTTGCCAGATATTTTAATTAATCATGGTCTTCATGACTAATGAAGGCCATGAATACATGTGCCTCAGTTATGATTCATTGAGCTCCACACACAGATTTAGAAAGAAAGAATCCTGCAAATGTTGAGTTCAATAGACATCATGTGCTTTAATCAACCAGGAGACAGAAACTCATCAAAGGATAACCAATAAAAGTCAATCAACCTGGAGACAGAAATTCATCAGTGGATTCCCAATAAAAGTCAGTCAACCTAGAGACCGAAACTCATGGACAGATACACCAGGAGAAGAAAGTTTGATGAGAAATAGGATGTTTATATAAGTCTCATAGTGAAAGTGTTAGTCACTCAGCCATATCTGACTCTTTGCGAACCCATGGACTATAGCCCACCAGACTCCTCTGTCCATGGAAATCTCCAGGCAAGAATACTGGAGTGGGTTGCCATTCCCTTCTCCAGGGGATATTTCTTGACCCAGGGATCAAACCCAGATCTCCTTCATTGCAGGTGGATTCTTTACTGTCTGAGCCACCAGGGAAGCCCTGACAAATCACTACAAAGGAAGCAATGGTAACTTTACAAGGGAGAGACATGGGAAGCGCCATCTTTACCAATGGAGCAAAGTCACCATCACCCAAATTCAGACAAACAGACATGGGCCTCCTGATGCAATGTACCAAGAAGGACACAATACTTTCTGCTGTTCCTGCCAAAGGCAGAACCCAAATCTAGTTATGAGGAAATGGCGACAAGTCAAACAGAGAAACAGTCCATAAGATATATGGACTCTACTTCTCAACACAATGTCAAGATTGGACTTCCCTGGTGGTGCAGTGGATGAGAGTTCGCCAGAGGACATGGGTTCCATCCCTGGTCTGGGAAGATTCCACATGTCGCAGAACAACTGAGCCCTTGAGCTACAACTACGGAAGCCTGCACGCTCTAGAACCTGTGCTAAGCAACAAGAGAAGCCACCACAAAGAGAAGCCCAGGAACCACACTGAAGAGTAGGCCCTGTTTGCTGTAACTAGAGAAAGCCCACACAAGCAGTGAAGACCCAGGGCAACCAAAATTAAATATTTTTTAAAGGTCAAGATCAAGATCATAAAGATAGGCTGAGAAACTAAAGGAAAACAGGCTATGACAAATAAAGGTAGTCTTTGACCTTAGATCTTCAGGTTTAAAATGGTCAGAAAACCCACAGACATAGAAAACAAGCTTATGGTTACTAAAGGGGAAAGGAGAGGAGAGATAAATTAGGAGTTTGGTATTAACATATATACATTACTACACATAAAATAGATAACCACCAAGGACATACTGTATAGCACAAGGGACCATACTCAGTATTTTGTAATAACCTATAAGGGAAAAGAATCTGAAAAGAATAGATATATATGTAGGTATTGGGCTTTCCAGGTGGCCATAGTGGTAAAGAATCTGCCTGATAATGCAGGAGATAAAAGAGACTTGGGTGTGATTCCTGGGTCAGGAAGATCCCCTATAGTAGGTAGGAAATGGCACCCCACTCCAGTATTCTTGCTTGGAGAATTCCATGGACAGAGGAGCCTGGCAGGCTACAGTCCATGAAGCCAAAAAGTCAGACAATGACTGAGCGACTGAGCACTTACTTACTTTATGTAAGTATAACTAAATTACTTTGCTGTATGCCTAAAACTAATACAACACTGTTAATCAACTATACTTCAATTTTTAAAAATAGTCAGAAAAGAAATGGCAATAAAGAAATGCCATGTAGGGAAAAAACTAAATATAGAATGTGGACTGTATAGTAGCATTTTATTAATGGCAAATATCTTGATTTTGATCATGATAGTATGATTATGTAGAAGAATATTAATGCTTTAAGGAAATGCATGACAAAGTATTTATGGGCAAAAGGGGATGACATCTCCAACTTCCATATAATCCAGAAAAAACAAGTGTGTGCGTGTACAAAGAAAAGGAAAGAAAGATAAAATGTAATTCCAGGTAAAGGGTACTCAGGAGATCCTTGTACTACTCTTTTTTCTTAAAAAAAAAAAAAAAAGCTTTTATTTTTTATTGGAGTATAGCCAATTAACAATGCTGTGGTAGTTTCAGGTGCCAGCTAGGTTGCCACATAATATTGACCAGAGTTCCCTGTACCATATGGTATGTTCTTGTTAGTTATCTATTTTAAATATAGCAGTGTTTCTTGTCCAATTCTTTAAAGTTTCCTATAAGTTTTAAACGGTGTTCAAATAGTATCAAGGAAAAAAAATCACAGCTGGAAAAAAAATCATCCATAAAACAGTTGTGTTACAGTGTGTCGGCTGGATGGAATTTTGAAATTTTTGTGGCCTGTTCTAGCTCCTTTAGAGAATACCAAGCATCATTTTGAAGCAAATTTTCATGATAGTATGGACAGAATCACATGAGTGGCCACTGTCAGTCTTGTCAGCACTCAGTAGCACTTGAGGGGTGCTTCCCTGGGAGACCCTGATGTAGACAGACCAGAGGGGACAAGATGGACTAAAAGCTCAGTGGGAGAAAAGGACCAAGAACTATTCCAGAAATGATAAAAGATCCATTTTGTTGTTTGAATTATGTATCCTACTTTAATACATTTGAAAAATTCCCTCAAAATGCAACATATTTTTTACAAGAACCCCTGAGCTGCCACAACATCATAATTTGTAAAAATATAGCTTGAAGCAAGATAACTCTGCAGTAGTATTTAAATTGTTTTCAGATGCAAGCAGGGAGATAATGAGCTTTTCCCCAAAACAAAAGAACAAAGCTAAAACCCTCATCTTCAGTTTCATCCACTAATTTATCCAGGGAGCATCATGTAATCACCTACTGGGTACTTAGTAGACAAAGGCTCTGCAAATTATTTGGCATTATATGGTGTTAGCAACGCACTTGGTCTCTAGCAGGCATGTCAGAGTCACACATCCAGATCGTGGTCCTGATCCCCACGCCACCCTCCAAACCCTCTCCTTACCCCCTCCTCGCCCTGTCTTCCCACCTCAGAAAATGGCAAAGTCTCTTTTCTAATTGCTCACACAGTGAACCTTAGAGACAGTCATGAGTCTGCTCTTGGTCTCACATTCAGTATCTAAGCCAAGAGCAAATTCCATCTCTCTACCTTCAAAATAGATCCCAGGGGGACTTGCCTGGTGGTCCGGTGGCTAAGACTACACAGTCATAATGCAGGGAGGGGACCTGAGTTCTAACCCTGGTCAGGGAACTGGATTACCGCACGCCACGACTAAGTGCAAATGCCACAACTGAGAGTTAACATGCCGCAACTAGAGACCCCACGTGCTGTGACTAACACTAGGCGCAGTCCAAATAAATTAAAAAAAAATCAGATCCCAAATCTGACCATGTCATAACTCCTCCACTTCGACCTCTCAGAACTAAGTGCCAGCAAATCTCACCTGGATTACCTAAACAGCATTTACAGTTCTTCCAGCTTTTGCCCTTCCTGAAACATTCTGCACTCAGAGGATAAAAGACCTTGTTTGAAAAGTAAGATCAGTGTTGGTTTAGTCTGCTTAGATTGCCATAACAAAGTACCAGCATCTGGGGGGCCTTAAATACAGACACGTATTTCCTCAGAGGTTTGGAGGCTGCAAGTCCAAGACTGAGGTGTGGGCAGAGTTGGCTCCTTCTGAACGTTTTCTCCTCAGTCTGTGAGTCGCTGTCTTCTTCCTCTGTCTTCACATCATCCTCCTTCTGTGCCTGTCTGTGTCCTAATCCCCTCCTGTTATAAAGGCACCACTCATATTGGATCAGGGCCCAGCCACATGAGTGAGTGAGTGAATGTTCACTCATGTCCAACTCTTTGAGATCCCATGGACTATACAGTCAGTAGAGTTCTCCAGGCCAGAATACTGGAGTGGGTAGTTGTCCTTTTCTCCAGGGAATCTTCCCAACCTAGAGATTGAATCCAGGTCTCCGGCATTGCAGGCAGATTCTTTACCAGCTGAGCCACCAGGGAAGCCCAAGAATACTGGAGTGGGTATCCTATCCCCTCTCCAGCGCATCTTCCTGACCCAGGAATCGAATCAGGGTCTCCAGCATTGCAGGCGGATTCTTTACCAGCAGAGCTACCAGGGAAGCCCTACTCCTACCCGTATGATCCAATTTTAACTAAATTTGTTTTTAAAGTGAAAGTGAAAAAAATGGTGGCTCAAATGGTAAAAAAAAAAAAAAAAAAAAAGCCTGCAATGCAGGAGACCTGGGCTCAATCTCAGGGTCAGGAAGATCCCCTGGAGAAGGTAATTGCTACCCACTCTAGTATTCTTGCCTGGAGAATTTCATGGACAGTGGAGCCTGGTGGGCTTCAATCCACAGGGTCACAAAGAGTCAGACATGACTGAGCAACTTTCCCTTTATGTTCATATGACCCAATTTTAGCTAAATTTGCTCTTAAAGGCCCTACCTCCAAATACAGTCACAGTCTGAGGTACTGGGGGTTTGGACTTTATCCTGTGGATTTTGAGGGGAACACATTTCAGCCCATAAAAGCCAGAGAACACCCTCCTCTTGGAGCCTTCAGAAGCTTCCCTTAAGACTTAACATAGAAACCAAAATTCCTAGAGAGACCTAAACACCCTATAAGATCTGATCCCCAAAACACGTTGATCTCACAACCCCTTATTCTGCTCCTTGCTCACGCCCTTCTCGTCCCTCTGACATCCTTGCTGTTCCTACAACATGCCAAGTACATGCCATCTTGGGATCTCTTCGTGGCTGCTCCTTCTGCCTGAGTGTCTCTTTCCCCAGACATCCACATGGTCTTCAGCTCATTTTCTTCAAGTCTCTGAACAAATGTCACCTTATCAAGGCTGCTACTAAGCCGCTTCAGTCGTGTCCGACTCTGTGGGACCCCATAGACGGCAGCCCACCAGGCTCCTCCGTCCCTGGGACTCTCCAGGCAAGAACACTGGAGTGGGTTGCCATTGCCTTCTCCAATGCGTGAAAGTGAAAAGTGAAAGTGAAGTCGCTCAGTTGTGTCCGACTCTTAGCGACCCCATGGACTGCAGCCCACCAGGCTCCTCCGTCCATGGGATTTTCCAGGCAAGAGTACTGGAGTGGGGTGCCATTGTCTTCTCCAGGCTAAGCCTCCCCAATCATTCGGTAAGTAACAGCAGACAATCCTCAGCACCCCTACCCTTCCCTGATCCATTGTTCTCCATAGCCCTGGCCACCATCTCAATTGCAAGTTTGTTAAGGCACCTTTTCCATCCAGTTTGTGGACCACCCTCTGCACTTAGAACACTACATGGCTCAGAGTAGGCAATGGTGAATATTTGTTTTGATTAAATAAACTTATGTTATCAGTTTGCACTAGGCTCTGAGAGAAATATAAAAATAACTAGCACATTCCTGCCTTCAGTAGAAAAGATTATAGTCTTGAATGTTAGGAAATCACTTAGTTCCCATGTTTTGTTTTGTTTTTTCAATGTGAAGAAATAAAGAGGGATAACCCAATTTGTTGCATTTGTGTATTACTTTTTAGATTATACCTGGCATGTGATCAGCTCAAAAATAAATTAACCAATACCATGAAAAATACAAAAAAGAGGGAAGAGTAAAATTCTCTAGTTTTGTAAAGTGACTAAAAAGCATTTTTTGGCAATTCATTTCCTTGAGACATCTAACAATTTGTATGACAGCATATATTTCTTTTGTCCCTTTCTATAGTACTAAATCTGCCACAGAACATATCAAGGCTCTAAGGGTATTTTTAGGTTTCCTTTTTTAGACTATAAACATATACGACTCAAATGGAATCTGCCCACTTTTGTTAATTCTGCCTGGATAATCGTGTTTACACCATTGCCTCCAAAGTTTACTCCCTCTAAAGAACTCTCCATAAGCCCAGGGGGAATTGTCTAAAAGACCCTCATAAGTTGTATCACTTCATTTAATGGTATTTATTGACAGCAGAGCAGAGTACATCATGAAAAACGCTGGACTGGAAGAAACACAAGCTGGAATCAAGATTGCTGGGAGAAATATCAATAACCTCAGATATGCAGATGACACCACCCTTATGGCAGAAAGTGAAGAGGAACTCAAAAGCCTCTTGATGAAAGTGAAAGTGGAGAGTTGGCTTAAAGCTCAACATTCAGAAAACGAAGATCATGGCATCCGGTCCCATCACTTCATGGGAAACAGATGGGGAAACAGTGGAAACAGTGTCAGACTTTATTTTTTTGGGCTCCAAAATGACTGCAGATGGTGACTGCAGCCATGAAATTAAAAGACGCTTACTCCTTGGAATGTGAAGTCAAGTGGGCCTTAGAAAGCATCACTATGAACAAAGCTAGAGGAGGTGATGGAATTCCCGTTGAGCTATTCCAAATCCTGAAAGATGATGCTGTGAAAGTGCTGCACTCAATATGCCGGCAAATTTGGAAAACTCAGCAGTGGCCACAGGACTGGAAAAGGTCAGTTTTCATTCCAATCCCAAAGAAAGGCAATGCCAAAGAATGCTCAAACTAACGCACAATTGCACTCATCTCACACATTAGTAAAGTAATGTTCAAAATTCTCCAAGCCAGGCTTCAGCAATACGTGAACCGTGAACTTCCTGATGTTCAAGCTGGTTTTAGGAAAGGCAGAGGAACCAGAGATCAAATTGCCAACATCTGCTGGA
>NW_011495023.1:11580417-11580800 GCF_000754665.1 Bison bison bison
TCTGCTGGATCATGGAAAAAGCAAGAGTTCCAGAAAAACATCTATTTCTGCTTTATCGACTATGCCAAAGCCTTTGACTATGTGAATCACAATAAACTATGGAAAATTCTGAAAGAGATGGGAATACCAGACCACCTGACCTGCCTCTTGAGAAATTTGTATGCAGGTCAGGAAGCAACAGTTAGAACTGGACATGGAACAACAGACTGGTTCCAAATAGGAAAAGGAGTACATCAAGGCTGTATATTGTCACCCTGTTTATTTAACTTATATGCAGAGAACATCATGAGAAGCGCTGGACTGGAAGAAACACAAGCTGGAATCAAGATTGCCGGGAGAAATATCAATAACCTCAGATATGCAGATGACACCACCCTTATGGC
>NW_011495023.1:11581613-11605852 GCF_000754665.1 Bison bison bison
ACTCTGGGATGATGATGGACAGGGAGGCCTGGCATGCTGCGATTCATGGGGTTGCAAAGAGTTGGACACGACTGAGCGACTGAACTGAACTGAACTGAGTGACAGCAAGGACTGAAAGTCTGAAGTGGAAGGAAAAGCCTTAATTCTACCCCTAATTATCATGATTAAGCTCTGACATTTGATTTGCTCCTTTTATTTGGGACTCTTGCTGTCTTCCACCATCTACACTCAGTGTGCTGTAGTAATGAACAGAACTCCTGGGCTGTCAGAGGGCATTCTGCAGTCACACACTCTATATGCAGCCTAAGAAATCTATGCATGTTTCTCCCAATATGTAGAGCTATTTCAAGTCCCTAAGCCTTTGTCCAGGATGTTTCCATTACATGGAAGTCTCTCACTTACCTATCTGCCTAGCTAAATCTTAATCATTTTTCCTGACTCAGCTCAAGTTATTACCTCCAAAGTCCCCTTTTTGACCCCTCAGACAGTGAGTTACTCCCTTCCCTGGGCTCCTATGGCACTTAGCTCGTACCTGAATGCCAGCATTAATCATCATATTAGATTGTTGTTGTTTTTGTTGTTTAGTTGCTAAGTTTTGCCCAACTCTTTGCAACCCCATGGACTGCAGCCCACCAGGTTCCTTTGTCCATGTGATTTCCCAGGCAAGAATACTGGTGCGGGTTGCCATTTCCTTCTTCAGGGGATCACCCCAATCCAGGGGTTGAACCCACATCTCCTGCTTGGCCAGTGGATTCTTTACCACTGAGCCACGTGGGAAGAACAGGCTAGGTTATATTACAGTAACAATCAACACCCCAAATCCTAATTATTTATAAACAAGGGCGTATTTCTCTTTCAAGCAAAATCTGCTCAGGTAATGGTGATTCCTTGTCTTCCATGCAGACTTAGTGACCCAACTAACAATGATTTTTCTACCTGTTCCAGTAGATCATAGGAGCATATGATCTATTCATTCAGGACAACTGAAGAGGAAAACACTTGTCTGAAAGTGAAGTTTCATCCACAGCCCATTAGATAGAAATGGTCACTCTGATCCTGCCTGACTACAAATGTGTACCCAGGAGAAAAGCTTAAGGTATGGATGAGTATGACAAGTCTGACTACAGTGAACTTTGATGTCGTCTATCTAGTCAAGGTAAATATCTCCAATAATAGAGCATGAGCATTTTAACTGGAGGGAGGAATCATAATTATTCTTCTCACTTCTGTAGCCCCAGTTCTGAAAACAGTGCCTGAACCCTAGAAGGTACCCAATAAATATTGAATGAATGAATGAATAGACTAATTGAGATCAACTGCCTGGAACTGAGAAAGCTCAGCATCTCTAAAAGTACATAGTCACCTAATATCAGGAAGAAAGCAAGGTTTGTTGGGGAAATGAAAGAGAAAAAATAGATGTTAGGAAAGCATTGGTATTGGCTATAACACTTCACAATTAGTTGTTGATTGAGTAAATGCATGGATGGGTGAGTAGATGGATGGATGATGGATAGGTGGGTGGATGGATGGTTTGGCAGAATACCTCCCCATCCCTGCTGCCAATGATCCTACTCTTGTTCAGATCATCATCATTATCATCTACATTATTATAACTGCCACCATAATAAACATTATTGTCTACAGTCTTGTCTTTCTCTCTCAATATATTTTCTTTCTTTTTTTTTTTTTTACTTAATATGGGCTTTTATTTACTTAATATGGGTTTTTTAAATTAATTAATTTTACTTTACAATATTGTATGGGTTTTGCCATACATTGACTTGAATCTGTCATGAGTGTACATGTATTCACCATCCTGAACCCCCCTCCCACCTCCCTCCTCATCCCATCCCTCTGGGCCATCCCACTGCACCAGCCCCAAGCACCCCGAGTATCAATATATTTTCTACACCGACGTCAGTCAGTCATCATTCTAGAACTCAGATTAAATCCTGACATCACCCTACTTTCCTTAAAAAAAAAAAAATCAATTATTCCATCATTTAAAAACAGGAAAACCATTCAAAGTCCTTCATATGATATTCAGTATCCTTTGCAGCATGATTGGAACTCGGGCCTTTACCATCCTCCACCTGTGTCTACCTACACTTGTTCCCACACAGACCCAATCAGCTGTGGCCACAAAGCTTAGGCTATTAGGTATTCTCTGAAAAGGATGTGCATGTTCCTGTACCTGATCCTGTGCTCACGTTTTCTTTTCCCTCCCTATTACAGGTGTCTAAGTCAACTGGTATTTCCTCTGTGAAGACTCCCCAGGTCACCTTCAGACAGGGTTTATCACTCGCTTCTGCGTTCTCCCATTATACTTAATTGGTGCTTCTCTGTAATACTGCACTTAGGATAATAGGCTTTGTATTTGGATTTAAAACAGTAGAGCTGGAAAAAAGGACACTCTAGTTGTATATGCGTTATCTATTAGACTGTGTTTCCTTGAAAGCAAGGACCACATTTGACTGTCCTGATAAGGATGGTGCACTACACATCATAAGCAACCGGTCACTCACTGTTGCATTCAACAAAACTTATTCAATGTCTAATACAGCCAGGCAGTGTGCAAGACAATTAACATTTGCAGAAATTGCAATTAAATCCTAAGTAGAGTTCTGTTCTCCCAGAGCCCTCTTTCAGTGTCACATAGTACACTATGCCATGTGATGTTTTACATCATTAATAAAGCCAATTTCATAATTAAATGTACCTTCATTAGCTTGTCCAGATGCCTATAGCACCTTTGATGTATATTCTTCAAAAGAGCAAAACAAAACCCTCACTGTGAACTACTTCCCTCACAGTATCTCATATTCATTTTTCAGGAGATTGGATTGCCACTCTCTGAGTTTTATGGAAGTTTTATTGGTCAATCTGACCTTTTGGATATGAACATATACTGGTTACAGGACGCAGAAGTCGGGCTCCCCGTTGCTGGTGTGCATTTATTGCTACACACATCCCCATTACTCAAGACAAAATGTCTGTGGTGTTTTTAAGATGACTCTTAATCTTTTCAAGAACCACATAAAATTGTTCTTGCACTCATCAGGCTTTCATTGTATTTCTTTTTAAGGCATCAATAGAGCAAAATGTGAATGATTTCAAACAGCTTCTGTTTTCTTCACGGTGGAGAAGTTGGGTGCATTTCCTCCCAGAGGATTTAATAGCAGAGAACCAGCTCTCCATGCTAAGCCATCCTTCTCCCTTCAGACCAGGCCCCAGAACTCCTATTAAAGTTAATGGAGACAATTATGTCCACAAAGCAAAGGGAAAATAAACCCCTTCATTTGTAAATTAGCTTGATTCCAGGAGATTTTCTCTATCAAACCAAGAAAGAATAACATGAAAACATGTCAATCATGACTCCCTCAATTTAATTGTCTGAAACAAATGTTCATCTGGGCAGCCTCCCATTCACTCCAAGAAGAAAAAGAGAGACAGCAAATTCTCAACAGTTCCTAGGGACATGAGTCATGAATTCCTCCACTATTTCCTTCCCAAGCAAGGCCTTTTAGTAAATGATAAACGGTGAGTCTGTCGATTGTGTTTGGTAATCCTATACAGCTTTATAGATCAGGTCTCACTTTCCAGAAGCCATTTACTATGGAGATAGATGGTTTTGTTTTAAACTGTGCTCACTATTTGTGGGTTGGTTTTTTTTTTTTTTTCCAGAAAGAATAGAGTAGACATCTTTCTCTTTTTTTATACTACAAAAAACTGAAAAATACATTTCCCCCTTTCTAAAAACATCTAAATTCAGTTCTAACACAGTGATAAACTGGCTGTCTATGATAGGGCTGTCTGGCTGGCAGGAGCCTGGTGGGCTGCCATCTATGGACACGATTGAAGTGACTTAGCAGTAGCAGCAGCATGATAGGGCTGAGACTTCCAAGAGCACTGACCCAGAATTGTACCTATAATTAACAGTTTCCTTTGCAGTGTCTTCTTTTCTGGGGAAAGGCACTCAGCAAGCATTCAGTCATCGTTTAGATATGCAGACTGCAGGGACACTTCTGATGCGACAGTCAAGATTCACCTACCCGGACTCCCCTGGTGGTCCAGTGGTTAAGAATTCGTTTGTCAATGCAGGGGACATGGGTTCAACCCCTGCTCTGGGAGGATTCCACATGCTGAGGGGCAACTAAGCCCATGTGGGGCAGCTACTGAAGCCCATGCACCCTACAACCCACGCTCTGAAACAAGAAAAGCCATCACAATGAGAAGTCCAAGCACTGCAGCTAGAGAGTAGCCCCCGCTCCACTGCAACCAGAGAAAGCAAATGCACAGCAACAAAGACCCAGCACAAACAAAAATAAGTTAAGTAAAATGATTCTCTTGCTTATTTTGCCTTTGGAATAAAACTGTTGCTGCTACTAAGTTGCTTCAGTCGTGTCCAACTCTGTGCGACCCCATAGACGGCAGCCCACTAGGCTCCCCCATCCCTGGGATTCTCCAGGCGAGAACACTGGAATGGGTTGCCATTTCCTTCTCCAATGCATGAAAGTGAAAAGTGAAAGTGAAGTCGCTCAGTCGTGTCCAACTCTTAGCGACCCCATGGGCTGCAGCCTACCAGGCTCCTCTGTCCATGGGATTTTCCAGGCAAGAGTACTGGAGTGGGTGCCATTGCCTTCTCTGGGAATAAAACTAACATATCTCAAAAATACAATGAGGTGCAGAGATTTACTTTCACATACAGAGATGTGTCGTCCATACAGTGTTCTCCTGGGACATTCCATCTTCATTTTCCTACCAGCAGCCTGGTCTCTCTCCTTCTGCACCACAGTGACTCAGGGCAGAACACACAAGATCACGTGCTTTATCCCAACTGGGCACTTTGCCTTCTCTAGGATGTGCTGCCCCTCATAGATAATGGTGCTATAGCTATGGCTGCTTGGTCCTGACAGCCATAGGTTCCCAATAGGTTAAGTAAGAAACGCTTTCATTCTGCTGTCGTCATATTCCTTTTACATTCAATGGCAAACCTGTTCTCCTTCAAAAATAAGCCAAAAATATTTTAAAGCAGGGGTCCCCAATCTCCAGGTCTCAAACCAGTACCTCCTGTCATATCGGTGACAGCATTAGATTAGAAATAAAGTGCACAATAAATATAATGTGTTTGAATCATCCCAAAACTACTTCCCCCCATTCCCAGTCTATGGAAAAATTATCTTCCACGAAATCAGTCCCTGATGTCAAAAAGTTTGGGGACCCCTGTTTTAAAGGTTAAAACTCAATATTAAAGCTACAAAGGATAACACAAATTGGTATATGTAATATATAATACATTTCAAAATGATACACACAGAATAAAATTAAAGAGGAAAAAAAAAATCTTCAAAATATAGTGAGACTGATCCCAGCATTATCTAAAATACCAAGAAATGGTACAAGAAATGACTCACCACTGAGTCTCCAGTGCCTGTACAAATTCATTAGAGAGTGATCATCAAATATTTATTAAATAAATGAATGGAAAATAAATTATGGGGCTTTCCCATAGTTTGAAACTTTAATTCCTTTTAGATAAGAAATATAATGCTTTGATGATGCTGTCAGACAGTAGTTACTTTTGTAGGGATGAAGTATATACTGAGAAGGACTATTTCGTGGGATACTGGGGGTATCATCTGAATAGTAGTTACATAGAAATATTGGATTGGCCAAAAAAGTTGTTCAGGTTTTTCTGCAAGGTGTTCTGAATGCTTCAGATGTTATGTGTATTACATATATATATGAAAATATGTACATATGTGTAAGATACATATATATAAAATGTGTGTAAGATGTGTATATATGTAAACATATTTGTATATATATGTGTGTGTACAAATTCATCCAGATGAACACTTTAGACTACCTAAAGAACATATAATCACCTCACACCAGTGTCCCAGGGAGTGTGCTCTTAGGGAAAGAGACCCCATTAGCCACATGACCTTTGAACTGGTCACTCAGACCCTTCATTAGGCTTCAGTTTCCTCTTTAAAAACAAGACACTATGATTAAGGTCCAAGGCCACTATTGACTCTATCTTTCTATATTTCAATGAAAGATGAATTTTATTGTACAAGTAGAACTTCTGAAGTCTTCAACTTGATTTAAGAGAATACCTACAGAAATAGACTTTTATGTTTAACTTTTCATCTACATAAAATTGGTTTTGCTTTCATTTCCCAATTCAATGATAGAAGTGACTATTGTCTCATATGATGAACATTCAATAAATATTAGAAGCAAAGAACTTTATTATTTTTTACATTGTGCTAAATTGAATATACCCTGTTCATCCTCAATAAATATTAATGGCTTTGATGCTCATAAAGCTAATTATCTCCAGTACCCCAGATTTAACATACCACCACAAAGTAAGTTAGTTCATCTTCATTTTAGGAGTCTGCACCATCCTCAAAATTTTTTATAAGACAGTCCCTGATATTATAAATTAAACATTAATACTTTGACCAAGCTGGGTGAAAATTAGGAAAGCTCAAAGACTGAATCTCAGTTTTGAACTTGCTATAGGATCATAAAAGGCCAAAAACAAATGAGGCATATCCAAGTAAGTTTCTAATGTGCTAGCAGGATTAGTGTAGTTGCTTTAGAGGATTAATGAACTCAAGGTATTGTCTTAACCTAAAGCTGGAGCTTCTTGATATTGATTAAGTGTCACCATGAATTACACAGACTTGTGTTGCTGAACCAAAGATATCCATCATTTATTCCCCATCAACAGTCTCTTCTTAAAGAAGCTGCCTCACCCACTGCTCAGAATGAGCAATTGCCCACCACAATTGCTAGGACTGGGGAAACAGAACATGCTCTAGGCTGGATTGTCACTCCTCCCGGGCAGGAATCTGGAACTAAGAAATGGACTCTGAATCAGGCAGATGGTGTTGGAGCTGAAGATTCATGTACAGTCAGGTCTGCAAGGCAGGCAAAAGACAGATATTGTGCAAAGCTATCATCTTCGTCCATTGAGCTGCTATAACAAACAGAATATTGCAGACTGAGTGGTTTATAAACTGGGTCATTTCTCACAGCTCTGAAGCCTGGAAGTCCAAGATCAAGGTGACAAAAGTATAATGATTCAGTTATACGTGTATTTTTAAATATTCTTTTCTGTTATGCTTTATTATAGTGTAGGGACCTTGTTGTTTAACTTCTTGTTGTTCAGTTGCTCAGTTATGTCCGACTCTTTGCAGCCCCATGGACTACAGCATACCAGGCTTCCCTGTCCTTCACCATCTCCTGGAGTTTGCTTACACTCATGTCCATTGAGTTGTCCATCCAACCATCTCATCCTCTGTCGCCCTCTTCTCCTGCCTTCAAAAATCTTCCCCAGCATCAAGGTCTTTTCCAGTGAGTCAGCTCTTGGCATCATGTGGCCAAAGTATTGGAGCTTCAGCTTTAGCATTAGTCCTTCCGATGAATATTCAGGAATGGTTTCCTTTAGGATTGATGGGTTTGATCTCCTTGCTATCCAAGAGATTCTCAAGAGTCTTCTCAAGTACCACATTCGAGGGCATCAATTCTCCTGTGCTCAGTCTTTTTTATTGTCCAGCTCTCACATCCATACATGACTCCTGGAAAAACCATAGCTTTGACTATGTTGTTTAATAGCATACAGTTTGACTCTGCTGCTGCTGCTGCTGCAGCTAAGTCGCTTCAGTCGTGTCCAGCTCTGTGCGACCCCAGAGACGGCAGCCCACCAGGCTCCTCCGTCCAAAACTCCCTTGTGGTTCAGGTAGGTGCACCACAGGGGCCACAAGGAAAAGCAAAGAGCAAATGGTAGTCTGGGCAGCAAAGACCCTTTAAGCCCATTCCTGGGAATCATGGTCCTGGCAAGACAAAGACCCACCCATAGTCACTAAAACTGCAGAGGTAGGACTGGGACACTCACTGCCTGCCATCTAACATCAGAGACCACGTATCATACTCTCACCATTGAGGACTAGGCTTTATGACAGAAGGCAGTCTTGAAAGACAGGATTGTTCATCTTTTTTTCAAATTTTTATTTAATAATGCAATATAGTTGAAATGCAATGTTGTGTTGGTTTCAGGTGTACTGCAAAGTGATTCAGTTGTATATACACATCTATTCTTTTTCAAATTCTTTTCCCATTCAAGTTATTAAAGAATATTGAGTAGAGTTCCCTGTACTATACAGTAGGTCCTTGTTGGTTATCTAATTTAAATAGTGTGCGTATGTCAATCCTAAACTCCCAATTTATCCCTCCTCCCCACACCTTTTCCCTTTGGTAACCGTAAGTTTGTTTTCTGATTCTGTGGTTCATCTTGATTTATGCAAAGTGCAAGTCAGCCATAGGAGTCTAGAAAATTTCTATGAGCTTCTGACATTTTTCTAGACCTCAAAGGGGCTTTAAGAATAATACTTTGAAGAGTTAGACATAAATGATTTCTAAATATATGGATTGCATTTACTTGGATAGATCAGAATTTGACAGCACAAAGTGGGTTAAAATACTTGGCTACATCCTATGCTCTGGGGTAGCCAAATGTCTAGGGAAAGTGTGACATCATGGACACCACTGGGCTGCCTCCCTCTCTGTTCTGCTTCCATGTACATCTCTCTCTTTGTATTTTTTTTTCTTCCATGCTGCCAGGAACATGTACTAAACTTAAGGGACAGCATAAGGAATAATAGCCTGCAGCTTGAGAGATTCCACTACTATTTCTCATGAAGAATCTGGATTCCCCAGAGATGCCATGTTCAGCAAATATGAACAAACACAGCAAAAATCCATACTGTGTCTCAGCCACACCAAGGTGGTCTTTTTTAGTATTTCATCCAACTTCACTCACTTCCAGCTTTCTGCTTATCTGAGAAACAGATGAGGGCAGTGGCCACCGGAACAGCTCTATAAAAATGTAGGCCCCTTGCCCAGGAAGTATTAAGAGTATCAAGACAGCAAAAACAGCATTTAAAGAAGTGAGGAAAGCACAGGTCATGAAGCCAGTTCTGCATGGCGATGCCCTGAGGCATTTCCTTCTTTTACATTTCTTACTGTAAAGAAAAACAAGATGATGGTAGAATAATCAATGTGAACGCAAATTAAACATGCAGTTAGAGCACTTCCCTGGTGGTCCAATGGTTAAAAATTCACCTTGCAATGTGAGGGACTCAGGTTCAATCCCTTCCTGGTCAGGGAACTGAGATTCCACATGCCTCAGGGCAACTTAGCCTGTATACCACAACCGAGCCCTGAGCCACATGCTGCCTGAACTCTATAACAAGAGAAGACCTGGTGCTGCAATGAAGATGCAACAGGACCAAAGATTTTTTTTAATTAATTTTTTAAAAACATTTTTATTTATTTATTTTTTTAGGGTTAAGTGTGGCTTTTATTTTTTTTTTAATTTTTTTTAACATTACAATATTGTATTGGTTTTGCCATATATGATGTAATGATTTGGATTTCCCAACTATTATTAATAAAATCAAGGGATAGGATCAGATAGCAACAAAAATTTCAAGTGGTATCACAGCAAGAGAGAAAAGGCTAATGTTTAGACTGAATCAGACGAGCTTCAATGAACAGAGTTCAGGGGTCCCAGGAGAAAGGTGAAATGATGGTCCTCGCAGCCCCTGTTGTGTGTCCTATGGGGGTTCTGATGCAGCTGCTGATGCAGTGAAATGATTCTCTTTAAAAACCAATGGTACCATTTTATAACAACAAAACAAGATTTTTTTACCTGAAGTATAGTTCATATACAATGTTGTGTTAATTACTGCTATACATCAAAGTGATTCAGTTATATACATATATACATTCTTTTTCATTATGGTTTATCACAGGATATTGAATATAGTTTTCTGTGCTGTACAATAGGACTTTGTTGTTTATCTATCCTATATATAAAAGCTTTCATCTGCTAACCCCAACCTCCAAGTCCATCCATCCCCCAGATCTCTCTCCCTTGGCAACTACCAGTCTGTTCTCTATATTTGTGAGTTTGTTTCTGTTTCATAGATAAGTTCACTTGTGTCATATTTTAGATTCCATATGTAAGTGACATCACATGGTATTCATGATATACTTCATTTGCTTTCTGATTTACTTTAGTATAATGGTCTCTAGTTGCATCCATGTTGCTGCAAACAGCATTATTTCATTCTTTTGAAGGGTGAGTAATATTCCATTGTATATATATACCACATCTTCCTTATCCATTCCTCTATGGATGGACAGTTAGGTTGTTTCTTTGTCTTGGCTGTTGTGAATAGTGCTGCTATGAACATAGGGGTCATGTATCTTTTTAATTATAGTTTTGTCTGTATATATGCCCAGGAGTGGGATTGCTGACTCATACAATAATTCTATTTCTAGTTTTTTGAGGAACCTCCATACTGTTGTCCACAGTGGTTGCACCAACTTGTATTCCCACCAACAGTGTAGGAGGGTTCCTTTTTCTCCACATCCTCTCCAGCATTTATCTGCAGACTTTTTAATGATGGTCACTCTGACTGGTATGAGGGGGTACCTCAGTGTAGTTTTGATTTGCATTTCTCTAAAAATTAGTAATGCTGAGCATCTTTTCATGTGCCTATTGACTATCTGTATATGTTCTTACACCAAGAAAGATTTTAAAGGAATGTGGAATAGCTCCAGGAGGTTTAATACGTGTTTTACAGACTTTAAGTTTACCATATGCTTTATTCAGTGCAGCCTAATAGAGATTTCCACCTCTTCTCTGACAGTTATCAGGGAAGACATGCAGAGTAACAACTTGAGTACAGACTCATCGTATAACAAGCCCGTTTGAGGTTAGTCTTCAAGAATCATAGTAAAATGGGGCTTCCCTGGTGATTCAGTGGTAAAGAATCCGCCTGCCAACACAGGAGACATGGGTTCGATCCTTGGTCCAGGAAGATGCTACACGTCTTGAAGCAAATAAGCATGTATGCACAACTATTGAGTCTGTGCCCTAGAGTCCATGAGCCTCAACTACTGAGCCCAAGTGTCCTAGAGAACAAGAGAAACCACCTCAATGAGAAGGCCATGCACTGCACCTAAAGAGTAGTTCCCACCCTCTACAGCTAGAGAAAAGCCCACAGAGCAACAAAGACCCAGCACGGCCAAAAATAATTGAATAAAATTATTTTAAAAAAGAATCATAGTACCTAAATGTAGGCATTGCCTATAAGCAATTCTTCAAGAATAATCTGTACACGGCACAGATTTATCTATTTATCTTTTAAAGAAATAACTTTTCCCCCGTGGATAAAATTCTGAGCTTGTGGAGCACAAAATTAAAATCCCTTGGTTATTTCAATCTCTCCTATTATGAGAAGCACATTAGAGCTTTTCTAATTTATCTGTAAGATTTGTCATATTATATTACAATGAGCATTTTATAAGTTCTGTAGTTTTCAGTTTCTCATTAGTCTTTTTTACTTGTTTGCCTGTGGTGTCTATTAAGACTTGCCTTTAGGAAAAAATGAGACAAGACAGAGTATGTTTTATGTTCTTTACACACAGTTCTCTCTCATTTTAAAAAGAGTTTATTCTATTTTATTTTATTATTATTATTTTTTTAGTAAATCAGCATGAAGTTCATTATAAGCATTCCATTGTATCATGTGCTTTATCTTTTGGGGGGTAGAATTTTATTATCATTTGTTTCTTTCTTAAAAATTTTTTTAGTGTTTTATCTTATTTACTTGTGAAGATGGATGAATCTGTTTTTATGCACTTATCAAAAAAGTATTGGTGTCTTCCCTGGCAGTCCAGTGGTTAAGATTCCGAGCTTCCAGTGCAGGGGCCACAGGTTTGATCCCTGATCTGGGATCAAAATGTGGGAACTAAGATCCCACATTCTATGCAGTGCATCCAAAAAATAAATAAATATCAAGAATAAAAAACCAGTGCTTCATCTATTTCAGATAATAAATGTTAATTCAATAAGCAAACTAGAAAATGTTCAATATGTCAAAGACTTGGCTTTACATGAAGAATCAATAGAATTCCATTCAGGAAACATGGATTAAGTATCTACCAGGCACCTTTACCAAGCTAGGTACTAAGATGTAAAGATAAATTGAACTTGATCCTGGCCTTGTGCGACTTTGCTATGTGTAAGTAATTGCAGGCAATAAAAGCTCCAAACACTGCAGTCTGATGATGGACTTGAAAAAAGAAGGCTTTTCTGGCACAGTGAACCAGATGACGTCATTATCTTTCATTTCAAATCTCTGGCATTTCATACACAGCAGAGTGTTGTCTAACAATATGAGGGCTTAATTCCCTGCATACGCTCCATATGGGGACATTTCCTAGCAGACTGGAAAGTATTTCAAACAACATAATCTACACTTGTCAGATTGAGTGAGCAAAGGCCATCTGAGGACACATTTATTTCCCTTGACTTTCTTCTCCAGAGATTTTTCAATTCCTTGCAAGTCTTCAAGATTCGGTAGTTGATGACTGATCTCAGAGCAACAGCGATGAGTCAGGCAAGTCTGGCTGCAGGCGGACACATTCTACTTAGGCTGAAGTCATCCTGTGAAGCCATCTAAGTTAGACGTGGTTAGAGCCACATTGGTGATATCAACAAATATTTACAAATGAAAAAATAAGTTGGAAGTAACAGTCTTATTTCTTCTTATTTCTAAATAAAAGATTCTTATTTCTTCATATTTGAATACATTTAAGTGATCTGAATGAAGGAGACTTTATCATTGTGGGATTTACTGCATGTGAAAGTGTATTTCTGGCCTGGAGAATTCCATGGACTGTGTAGTCCATGTGGTCACAAAGAGCCAAACAGAAAATCGACTGAGTGATTTTCACTTTGGGCTTCCCTGATAGCTCAGTTGGTAAAGAATCTGCCTGCAAAGCAGGAGACCCCAGTTCGATTCCAGCATCAGGAAGATCCACTGGAGAAAGGATAGGCTACCAATTCCATATTCCTGGGCTTCCCTTGTGGTTCAGCTGGTAAAGAATCCAGCTGCAATGTGGGAGACCTGGGTTCAATCCCTGGGTTGGGAAGATTGTCTGGAAAAGCAAAAGGCTACCCACTCCAGTACTCTGGCCTGGAGAATTCCATGGACTATATAGTCCATGCGGTCGTAAAGAGTCAGACATGACTGAGCGACTTTCACTTTCACTTGTGAAGCTGGAGATGTATGTAGGTATTCATTTATGGGTCTTTATGCATGCACACCCATTTCTTTGGCAAGGAAAGAGAAAAGTTAGGGTGAGGGAGCGCAGCGTTCAGGGACCTACTGAAGCAAATCTGAAGAGATGGACCATCTAAAGGAAGCCAGGCTGCAGACTACTGCAGGTCCACTCTTTCACGCTGGAGGCATCTTTGGCCTTGCTCATCTGCATGCAAGGCAGAGCAGGTCCAGGGTGGACACAGGACTGGGCAGGCTTTAGTAAACAGGGCAGACAACACATGATGTGCTCGCTGTCTTAGCCCAGGGCGACCATAACGAAGACCCCAGCCTGCATGACTTAAACAACAGACATTTATTTCTCACAGATGGAGGCTGGGAAGTCCCAGACCAAGGTACCAGCAGATTGCATTCTTGGTGAGAACTCCCTCGCGGGCTTATAGACAGCTACTTTCTCATGGTGTCCTCACATAGCCTACTTTCACAAAGTATATACTAGCCTTCACCTGACTGACCATTTCTGAGACAGTTTCAGTAAGGAGAAAGAGAAACCAATGTGATCTAGCTTAATCCAAAAATGCTTACAATTTTGTCAATTATATATCAATAAAGTAGAATAAATTATTGTCAATTATTAAAATAAATAAGTAAAAGAAAGCATCCTTATTTCATAAAGCAGGGAAGGAAAATATAAAATTACAGGGAAGTCTCAGGAAACAGGAATGCATTCATTTATTTATTCAAAAACTACATATTGAGTAACTAATATGTGCCAAGTTCAGTGATATGTTCTGGGTATTCACCAGTGAAAGAGACAGGCCTATACCCTGCTTATATTCTGGTAGAGGCATACGTAAACAAAGTAATCACACAACTACATATATCATTAGAAATTGTGTTGACTGCTCCAAGGAAAAGGTATAGGGTGCTTCAGAAAGTTTAACAAGAGGGCCTGACTTGGCTTAGAGGTTCAGGAGAGAATTTGCTGAGGAGTACACAGCTTTCCTGATGAATTCTACTAAGCCTTCTAGGAATAAACTATACCAAATCAACCCACATACTTTCATAAAACAGAAGAGAGAAGATTTCTCAATTGATTTTACGAGGTCAGCTTTACCATGATACCAAAATTATATAAAACTTTCCCCCAAAAGATAACTGGATACTTCCATGAAGATGTGGCAGGCAGAATAGTGTCCCCACACAAATATGTCCATGCCCTAGTCCCCAGAACCTTTAACGTTACCTCAAATGGCAAAAAGGAATTTGTAGGTGTGATTAAATGAAGGATCCTGAGATGGGAGATTATCCCAGATTATCCAGTGGGACCTGATGCAATCAAAAGGGTCTTATAAAATAGAGGCAGGTTGGAGGAGTCAAAATTAGAGAACATGGAGATGTGATGACAGAAGCAGAATTGAGAGTGATTCTTTGAAGATGCAAAAAGGGGCCACAAGAAGCTAAAAAAAATAAAGGAAATGGATGGATTCACCCTTCAGAATCTCCAAAAGGAATCAGCCCAACTAACACATTAACTTTACCCCAGTGAAATGGCTTTTGGGCTTCTGACCTCCAAAATTGTAAGAAGATAAATTTGTGTTTTATGCCATGAAGCATATGGTAATTTTTACAGTGACAACAGGAAACTAACACAGCATAGTTGTAAGAATCCTTAACAAAATTTTATCAAACCAAGTCCATCAGTATATAAGGAGAATGCATCATGAGCAAGTGAGGTGCATCCCAGGAATTCAAGGTTGATAGTCAACATAATTAACTATATGATCAAATTTAAAAAGAAAAGCCATATGATAACCTCAAATTAATACAGAATAAGTATTTGACAAAATTCAACAGCTATTCATAATAATTAAAAAAAAAAAACTTTCTGCCAGCTGTGACAGAAGAAAATGCCTTAATTTGATAAACAGCATCTACTGAAAATCTACACTAGCATCACACACAGTTATGAAAGAAGGAATATGTTCAATTAGGAATAAAGCAAGAATGTCTGTCCTTACCACTTCTATTCAATATTGTGGCTTATACTACTCAGCTATAAAAAAGAGGGAAATAATGCTGTTTGCAGCAACCTGGATAGACCTAGAGATTATCATACCAAGTGAAGTAGGGCAGACAGAGATAGACCATACCATATGATATCACCTACATGTGGAATCTAAAGTGTGACACAAATGAACTTGTCTACGAAACAGAAACAGACTCACAGACATAGAGAACACACAGGCGGTTGCCGTGGGGGAGGGGGTGGAGTTGGAGGTAGGGCTTAGCAGATGTCAGCTTTTATATGTAGGTTGAACAAAGTCCTACCCTATAGCACAGGTGAAGAAGCAATTCACAGGGCCTGGACTCCATCTTAGGCCTGTTCATGCTGATCATGCGCGACCCCTCTCCAATGGACTCTGAACTCTGTGTTTAGTGCCTATGAAAACAACAACAGGAGGATAAGACCCCCTCCAGACAGGGGAACCTTGAAGATCGTATCTAGGTTACTCATCGCCTAAGAGAAAACATACACTAATCACCCCTTCCTCCAGACAGACCATAAATTTTTCTGTGTCTATCAGAGTGTAACCTGGGTTTATTGATTATTGGCTAATTGTTTGACTGTTGAGCACATGAGCACATAGCACGTGAATGATGGGGTTATTGGGACTGTATTTTCCTTGGTTTATGTAAGTCTCAAGGGATTTGGAGTGATGGGTTCAGATATGTACACACGGGGTATAAAAGATTTTCACAGATGCTGGTTGGGGTCCTTGGCTAAGAGGAGACTCTGCCTTGGGCCCGCCGGTGTAATAAACTGCACTCCACTATCTGCATTGTCCTTCTGAGTGAGTTTGTTTCCCGGAACGCGTGGCTACAACACAGGGAACTATATTCAATATCCTGTGATAAATCATATGGAAAAGTATATGAAAAAGAATGTATATATGTGTAAAACGGAGTCACTTTACAGCAGAAATTAACACAACACTGTAAATCAACTCTACTTCAATTTTAAAAAAGATTTAAAGCAGAGAACACATAGTAGGTGCCAGAGACAGAAAGTGAGGGGCAGAAGAAATGGGTAAATTGTTTCCACTTTTGTTTTAGCTTAAATAAATTAAAATTTTAAGATAAAAAAAGTTAATTTTAAAATTAACTAATAAAATTACATATACTAATAGATTTTTCTAAGAATGCATCTATGAAACATATAATGCCAAAAAGTTCATCATGGAAGCAGAAAAACATCAGGATTCTATTTATTTAATAGTAAAAACCACAAAATGAAGCCATTTACCCTTTGTTGAGGTTAATGGACCGGAACCTGGTGGTTACAAAACATAGGAGATCCATATTAAAGACAGAGAGAGTTGTAAATAATCACTTTTACCATATGGTTCATAAAAAGGAAGAGGGTACTTATCACCATATAGAAAAACTAACGAAGGAAATGCCTGGATTCCTCAGTCTGGGAGAGGCCTGCCTCTCCTCTTAATTCCTGAATATTCAGGAATTAATAAGGAACAGAGAATTCCTAACAGATCTAAAACAGCACACAGGAAGCCTCCTGTTAAATGCTTCCTGACAACACTTATGTAGTAAACCTATAATAAAAATTGAGGGAAGGATGAACACAAAAATCAAATATTGTTTATCCCTGAGGGCTAAAGGCAAGGAATACAATCATAAAATTCTTATAATTTCTTAAATGAAATGATGAGTATGTGTCTCTGACTCATCCTTATGTCTTAAACATACATGATATAAATCTTTTTTATGTCTGAAAGATATCATAATGATTTTTCAACTAGCAAGCAAAATTATTCTTTAAAATGAGGGAGGATGTAAATAGCCACAGAATTCAGATGCATCAGAAAAGTTTCCCTCTGTTCAAAGCATACCATCAGAAATCTGTTACAAAGTGCTGTTAGGCTTGGGGCTTCTTCTGTGGACCACTTTTCATTTCTCATCGTCTGAACCCTTGTTTCAGGGCTACTGGCTGCAGTCAGGAGAAAAGCCCACTAAGTCCCTGGTTGACATTTTCTTTTAATCAAAGTATATATTTTATGTCTTCTTATACGAATGGACACTGTTTGGGTGCCCCTTTATATTAGAAAAGCAGTTTATTTCTCAGTGGAAAACAGATTTGTCAGCTGTGCTGACAGCATGGACCGTCCAAGTGCCCATGAAGAAAGAAAGGCGGGAAGGGGAGATAGCTGTAATTTTTATTTCATTGTCCTGTTTAATTATTGATACATTGAAGACCCAAATGTATTTGGACTTTTTGAATAATGGGATTGTGCTATAGAAAAAATATGTTCTTGCAGCCTACTCTGTCATTACCCAGAAGCCATCCATTTAGACCCTTGCTTCTTTCTCCCAGAAAACACAATCATTGCTTTGTCTGTTGTGACTACAACTGTGAGAGAGAGGCAATATAAATCTAATGACAGACTGTATATAAAATTGTTTTAAAAACATAAAAGGATAGTTATGGAAGCTGTTACCAGTTATTATGACCCCTTCCTGATCCCCCAGATAAGGTAAGTGAGGCAGAAACAAGGTAAGTGAAACGAGGGGTTTGGGATTAAGGTATACACACTACTATACATAAAATAGATAATCAACAAGGACCTACTGTGTAGCACAAGGAACTATATCCAATATTTTTAAATAACCTATAAGGGAAAAGAATCTGGAAAAAAATACATAGATAGAGATACATCTGAATCACTGCCATACACCTGAAACTAACACAACATTGTAAATCAACTGTACTTCAATAAAAAAAAATAAGTAAGTTTAAGAAGAAAAAAGAAACAAGATAAGTGAGTTGCCATGATTAGACTTTGTCTCAGGGTTGGAAGCCTCCTTCCAAACCTGAAGGTGAGTAAGTAGGGTAGAGGGTTATCAATCTTAAGAGGAAAAAAAAAACTCTTTGCACAATAAAGTCTAGCAAATTGTTAACAAATGAACAATGACTCTGACTGGAACTGAGGTCCTGGAGACAGTCAGCTCAGCCCTGTCCCTGATAGTGAAGTGAAGTGAAGTCGCTCAGTCGTGTCCGACTCTTTGTGACACCACGGACTGTAGCCTACCAGGCTTCTCCGTCCATGAGATTTTCCAGGCAAGAGTACCGGAGTGGCTTGCCATCTCCTTCTCCAGGGGATCTTCCTGACCCAGGGATTGCACCCAGGTCTCCCGCGTTGCAGGCAGATGCTTTACCCTCCGAGCCACCAGGGAAGACAAGGGACACACAGAGCCCTGGCAGCCCAGAGAATCCTCTCAACCTTGAAGGTAACTGAGAGGGGTGGGGAGATGAAAATCAAGGGCTCTCCTGGATACAGTGAAACCCCAAGCAGTACAGTGTTTCGTTGGTCCCAAACATACAGTCACTTCCTCCACAGCCAATGGCTGAGTCAGGGCAGAGTCCAGGGTCCCTACTACCTAGAACAGTGCCTGGCACACAGGACGCTGTCAGTGACAGTCCATCACCAACAAACAAACAAGCGAATGGGTGTCGACGAGGCAGCGGTGGTGTTTAACCCACTCCCGAACGTGGCACCTGAGCCCTGGACCTCTCACAGCCAGTCCTCCCATTAAAATGAAGGAAAGGTCATCTGAGCACCACACTCTGTGTCCTTTCTTGCTGTGGGGGGAAGCAGGTGTCCTGCCATTTCGGGATGCTCTCCTCTGAGGATGGCGGATGTGCTGTTCTCTTGTACCACCCTGTGGCTGACCGCTAGCTCCCATGTCCTGAGCTTTAAGTGGTGGCTCCAGAGCCACAGAAAGAGGGGGAAGTGGTGCTGCTGGGGATGAATAAAGCTCCGCCTTCCCTACAAGTGGAATAGGACAGGGAGGCTGGGCACAGGGGCAGGGATGGCGGGAGTTGGCTTTAAAGCCACTGCTACTGACAGAGATCCAGTTCCAACCTGGGCAGGAGTGGGTCAGCGTAGAGAAGCAGGGCAGGAAGGAAAGGGTGCAAGGGGGAGAGCAGAGGGAAGATGAGAGGGAGGAGGGCTTCTGTCTGGTTTTGATCAGGCTTAAGTCACCATCTGGGCGGAGGTTCAAATGCTGAGATAGGAAAGGATTTTGACATCTTTTAAGTCAGTTCCTGCCTCAGAAGCTGCCTCCCTGGGGAAGTTCACCTTTCTCTTCTGCCTCTAAATTCACTACTCATGCTGTTGCTGTCCTCGCTTTTTATGACACCCCACCTCCAGTAAACACACACTCCAACTTACACACATACATACATACGCAAACATACGCAGAAGACAGATATGTAATAAACACACAGACACATTCACGCACACACACACACATAGCACGGATACAAACACACAAATTCACATGTATGCACACACAGAGAGAAATGCGTGTATACATACACACATCAACATGCACACACAGATACTATATAGAAGCACCCAGGCATGTACCCATGCATACACACAGATAAGCACACATATACATGCATGCATGCACACACACATGCACACACACACAAGCACAGATACAAATACAGACACACAAACTGTGATATTTAAAGCTCAAACGATCACACCTCATTCCAGTAAAGGAAACAAGACAAGAAAGCCAAGGGCAGAGGAAGTTCTGGATCTGATATCCTGACCACATGAGTAGAAAGGGGCTCTTTGATGAGACTGAGAGGCTGAGATCTCCCTGGAGGAGCTGTGTGGGGAATCTTCCTCCGGAAGAAACAAATCCTTTTGTGACCCTCCAAGAAGAGCCATCCTCTGGCCTGGCTTGACCGGAGGAGTTTCCGCTCAGACCAGGGAATCCAGACCACATGGTGTAGCACTCACAGGGGGGCTCCTTAGGGTCCCCTGCACTGGCTTGTCAAGTTAGGTTCCCTACCCCACTTCCAGGTGGAGAAAGGCCAGCTGATGGGTCTCCAGGATAGTATGGCATTTGGTTTATAGTCAGTCTGGTTATTCACACAAGTTATTTATGTTCCATAAAGTCACTTGAATGCTGAATTTGTGAATACTGCACTTTTGCTACTAGGGGAAGTATGTGTGTGTGCTTATACACAAATGTAAATTGTAATCTTAAATTCTAAAAAAAACACTCTGGTAGACTCTATCCTCTCTGTTTTACAAAAGAAGAAACAGGGTTCAGAGTAGAAGATGATTTCCTGGGGATTCAAACCCTGTCTGCCCTGTCTGGCACCTTGCATAGCCCTGCAAACTGCCCTACATCTCCATCCTCTGGTCATCTCTAAATGGGGCTGAGACAAAGCGGCAGAGCCTTGTTCAGCCTCAGCTGGGGCCAGGCACATTGCTGATTCAAACATTCCACCACCAAGCACATATCCATGAATGACCACGGGTATTGATTTTAGAGTTACACATAAATGTTTGCAAGTGGGTGACTTTGCCAGTACAGAATCCAGGAATAAGGAGAATGACTGTACTCATACACAGGGTTGCCCTGTCTGATATTATCTGAAGGAAGAATTTCTGTCTTAAAAATTGTTGGAAAACCAGTGATATATTTCATCCCTTTTCTTATATGAAAAGAGGCAGGACAAATAGGATCCAGCTCTGTGAGCAAGTCCAGTCATTGGTAGTGGCTTTCTGCAATGTTCTGCAGCCAGTGGGAAAGGAGCAAGGTCGTGGGTGAAAGGGGGAGGGAACAAGAACACTCCTGTTGACCATCACAATTCTCAAAGGAACAGAGGCTGGAGAAGCTGCCCCAGACCCCACAGTGGTTAGTGGTGACTGAGCTACAACAGGCAGCAGGTCTTTGGCCACCAGCCCTCTGTGGTTCCCACTACACTGAACTACTTTCTGTGTCACAATGTGAAAGAGAAGTGTACTTAAAATCAAGGCACTAGGCTTCCCTGGTGGCTCAGTGGTAAAGAATCAACCTGCCAATGCAGGAAACAGGTTCAATCCCTGGTCCAGGAAGATTCCAAATGTCTCAGAGCAACTAAGCCTGTGCACCACAACTACTGAGCCTGTGCTCTAGAGCCAGGAGCCACAAATACTGAGCCTTCATGCCGCAACTCCTGAAGCCTGTGCACCCTAGAGCACATGCTCTGAAACAAGAGAAGCCACCACAATGAAAATCCTGTGCACCACAACTAAAGAGTAGCCCCTGCTCCCTGCAACTAGAGAAAAGCCTGCACAGCAAGAAAAACCCAGCACAGCCAAAAATAAATGTAATATAATATATAAATAAATAAAATTAGCAAAAAAAAATAAATAACTAAAAGATTTACTGGTTTAAAAAAAAAAAATCAAGACACTGAGTTCCCCTGACCAGGCTCTGCTGATGACTTTGGACAAGGCACATGCTTCATAGATACCTCGTGTATGAAAGATCATGCCTGGGCTGCACTGGGAGAGATAAGAAACACTGATGTGGGCAGGCCCCTAGAGCACCAGGAGTCCTGGGAAGCCCTCCAGCCACAGAGTCTCTTTTTGCCAATGAGGGCTTGAAAGGTAAGCAGAACAGAATGTAATCCTGGGCACAGGGCTTTTAAAATTGGAGCATCCACTTCCAGGAAAACACCTGGAATGCCTCCATCTGGCAGTTCTCATTCATATTGAGATGCTCTTTGGAAGTCTTCTGGGAAAGAAGTAAGAGCAGGATGATGGCTGAGAGATGGCAAAGATCCCATGTTCTTTGAAAGACACCAGTCACATGGCCACAGCCCCATTCAGCACTTGGGATGAGACACATGGGAGAAGCTGAAAGGCAACAGCTAACAGACAGGACCCAGAGCAGGCAACATCTGAGGATGGACTCTGTGGACTGGAGAGGAGCCAAGAGTACCTGCTGCAGGAGTCAGGGAGCAGCTCACTTCTGCAAGGGCTTCTTCCTCCTAATTTAACAGAATAACTCTCAACTTTTGGAAATAGAGCTAAAGGAAAAAGGAGAAGTAAAAGGATTTACCAGCAAAGATATTGGTAAGCTGGGATGGAGAAGAAATTAGTGAGTAGCTGACATGCATGACCCTGGAATACAGAATGGCCCAATGCACCCAATTAAACAAGAAGAGAGAAATCTTAGCCATCAGCAGGCCCAGGCCTGGGAACATGGCCCTGAATGAATCTCCTCACCTTTGGACTAAAGTAGTCAGCAGGCCTGCTGAGGGTGGCAAGTCTATGAGGCAGAGGGAGGAAGGGGTTCCCCACAGAGCAATCTCCCTATAATCTTCAGTTTCCTTCCAGTTCATGCAGGAATCAAACACATCTCTCTTCAAGAGACATCTCCTGGGCTGGTTCCCTCTCCAAGGCTGACTGTAATGGACAGAATGTTTGTGTCCCCTCAAATTCATATATTGAATCTTCTACCCACAGTGTGATGGTACATGGAAGCAGAAAACAGGTTTAGATGAGGTCATGAGGGTGGGGTCCCCATGATGGAATGAGTGCGCTTATCTGCAGAAGAGACAAAAGAGATTTCTCTCTTGTTCTCACACACAAAGAAGTAACGTGAGCTCACAGCAAGATGGTGATGGTCTACAAGCCAAGAAGCAAGTCCTCACCAAGAACTAAATCTGATCTTTCGAAAAGGCATAGTATAATAGAACACTCAAAAAAGGTTAAATCCACAGATGTTTAAGAAAATCATTTTTTTAGCATTGCACCTTCAGGCCTAGTACCCTGCCCTAGTACTCAGTGGGGAGTGGAAGAGGGGGTGGATATGGTGAGCACATGACAAATGGTTGTTGAATGTAATAAAAAGAGGCATTTAGTGTCACAAGCTCCTCCATTTGGTACTTGGGGGTATTCATTAGTTCCAAAACTGGATCGCAAATGAGTGGAAGAATCAAATACAGTAAATCCCCTACATATGAACCTTCAAGTTGTAAACTTTCAAAGATGCGGATGAGTGTTTGCATGTCCAATCACATCAGTCAGTTCATGTGTCTGGTGTACATTGTCAAGTGCGCATCCTCTACAGTGGTTGTGCTCCGGTGTGTTTTATAGTACAGTAGTACCCTATCATTATTTCAAGCCCAGGATATCCAGAAGCAAGCATAAAAGCAGCGGTAATACAGCTGGCTCAGTTTAGTTCAGTCACTCAGTCATGTCTGACTCTTTGTGACCCCATGGATTGCAGCACTGCAGGCTTCCCTGTCCATCATCAACTCCCAGAGCCTGCTCAAACTCATGTCCATCAAGTCGAAGATGTCATCCAACCATCTCATCCTCTGTTGTCCCCTTCTCCTCCTGTCTTCAATCTTTCCCAGCATCAGGATCTTTTCCAATGAGTCAGTTCTTTGCATCAGGTGGCCAAAGTATTGGAGTTTCAGCTTCAACATCACTCCTTCCAATGAATATTCAGGACTGATTTCCTTTAGGATTGACAGGTTGGCTCTCCTTACAGTCCAAGGGATTCTCAAGAGTCTTCTCCAATACCACAATTGAAAAGTATCAATTCTTTGGTGCTCAGCTTTCTTCACAGTCCAACTCTCACATCCATACATGACTACTGGAAAAACCATAGCTTTGATTAGACGGACGTTTGTTAGCAAAGTAATGTGTCTGCTTTTTAATATGCTGTCTAGGTTGGTCATAGCTTTTCTTCCAAGGACAAAGTGTATTTTAATTTCATGGCAGCAGTCACCATCTGCAGTGATTTTGGAGCCCAAGAAAATAGTCTGTCATTGTTTCCATTGTTTCCCCATCTATTTGCCATGAAGTGATGGGACTGGATGCCATGATCTTCATTTTTTGAATGTTGAGTTTGAAGCCAGCTTTTTCACTTTCCTCTTTCACTTTCATCAAGAAGTTCTTTAGTTCTTCTTCCCTTTCTGCCATAAGAGTGGTGTCATCTGCATATTCGAGGTTATTGATATTTCCCCTGGCAATCTTGATTCCAGCTTGTGATTCATCCAGCCCAGCATTTCACATGATGTAATCTGTTTAGTTCAGTTCAGTTCAGTCACTCAGTCGTGTCCGACTCTTTGCAACCCCATGAATTGCAGCACGCCAGGCCTCCCTGTCCATCACAAACTCCCGGAGTTCACTCAGACTCACGTCCATCGAGTCAGTGATGCCATCCAGCCATCTCATCCTCTGTCGTCCCCTTCTCCCTGTC
>NW_011495023.1:11605952-11614400 GCF_000754665.1 Bison bison bison
GTCAGTGATGCCATCCAGCCATCTCATCCTCTGTCGTCCCCTTCTCCTCCTGCCCCCAATCCCTCCCAGCATCAGAGTCTTTTCCAATGAGTCAACTCTTCGCATGAGGTGGCCAAAGTACTGGAGTTTCAGCTTTAGCATCATTCCTTCCAAAGAAATCCCAGGGCTGATCTCCTTCAGAATGGACTGGTTGGATCTCCTTGAAGTCCAAGGGACTCTCAAGAATCTTCTCCAACACCACAGTTCAAAAGCATCAATTTTTCGGTGCTCAGCCTTCTTCACAGTCCAACTCTCACATCCATACATGACCACAGGAAAAACCATAGCCTTGACTAGACGGACCTTTGTTGGCAAAGTAATGTCTCTACTTTTGCATATAAGTTAAATAAGCAGGGTGACAATATACAGCTTTGATGTACTCCTTTCTCAATTTCAAACAAGTCTGTTATTCCATGTCCAGTTCTAACTGTTGCTTCTTGACCTGAACATAGATTTCTCAGGAGGCAGGTAAGGTGGTCTAGTATTTCCATTCCTTGAAGAATTTTCTACAGTTTGTTGAGATCTGCTGCTGCTGCTAAGTAGCTTCAGTCGTGTCTGACTCTGTGAGACCCCATAGATGGCAGCCCACCAGGCTCCCCCATCCCTGGGATTCTCCAGGCAAGAACACTGGAGTGGGTTGCCATTTCCTTCTCCAATGCATGAAAGCGAAAAGTGAAAGTGAACTCGCTCAGTCGTGTCCAACCCTCAGCAACCCCATGGACTATAGCCTTTCAGGCTCCTCTGTCCATGGGATTTTCCAGGCAAGAGTACTGGAGTAGGGTGCCATTGCCTTCTCCATTGTTGAGATCTACTACTGTACTTTTCAGTAGTACTGTAAGATCAAAAAAATTTTTGTGTGTGTTTCTTATGTATTGTTTGTGTGGAAAATATAAAACTATTACAGTACGATCCTATATAGTTGATTGTGTTAGCTGGGTACCTAGGCTAACTTTGTTGGACTTATGAACAAATCAGTCTTATGAACATGTCCCCAGGATGGTACTCATTCGTATGTGGGGGACTTACTATAATAAGGTCACTGTCCACTTGGTAACTGCTATCATGGCCCCAAATTGGACAGCTTCTTAGGATTCTATGTGCATCCCATGACAACAGGCAGCACTGCCAGAGAGAAGGAAGCCAGGCAGCCCTGCCTCACCTGGGCTGGAAAGTAAGGGACCTGACGGACCCCTGTCATGAAAATTACATTTTAATCTTCACTGTGTAGTTAATTCAGAACCAATTCCTTCTCTGTCCAGAGGCATGAATGCATTCTTTGAAACCCTACGGAGGAAAAGCATTCATGATGTGCCTGCCCTTTCATTTCTAACAAAAGATAATTTGCACTTGCTCTTTCCAAGGGATCATGTCATTTAAACTAGAATAAGCTTTGTGTTTTTTTTTTTTAAAAAAAAGGAAAATGAAAGAAAGAAAATTAATGAGACATTCATTAAAAAATATCACCAGAAAATGTCCCCATCCATGCCAGAATGGATGGATAAAAAAGCCTGGCGTGCTGCAGTCCATAGGGTCGCAAAGAGTCGGACACGACTGAGTGACTGAACTGAACTGATGCCAGAGTGATCATATCCATGGGAACTAGGCTTAGAGTATCATTACTGTATTCCCCTCACCTATTACTATTTAAAATTTAGAAGTCTTAATAGAAGTCACTCATCAAACAATTATAAGAAATCACCATGGCCTGAGGTCCCGACCACACTTGTGAGTCTCAGATGGGAAATGAAACTGTAAGACGACAGCAGCCATGTTGGTTTATTTATAGCACAGGTCTTTTTAACAGAATGGATTACTTCCTGGATGTGATTATGATCTGCTGCCCTTGGGGACACATTTATTTAGTCTGTGTAGCCTGATGATGAAAGAGAACTGACTCCAGAACATATTTCCATCCTATTCCAATATACAAAATGTTAAAGAAAATTGCTGGCTTTTGGGGTGTAAAGACTTGGCCCAGAGTGAAAAATGAATGTGTGACATCAAAATGCAGCTTTCATGAATTGTGCTACTAAAGTAAAACTCCATCCTAACTCCTTATTGCCAAAGAAACCACAGATTAGAATCAGTACATTACTCTCCATCACATGGTGGGCTTCATGCAATCAGTTGAAGGCCTTAAGGGCAAAGACCAAAGTTTCTAGAAAAGAAGGAATCTGACCTCCAGACTGTAACATAGGAATGCTGCCTGAAGCTTCCAGCCTGCTGGCCTGTTTATGGATTTTGAATTTGCCAGTCCCTGCCACAATCACATGACCCAATTCCCCCCAAAAAGATTCTGTGTGTGTATGTGTGCATGTGTGTACCTATACATAGATATTCATATATCTATGTGTGCATGGGTGCTAAGTTGCATCCAACTCTTTGTGACCCCATGGACTGTAGCCTGCAAGGCTCCTCTGTCCATGGGATTCTCCAGGCAAGAATACTGGTGGTTGTCGTGCCCTCCTCCAGGGGATCTTCCCAACCCAGGGATCAAACATGCGTCTCCTCTGGCTCCTGAATTGCAGGCAGATTCTTTATCACTAAAGATACATATGGGCTTCCCTAGTGGTTATATAGATATATATCTATATAGCTATATATGGGCTTTCCTAGTGACTATATATATCTACAGATATATATATATATAGATAACTGTATATAGAAATATATATTCTGTATGTAGAGAGATATATACAAATACTCTGCATATAGATCACCATATATCTATATACAGCTATTCTGTTTCTATGGAAAACTCTGCCTAATACACACCCCTTCTCTTGTGTTTCCTTGGTCCTTCCCAGGTCTTATATATTTCACAAATATGTAATTAGAAAGCAAAACTTTGACTGGAGCCGTGGAACTCTTCACGTGTAACAAACCAGTCCTCCCCAGCATTGCTGAGCCTCTGCATCCAGCCCCCATAGTCTCAACTTCCCTTTGTCCTTCCAGCTAGTATATTGTTGTTGTTGTATATTGTTTAGTCCCTCAGTTGTGTCCTACTTTTTGAGACCCCATGGACTGTAGACCACCAGGCATCCCTGTCCATCATATTTCCCAGGCAAAAATACTGGAGTGGGTTGCATATACATTGTTAAAGAAAAGTAAACAGAAAAAAAGTGCAATAGTTTTAACTTTCCTTCTTTTCATTCTTATCAACAGCATGATATTTCATCAAGCACAGGTGAGACAAGTAGGCACATTGTGCCCACCCTAAAATTGTGGGCAGTGCTAGTCTCTAGGGCCTTAACATTTGTAAACTTTGTAAAACGGTGGTTAAGCTCTCACCAGTATGGTTTCCTGAGAAGTGTTCTCAGCTGCCCTCGGAGATGAAAAACCACAACCAGACTGCGTTCACATCCTTCCTTCCCTGAGAGCAGCCTTATTTCCTGTCTGTCTGAAGGTTTGGCTGGGCTGAGGAGCACACAGGAAAAGAAAGTAGTGGTATTTTGAGGATTTGAAACACATCAGATCTGAGATCAGCCAGAGTGGTGACTGACTTTGAGAATGGGAGCTGTGGGTTTGGCCTCACACATTGCTTTTTGTTAGCCTGGGTTGTTACCCAGCATTCTTTCCTAAATAAATGTGAGGCTGGAAAAGGATGGAGTCCTATCAGAAATTCCCCTGCCCAACTTAAAGCAGATCTGACAAAACATTAGCATCAAAATAGTGGCATCAAGGGGCTTCCCAGGTGGCACTAACTCATCTGCCAGTGCAGGAGACATAAGAGACCTGGGTTTGATCCCTGGGTCTGGAAGGTCCCCTGGAGAAGTAAATGACAGCCCACTCCAGTACTCTTGCCTGGAGAATCCCTGGACAGAGGAGCCTGATGGGCTACAGTCCACAGAGTCACACAGAGTCGGACACGACTAAAGCGACTTAGCACACACCTGCTCGATGCCATCAAGAAAGGTATTTCACTAGGTTTCATTTCAAAACAAACAAAAAAAAATTGAAGTTCAAAGTATTAGTTGATTAATTATTTCAGGCAGACAATGAAATGAATTTGGTATCTTGGTGAGAGGATGATCATGGTACTGTTGGCTTCTCTGCAGTGTCTTTCCCAGGTCCTGGACTCCAAGGATCCCTCTGCAACAGGGCACTCCCAGCTCTACCCTGTCCATGATGGGAGAGAAGACAGCTAATAAGATAAAGAGAGTTACTGGGTCAAGAGTTAGGGGAGGAGAGATGAGCTGGTAATGAAGACTGATTTCCCCTAGAAGTGTTTGCCAACTTTTAAGGCCATACTTGAGAGACCAACTAATGCTTTTGACCAAGAAAAAGGTTTATGGTCCAGATGCCAATCAGAAAGAAGTCCCAGTGAATGCCCTTTCTTTGGATTGAGACTTTACAGAGCTATGTATCAGGAGAGGGGTGGTCAGGAGGTATAGTAGTCCTCCTAGGTGCCTGAATTATCTCAGTCCCTGAAGTTGTATCAAGGATGCCTCAAATGGTTAGTTCCACCCAAGCTACGGACAAAGGGAAAAAAACCATTCTTGAATGCAAATCAAAATCACAATGAGACACCATCTCACACCGGTCAGAATGGCCATGATTAAAAAGTCTACAAATAATAAATGCTGCAGAGAGTGTGAAGAAAAGGGAACCCTCCTATACAGTTGGTAGGAATGTAAAATGGTACAGCCACTATGGAGAACAGCATGGAGGTTTCCCAAAAAACTAAAAATAAAGTTGCCATATGATCGTGCAATCTACTCCTGGGCTTAAATCCAGAGAAAACTATAATTACAATAGATACATACAATCCTATGTTCATAGAAGCAGTATTTACAATACCAAAGATATGGAAACAACCTAGATATATCAACAGATGAATCAACAGGTAAAGAAGAGGTGGTACTTATATGCAATGGAATACCACCTGACCATGAAAAAGAATAAAATTGTGCCATTTGCACCAAAATGGATGGACCCAGAGATTATCATACTAAGTGAAGTCAGGCAGAGAAGGACAAACACCATATGATATCATTTAAATGTGGAATCTAAAATATGACACCAATGAACTTATTACAAAATAGAAACAAACACACAGACATAGAGAACAGACTGTGGTTGCCAAGGGAGAGGTAGGGTGGGGGAGGACTGGACTGGGAGTGTGGGATTAGCAGATGCTACTATAATATATAGAATGGATGAACAATAAGGTCCTACACTGGGAACTACATTCAATATTGTGTGATAAAACATAATTGAAGAGAGTATTTTTGCAAAAAGAATGTATATGTGTATATATATATATATAGAGAGAGAGAGAGAGAGAGAGAATCACTTTGTTATATGGTAGAAATTAACACAATATTGTAAGTCAATTAGACTTTAGTAAAATAAATTTTAAAAAGAAAAGAAGTCTTGGCTTCATGTCATTCCTACATATAATTTTGTAACTTCAAAATAAAAAATAACCTCACACATGAAATATATAAAGTCACATGAATGAAACAGTAGAAATAGGAGAGAAAAGAAAGAGACCTACAGGATTCCAGATATTGTAGTAATCAGAAGTAGTCTTTATGATTAAAAATTTTCAGGGAAATAAACAAGACTAAGAATTTCAACAGAGAGGGTGAAACTATTTGAAATAAAAAAAGGAACAAATTAAAATTCTAGAATGGAAAATATTCAACAATTGAAGTTAATACTTTGAAGGATGGATTTAACAACAGATTGGATAGGTGAAGGAAGACTTGATGAATAAAATATAGCCAAGAATAAAAGATCCAGAATGAGTCACAAAAAAGGATGGGAAATACAGAAAAGAATGTAGAAAAACATAAAGGGTGCTGGATGATGGTATGACACAGTGTAACTGGAGACCAAGAATGAGATTCAAAAGAAAACAAGGAAGACATGTTTGATTAAATATTGTCTAAAACTAGCAAGATTGCCGGGAGAAATATCAATAACCTCAGATATGCAGATGACACCACCCTTATGGCAGAAAGTGAAGAGGAACTCTAAAGCCTCTTGATGAAAGTGAAAGTGGAGAGTGAAAAAGTTGGCTTAAAGCTCAACATTCAGAAACGAAGATCATGGCATCCGGTCCCATCACTTCATGGGAAATAGATGGAGAAACAGTGAATCAGTGTCAGACTTTATTTTTCTGGGCTCCAAAATCACTGCAGATTGTGAGTGCAGCCATGAAATTAAAAGACGCTTAGTCCTTGGAAGGAAAGTTATGACCAACCTAGATAGCATATTCAAAAGCAGAGACATTACTTTGCCAACTAAGGTCCGTCTAGTCACGGCTATGGTTTTTCCTGTGGTCATGTATGGATGTGAGAGTTGGACTGTGAAGAAGGCTGAGCGCCGAAGAATTGATGTTTTTGAACTGCGGTGTTGGAGAAGACTCTTGAGAGTCCCTTGGACTGCAAGGAGATCCAACCAGTCCATTCTGAAGGAGATCAGCCCTGGGATTTCTTTGGAAGGAATAATGCTAAAGCTGAAACTCCAGTACTTTGGCCACCTCATGCGAAGAGTTGACTCATTGGAAAAGACTCTGATGCTGGGAGGGATTGGGGGCAGGAAGAGAAGGGGACAACAGAGGATGAGATGGCTGGATGGCATCACTAACTGGATGGACGTGAGTCTGAGTGAACTCCAGGAGTTGGTGATGGACAGGGAGTGCTGTGATTCATGGGGTCGCAAAGAGTTGGACACAACTGAGCAACTGGACTGAATTGAAAACTAACAAAAGATATCAAGCCATAAAGTCAAGCCCTACAAATTCCAAAGAGGATAAGCAAGAAGAAATTCTCACCTGGGTACATATTATTAAAACTACTTAAAAAAGAAAGAAAGAAAAATTTAAATCTTAAAATCTGCCTGGAAAAAAAAGACAACTTATTTTTAATGAAGCAGTCATTATTAGTGACTGATAGGAAAAAATGAAAGATAGAAAACTAAGAAATGAAGTAACTGTAACTATATCCAGGGAAAGCATCCATCAAGAATTAAGCTGAGATGAAGATATTTTCAAGCAAATCAAAGCAGAGCATTTATCACCAGCAGACATGCCCAGCAAGAAATACTAAGGGAGTTCCTCAGACATCAGAAAAATTACCCCACACAAAGTCACAGCTGTGAGAGGCAATGGTGTACACTGAAAGGGTAAATCTGAACGCTTTGACAAATTAAAAGCAAAAAAAAATTTTTTTTCCTGAGGAATAGAATAGAATTAAAATACACAACAATGATGGCATACGAATTTTAGAAAACAAGAAAAGATCCTGTTTTATCCAAAAAGAGCTAAAAGTACCAATTATTAATTAAGCTCTGAAAAGTCAAGGATTGTGTTGTAAAACCTAAGATAACACATCAAAATGATAATGAAAAGAATTGTATTAGTTTAAAATTCACAGAAGGTCAACTTTCAAGCTCATAACAGGATATCTTCTAAGTATCTTCCCTAAGGAATTCATCTGAAACTCAAGTAAAGACCAATGTAAACTTGTTCATTGCAGTAACAGTTGTGATAAACACTGGAATCAAATGTTCAGCTATAAGAGAATCTTTGTGATAAACTGTTATACAGCCCCTCTAAAACAATGGTCCCCAGCATTTTTGGCACCTGGGGACTGGTTTCGTGGAAGACAATTTTTCCAGAGACCACTGTGGGGTGTGAGGATGGTTTCAGGATGATTCAAGTACACTAAATTTATTGTGTACTTTATTTCTATTATTATTAAATCAACTACACCTCAGATCATCAGGCATTAGATCCCAGAGGCTGGGGACCCCTGATCTAAAATAATGGCCTCCAAGGACTTCCCTGGTTGTCCAGTGGCTAAGACTCCACGTTCCTAGTGCAGGGAGCCCATATGATTCCTGGTCAAGGAACTAGGTCACGTGCCTCAACTAAGAGTTCAAATGTGAAAATGAAAGTGAAAGTCACTCAGTCCTGTCTGACTCTTTGTGACCCCACGGGCTATACAGTCCATGGAATTCTCCAGGCCAGAATACTGGAGTGGGTAGCTTTTCCCTTCTCCAGGGGATCTTCTCAATCCAGGGATAAAACCCTGGATTGAGGTCTCCCTCTTTGCACGAGGTACCAGGTAAGCCCTGCTGCTGCTGCTAAGTCACTTCAGTCATGTCCGACTCTGTGCGACCCCATAGACGGCAGTCCACCAGGCTCCCCTATTCCTGGGATTCTCCAGGCAAGAACGCTAGAGTGGGTTGCCATTTCCTTCTCCAATGCATGAAAGTGAAAAGTGAAAGTGAAGTCGCTCAGTCGTGTCCGACCCTCAGTGACCCCATGACTGCAGCCTACCAGGCTCCTCCGTCCATGGGATTTTCCAGGCAAGAGTACTGGAGTGGGGTGCCATTGCCTTCTCCGAGGTAAGCCCTAGGTGCAGCCAAATAAATAAATAAATAAAAATAAATAAA
>NW_011495023.1:11614500-11657264 GCF_000754665.1 Bison bison bison
TATATATATATTTAAAATAAATAAAATTATACCCTCTATAACAAAAAAACAACAGATTCACAGAGACAGAACAAACTAGTGCTTGAAAAGAAAGTGAAAGCGAAAGTCACTCAGTCGTGTCTGAGTCTTTGCGACCCCATGGACGATACAGTCAGTGGAATTCTCCAGGCCAGAATACTGGAGTGGGTAGCCTTTCTCTTCTCCAGGGGATCTTCCCAACCCAGGGATCGAACCCAGGTTGGCAGCCAAGAATACTGGAATGGGTAGCCTATCTCTTCTCCAGCTGATCTTCCCAACCCAGGAGTCAAACTGGGGTCTCCTGAATTACAGGCAGATTCTTTACCAACTGAGATATTAGGAAGCCCTAAACTACCAGTGGGGAAAGGGAAGAAAGGCACAGGGAGCGGCAAGAGAAGGGTAGGGAATTAAGAGGTACAAGCTACTATGTACAAAATAAATAAGCTACAAGGATATATTGTACAACACAGGGAAATACAGCCAGTATTTTATAATAACTATAATGAAGTATAACCTTTAAAAACTCTGGCTCATTTTATGCTGTACACTTGGAACATATATTATTGTACATCAATTATACCTCAATAAAACACAAAAATGATAAAAAAAAATAATAAAATGATGCCCTCAAATAATATGTAATGGCAGTGAAGAAATGCTATGGAAATAATACCAACTGAAGAAAGCAGAAATAAACATTGTCAGTAGAGCATGACCAAATTTAGTTTTTAAAGTATACAGGCTCAGAGAAGAATCTGCCTGATGATGCAGGCTTCTTTACCACGGAGCCACCAGGGAATCCCTTAAAAATAAGATATTGATACATCTTCCTCTTAGTTCCCAAAAGGGAACTAAGGATATGTGAATATAATATAGACTTTTCTTATTCCTTTTTTCCCCATTATTTTGAATAAATAAGGGCATCCAATATCCACTACAGCTTTTCACCCAAAATGTCTCTAGTTACATGAATATTTAACCAGCAAATTGAGTGCACTTATTCACTCAAAGTCTCAAATATCCTTTTTTTCATAATATTTCACCTCTTACACTATAAGTGAATGCAGAAAAAAATATAATAGTTACTTATTGGTCTATTGGGTTTCTAAGTGCTTCTTTTCTGAAATACCTGTTATTGCTATTATCCATGGTATGTGTGATTTTTTTTTTTTTTTTAAGTCTCAGCTTGGTTTAGCCAGTTCCATGGTAACCTCTGGAAAGGTGAAGCTCAGACTTCCCTAAGCATCCATCAATCATCCTCATGGAGCAAGATCTTGGAACTGAAAGCATGACTCGCTGGGACCAGCCATCTGTGACCTGGACTCGTGTCCTTCATGGCTCATGAAAACCAACAGTATGACATGAAGTCATCCTGGAGACAGGCAGCATGCGCTGATACCCTGGAACGCTGCCCAGATCTGAGAAGTAAACAGGCATCAGTCTGTCCAGGTGCTAATGTCTTCTGCATTTTCTGCTCTCTCTGCTTCAAGTTCATTTCCAGGGTAGGTCACTGAAGACTGTAAGAAAGATACTTTGGCATGGCTCAGAGTTTTTAACTTCCTGGATTTTTTTTCTCAACTTCCCTATCCATCACTTAAAAAAAAAGACTAGTTCCTGAAGTTAGGTATGTAAATAAAGTTTATCTAAAAGCAATATAAATCAGAATGTGTCAAGGAGGCATTCTCCCCTCACACTTCCCCAGAACTGCCTGCTGAAACACTACATCCATGTAAGCCACACCAGTGGCTTTCCCAGCACAGACAGCACTCCTAACACAGCCAGGTGGAGACAGAATGGAATGGATGGTGTCAGCTACATAATGGACAGATCGAGCAGCACAGCCAAGGTCAAGGTCTCACCAATGTATCATCAACATGTCCTGGGAGCTAGCCAGGAGAAGCGCCCCAGTGCCCCAGTTTCCAGACAGCCAATATCATCTCTCCAACCTTCCAAGAAAGAGGTTCATCTGTAACCATGAAAACCCTTGCAAAAAGACAAAAGAAAATATAATGCATGTCCCAGCTGGAGCTTCAGCTGGGACCTATGTTTGTTGAGCTTGTCTGGATAACTGGTGGGATAGACTTGTTATTTGCATGGGAGCTAAGGTGTTTCCCGGGAGAGAATTCATTCTGGCCAGGGTGGATGAGGTGTGCGGTGGGGCGGGGAGAGGGTGTGCAGGGAAGCAGTCAGGCATGGAGAGTACGCGTGGGAGGAAGGGCACACTGCTCTTAAGTAGGTCTGAGGGAGAGAGAAATTAGTAAAAAGTAGTAATTGGTAAAAAAAAAAAAAAAAAAAAAATTAGTAAAAAAAAAAAAATTAGTAAAATTAGACAGGCTGGTCCATCGAAATATTGGTAAAACTCCCTGGTATAAGCATTACTGATTGTGCACACATGCACACACACACACAACACGGAGTAAGAAACAAACAGGTGTCGGCTCCGCAACTCCTGCATAGACCACCACAGAGCTTGGCAGCCAGAGCGCCCCTGTGGGTTTGGCAGTCCCGGAGAAAGATGTGACGGTATCAGTGGAGACCATTAAGTCCAACAAAAACAGCAGAGCATCACATGTGCCCGGGAGGACCCTGCATGCCCACGGCAGAAACAGTCCTCCGAGGAGCAGACTCATTTAAGGGCAATGAGACATCCTCCAGGGAGCCCCTGAGATGTGGGAAGAACTCTGCACTGAAATGGAGGTCAGCGGGGACACAGAGGGCCAAGGGGGCATCAGAGGAGACAATAAAATGTTGAGTTATGACTCATAATGGGACCCCATTAGACATAGTGCCTGGCAAAGCCTAGGGAAGTTCAGGCTATGAGAGTGTATCTGGGGCTATAATTATCAGTCCATTTATTTCCACCAGTGACAGGGACAGAAGCACAGTAATTGGGAGAAGGTTGTGCAGAGACTCAGACAAATTGTGCTCTACTCTATTCCATATTTTATCGGGAACACTTACAACTGGACGAACTCTGGAACAGACTATGCCTCGTTACTTTCGACAGGCTGTGCCAGAAAGCCTGTATCGCTGAGTGATTCATCACCATTTATACCCACATCATAAATCTTTATTTTCCAAAAGCTACGCTTTGGACTCAGGGAAGACCCTAGTGTTTATTCTCGCTCGTTGGCAGGACGAAGAATAGCCTCTCTACGCCCTTCCCTGTGGACTTTACTGCTTCCCTGGGAATCATTTTACACACTTTGTTGTGATTTGTTCTTCACCTGACTAAAAAAATGCTGTAATCATGGTAAGGCTTTTTTGTAAGTCAGTTTTCAAATAACTTTGGGATGATTGTGTCAGCTTGACCCTCTGCTAAACCATAGTTCATTGATTCATCTATTATAGAGAATTACAAACTTTGCTGAAACCTAAAATAAACCTTCTGAAATTGCTAGGAGAGTGGAATGACTACTTTAAATTTTTTATTTTTTAAAGACATTATTTTAAAACCATAAATTATCATAAGCCCATAAAGAGAACTTTGGTTTATCTCTTATCAGCTACCAGGCCCTTTACAGAAATGTAATAAGCCTCATTTGTTATTGTTATTGTTGTTGTTCAGTCAATCAGTCATGTCCAACTCTTTGTGACCCCATGGATTGCAGCATGCCAGGCTTCCCTGTCCTTCACCATCTTCCAAAGCTAGCTCAAACTCATGTCCTTTGCTCAAGCCTCATTTAACCCCCCTGAAAAGCATGCCAACTGGTCATTGTTAAAACATCAGGACTTTTTTCCCTATAGCTGGAGACTTTGGAGGGCCTGGGGTAATTTAAAGATTGAAACCAATCTGGTCTAAAATGTTTCAGGGAGAATCTGATTAATGTGATGTCAGCTGGACATCATGGAAACCACACCATGGATATTTACATCCATAGGGACATTCTGACCAAGATGTGTCTGTGAAAAAGCAAACCCCTCTATCATTTCATAATCCCCTCATGGTTTCAGTCTGACCCCAATACAATCCCATGTCCTGTGTACAAGCAGGGAGACGCAACCAGAGAAGATTGGTAATATTAATACATGAGCTTTCTTCTAGAGCCCTCCATCTTAACTCAGAAACCTTGGTTCTAGAAGATTCTATTTCCTCTTTGAGCACTCCTGGCACCTGCTAACCCCAGCCCCTACAACCACCATTCTCTCTGCTTCTTGGAGCTGGACTCAGATTCCTAAGTCAGTGCTTCCCAAGCACTCAACTGTGACATATTCATAGTTTCTAATTGCGGCCCAAATGGCAGGCTGATGCAATATGACAATAACATAAATTAGTGAAAAATGAAATATACCACATACATATAAAAATAAACCCACATTTTAAAATATTAGATTCAGGGCTTCCCTGGTGGTCTAGTGGTGAAGAATCCACCTGTCAATGTAGGAGACAGGGGTTTGACCTCTAGTCTGGGAAGATTCCTCATGCTTTGGAGCGCTGAGCCTATGCACCACTACTACTGAAGCCTACATGCCCTAGAGCCTGCGCTTTGCAGCAAGAGAAGTCACAGCAATGAACCCCTCACCCCAACTAGAGAAAGCCTGCGTGCAGCAACCGAGATCTAGCACAGCCAAAAATAAAATAAATAAATAAACTATTTTAAAAATAAATAAAAATAAAAATATTAGATTCAATGGACTTAAATGAGTCAGTTCAATTGCAATACAAGTTTCTGAACTCTTAATCTCTTATCTCCTCCTGGGCTAGTCACAGATATTGGCAGGATCCCACACTCTGGGTGCCACTGCTCTAAATTCTCTATTCCCCTGTCCTGGTCACCTTGCTGTCAATGGTGCTTTAAGGATATTGATGCATGTGTTAATCTGTTCCAGATGCTATGACAGAATACTATAGACTGGGTGGCTTATAAACAGCAGGAATTTATTTCTCAAGGTTCTGGAGGCTGGAAGTAGAAGATCAGGGTGCCAGCAGACTCAGTGTTTGATGAGAACCCTCTTCCACTCAGGTACCTGCTCACTGCCCTCATGTGGCAGAATGGGTAAAGTAGCTCTCTGGGGCCCCTTCTGTAAGGGCGCTGATCTCATACATGAAGGCTCCACCTTCAAGACCTAATCACCTCCCAGAGGCCCCACCTCCCAACAGCATTCCCTTGGGGGTTAGATTTTGACATATGAACTGGGGAGAGACACAAACATTCAGTCTATAGCAGTACATGTTGCTTATTGTGATACTTCTCTTAAAGCCAGGAAATTCTGATGGTGAGGAGAACATTCCCGGAGGAAGACAGATGGAGGAGGAGACATACCAGCCGAGGAACTACCACGACCTTATAATTCTGTATTGCAGAATGTCTATAATTAGCATCATACACAAATGCATCGTCTTTTCAGTTCTATGTGCCAAGTTCATGTTCTTGTCTGCAGTACCCAGCTTCCAACATGAGGCTCCAACACCAAAAACCTCCCAGTATCCACATACTTATTCAACCTTTTCCATAGTGAACTGGACCTGGCCTTGGGTGGCCCACTGAGTAAAGAGGGATTGGGACTTCCCTGACGATCCAGTGGTTAGGACTCTTTGCTTTCACTGCTGAGGGCCCAAGTTCGATCCCTGGTCAGGGAACTATGATCACACAGGTCATGTGGTGCAGCCAAAAAGAAAAAAAAGAGAGATACTGGCAATGATGAGTCTGAGGCTAGGTTGTAAAAGTTGTTCTGCAAAGCTCCTTAGATTTCTGACTCAGCAGGTATGTAAGAAGTCCAGCTACTCTGAAGCAGTCGACCTTGGGAAGGGTGCATGGGAAGAGAGACAATAGAGATAGAGAGATGTCAGGGTTGGGAAGGCTGGGGCCAGATTCTCTAGCTCCCATCTATGTAGTCAGCCCTGCTGAGGTCCCAGATGTGGAGCAGAAATGAATCATCTCTGCTGTGTGCTTGCTTGCATGCTAAGTTGCTTCCATCATGTCCAACTCTGCGACCCCATGGACTGTAGCCCACCAGGCTCCTCTGTCCATGGAGATTCTCCAGGCAAGAATACTGAACAGGATTGTCATGCCCTCCCCCAGGGGGTCATCTCTGCTGACCTCTGTCCAAACTGTAGATTCATGACTGTTACAGGTTGAATTATGTCCCCTCAAATTCATATGTTCAAGTTCAAAGTCCCAGTACCTCAGAATGTGACTGTATTTAGAGACAGAGCTTTTAAAGGGGTTCAGTTCAGTTCAGTCCCTCAGTTGTGTCCGACTCTTTGCGACCCCATGGACTGCAGCACGCCAGGCTTCCCTGTCCATCACCAACTCCCAGAGCTTACTCAAACTCATGTCCATAGAGTCGGTGATGCCAAGGGGTAATTAAGTTAAAATGGGGCTTCCCTAGTGGCTAAGCTGATAAAGAATCCTCCTGCAATGCCAAAGGCCTGGGTTCAATCCCTGGGTTGGGAAGATCCCCTGGATAAGGGAAAGGCTACCCACTCCAGTATTCTGGCCTGGAGAATTCCATGGACTACAGTCCATGGGGTCATAGAGAGTCAGACACGACTGAGCGGCTTTCACTCACAAGTTAAAATGAGGTAACCAGGATGGGCCCTAATCCAATCTGGCTGGTGTCCTTATAAGAAAAGGAGATGAAGACACAGATAGATACACAGAGAGGGACAGCTATGTGAAGATACAGGGAGAAGATGGCATCTATAAGCCAAGGAGAGAGGCCTCAGGAAAATCCAACCCTGCCAACACTTTAACCTTGGACTTCCAGCCTCCAGACCTGGGAGACAATATATGTCTGTTGTTTAAACCAACTGACCATGCTACTTTGTTATGGAGGCCCTAGCAAACCAATACAATGATGATACATGATACACTTGTTTTCAGTCACTAAATTTTAGGGTAATTTGTGCACAGCAATTGATAACCAGAATACCCCCAATCTCCTCCAGAATACATATTTTTAAATTACTGGCACAATAGAAGTTCTACACCTTTCAAAGAAATGCATTTCATATAGAAAAGTGATTGCACTGTTTTAAAATTGACATTCTTCTTACTGAAGCTTAATTATTATTCGGCTGTGACCCCCCTGAGGGGAGAATTGGGGGGATTTTCCGGGCACCTGCAGAACACACACACACATTGTCGCTCAGAAGCAAGAGAAGCTGTGAGAGGGAACCCCACCTGGAGATTCCAGCCTTCCAGGCTGCAGGAAAACAGAGGTGCTAATTGCCAGCCTATAAAAATGCAATGGTGACGAGGTCCTCAATGTGCTACCGTCTATTAGCATCATGACAACTGTGGAATTAGGTGAAACAAATGTGCTTTCCAGCCTCCCAGCTCAAACCTTGCTAAAGGTTAATTGGATTCTATTTCAGAATCTGTGCACCTCGTAGGAGGCTGTAGGTGTTCATAACCAAACAAGGGACACAAGGCTGGGAAAATTCAGCTCACTCGGGGTCCAAGGTGGCCTCTTCCTAAATTAACCAGAATGCTACTCTCAGATTTTGAGAATCTTTACCCGCAGTGTTTCAAGCCATTAGCAAGTCACAGGTGTTCCTGCTCGTTGATTTGGAAATTACAGGGGCCTCTGAGTTGTGTCTCTTTGTAGGGAAAATAAAAGCAGTCAGGAGCCAGCAAAGGCATTTCCTGAGTTATTTCAGTACTGTAGGTGGGCCCAGAGTTGCCAATAACATATGAAACCCATTAGCTTTCCCCAAATTTGTGGCCAGGTCACAGCCAGCTAAACGGTTTTGCCAAAACCTCAAGCAGAATTCCAGGGTGGCAAACTAACATGTCTATAATCTCCTGTGGGCTTTTGACATTGAGGCATCAGAGATATCTGTAGCGCCCCACCCCCACCTCCACTCTTTGTTCTTACACTCTTCACACCCCCAGCAAATGGAGTTTGGCCTTATGGTTCCAAAGCCCATTTGGAGACAGGCCCCAGATGTGTCTGATCTCATCTCTCGGTGTCATCTATTTAGAAACTAGTCAAAAATCACTTTTGAGCAAATCAGGGCAGCAGTGATGAATGCAGAATTGCATTGATAACTTATGTAATTTTCTACTACTTCCAAACAGGTCCCAATTCTATCAGAAGAAAGACTGCCTTGCAGTATGGATGGACCTAGAGATTGTCATACTGAGTGAAGTAAGTGAAACAGAAAAGGAGAAATATCTTACAACATCCCTTATATGTGGAGTCTAAAAAGAAATGAATACAAATTTACAAAATAGAAACAGACTCACAGACTTAGAGAAGGAACTTATGGTTAACAGGGGGAAGGATGGGTGAAATGAACAGTTAGGGAATTTGGGATCAACATGTACACACTGCTATATTTAAAACAGATAACCAACAAGGTCCTACTATATTGCACGGGGAACTCTCCTCAATGTTATGTGGCAGCCTAGACAGGAGGGGAGTTCAGTAGAGAATGGATGTAGATATATAGATATATATGACTGAAACCCTTTGCTGTCGACCTGAAACTATCACAACATTGTTAATAGGCTATAGTTCAACATAAAACAAAAACTTAAGAAGAAGAAAGCCTGCCTCAATCAAACAGTTGCTGGATCAAATTTCCTTTGCTACCCACATTTTCGGCCAAGTACAAATCCACTGGATTTGGCAAAAATCCTTAAGAACTTAGCTACTGGGCATGAAAAGCAATTTTGGTTATATTACATATGGATATTCCCTGGTCCTAAGTACACACTGCTCTAGGTCAGGGAGTAATGAACATGGAACCAGAAGACCAAGGAACCAAGGATGGAGACCTTGAGACAACCCAGTACCACTTTTACATCTGGACAACAAGGGTCCTTGCCCCGGGCCCTGAGCTGGTCCTTTTCTGGCTGAGCCCCTGACATGGACTGAGAGGTTCACAGAGCTGAGAGGTTCTCCTCCTTCAATAACAAGAGCTTACGGCTCTGTTCCTAGACCCCAGAACTCTACGATCAAATTGTCCAGAGCCACTGCCAGCCTCTTCTCCAGTTTTGTGCTCTATAAGGTGCCCTCTGCCATCAACAGCACATCCCTGGGACATAAGATGTCAAGAGGTGGGTGCTTATAGGAGACGGAGTTGGAGGCCCCTTGCAGTGCAGATAGAGAAGGGGGCGGGCTTTCCTGTGACCTGCAATGCTGCCTTTGGGAATTCATAGAAGATCAGTCTTGGAGAAATTACATTTGCTTTAGCAACAAGGAGGCCACAGACAGTCTCTTACTTCTGGCCACCTCCTCTTCCCTACTCCATCAGCGCCACAGCACAGAGTTGAAACTTGATTAACTCATTTCCTTGAAAGACATCTTTCTATTCTGTATTTTCTTTCCTTTTTATTGATTAATTTTTATTGCAGTGTAGTTGCTTTACAATGTTGTGTTAGTTTCTATTGTATAGCAAAATGAATTAGCTATATGGTATACATATATCCTCTCCCTTCTGGATTTCCTTCCCATTCAGTTCACCACAGAGTATTAAGTAGAGTTCCCTGTGCTATACAGTAGGTTCCCATCAGTATAATTATCGATGTAAAGAAAGCCGAGTGCCAAAGAATTGATGCTTTTGAACTGTGGTGTTGGAGAAGACTCTTGAGAGTCCCTTGGACTGCAAGGAGATCCAACCAGTCCATCCTAAAGGAAATCAGTCCTGAATATCCAATGGAAGGACTAATGCTGAAGCTGAAACTCCAATACTTTAGCCACCTCATGCGAAGAGTTGACTCATTGGGAAAGACCCTGATGCTGGGAAAGATTGAAGGCAGGAGGAGAAGGGAATGACAGAGGATGAGATGGTTGAATGGTGTCACCAACTCAATGGACATGAGTTTGAGCAAGCTCTGGGAGTTGGTAATGGACAGGGAAGCCTGGCGTGCTGCAGTCCCTGGGGTCACAAAGAGTCAGATGTGACTGAGCGACTGAACTGAACTGATACCATTTTTCTAGATACCACATATATATGATATTTGTTTTTTCTCTTTCTGACTTAACTTCACTCTTCATTCAGCCTCTAGGTCAATCCTCATCTCTACAAATGACCCAATTTCATTCCTTTTCACTGTTGAGTAATAGTCTATTGTACATATGTACCATATCTTCTTTATCCATTCCTCTGTAGATGGACATTTAGGTTGCTTCTTTGTCCTGGCTATTGTAAATACTACTGCTGTGAATATTAGGGTGCATGTATTTTCTAACTTAAGTTAAAATGTGTTTCTCATTTCAAAAGTAAAAGTATGCACCTCAATTGATTTCTTACGAGTAACTGACCCTTGGGGAAAAGAATAAGGTACCCACTTAGATTCTCCTCTCTGGCACTTGCTGGTTGCATGTGAATAATGAACATGTTTCAGGCCTGGAAGGAGCCCTGACCTGGATAAGAACAGCCAGAATTACAAGATCCTGGTAATCTTTGAGTTTATTCCCATACCCACCACTGTCACAGGAAGTTAATTCCTATCCTGCTGCTGCTGCTGCTGCTAAGTCGCTTCAGTCATGTCCGACTCTGTGCGGCCCCATAGACGGTAGCCCACCAGGCTCCCCCGTCCCTGGGATTCTCCAGGCAAAGAACACTGGAGTGGGTTTCCATTTCCTTCTCCAATACATGAAGGTGAAAAGTGAAGTAGCTCAGTCATGTCCGACTCTTAGCAGCCCCATGGACTGCAGCCTACCAGGCTCCTCCATCCATGGGATTTTCCAGGCAAGAGTACTGGAGTGGGGTACCATTGCCTTCTCCGATTCCTATCCTAGGACCCACAGTATGGAGGCCACCCCAGTGGTCCAGCGCACATCACAAATCTAAACCTGTCCACCTGTACTTACAGAAACACCTATGGGGGAAACAACACACACCAATCACAACCCTCCAACTGAGCTTTAGCAAGCTCCCCTTACCCTAGAATACAGGGCCTGCTGGCCTTAGAAGGAACTCCCTGGCCTCCTAGCCAAGCATGCCCTGTTTCCACACTGCTTCTTCTAACACTCTAGAAGACCCCAATAAAAATTTAAAATGATAAAAATAAAACTAAATAGTCCCAGTGCAGCCAAATAAGTAAAGAAATACTTTAAAATAAAAAACCTGAAATATTTAAAGTATTCTAGTTTTAAAAAAATAAAAGACATTAAGATTAAAAAATAAAAATTACAAAAATAATAAAAAGAAAAAAAAAAAACCTTGGGAAGAGGGCTCCACAGTGTGTGAGGCACCATACTCCCCCAATCCATGGATTCCTTCCCTCAAATAAAGACCATCAAACTGGTTACTAAATCTTTGAAGATTTGACATGCCCCTGTGAGGGGCAAGGGGATCCCATTCCTTGCTTATATTCCATGGTGTTATTTCAGTGAAAAACTAGCAACCAAACCCAGATTGCTTCCCAGATGGGGCTGAGATAAAAGGATTTGAATAAAGGCACATGGCTAATTCAAGAGCCAGATATAAATAGAATAAAATTAAACTGGGGCTAGGATTTGGGGGGAGAAAATAATATTTTCCTTGTTTCTCTGCCAATGCCTCTGTGATGCAGGACTGATATATAAGATCTAATTTTCGATGCCACAAGAATTCCCTGGTTCAAATTTCCTTTGCTCCTCACTTTTTGTTCCAAGTCAGAAGCCAGGGAAGTTGGCAGGGATCCTGGGCAGAGCCAGTGGAACCTGTGGAGGGAGGGACCTCTAGCGTTGGGCTACTTTTCTGCCACCCAACAGCACTAACCATACATGTGCTCCTTCATCTATAGTTATCACAGTGCTATTTCTTTGCTAAAACCTTGATTTGAATGCAAATTCGATGCATGATGCAGGGCACCCGATTCCTGTTGATGCATGGCAAAAACCATAACAATATCTTAAAGTAATTATCCTCCAATTAAGATAAATAAATTAATTAAATAGAAAGTCACAGAAAATTGTAAACTTTTTTTGACAAAAATAGAAGAATATCTACTCAGGGAAACATCAATCTGTTTTTATAGATGTGTATGAACTTGAGGAAAATATAAATAAAACAAAACAGATAAAACATTTTTTTTTAAAGTTTAAAGCAATTATTTGTCTTTCACTTTGGAGATAACTTTAAGAAATTTAAGAATGGCAAAATATAAGCTATAAAATGCAATGTAAAGAAAAGCCTTAAGTAACCAAAAAATATTTATTAAGGGCCACTTAAATCTTTGGGCCTGGGATAGGTACTAAAAGTAATTTCAAGAATTCTATGATATGGGGACTTCCCTGATGGTCCAGTGGCTAAGACTCCACATTCACAATGCAGAGGGGCCCAGGTTCTATCCCTGGTCAGGGAACTAGATCCCACATGCCACAACTAAAGATCCTGTATATACTGCAACTAAGACTCAACACAGCCAAATAAATAAATATTTTTAGAAAAAGAATTCTGTGACATGAAAAGGTGATTAAGACACCAGTAGAAAACAAGTCCCAAATGAATGTAAGGCTATTAAGTGTATATCAACCATTTACACACTCAGCATTTACAGAATAAATCCCGTGATCCAGGCACTTCACTGGGCACCACACTATGATGAAAGATACAGTTCCTCAAGGGCATATAGATAATCAAGGGATGCAGACACTGGCACTGCATCCACTGTTTATAACTGGCACTGAACAGTATTTAATAATGTAGAATTTCTAAGTGGGGCTTCGAAGAAGGAAAGGTTTGTTGGACAGGCATGGGAAACTGGGAAGCACCTCCAGACTTGGTGAAATGAAAGGCCCAAGGAGCTGGGGCTGGAAAGCATGGGGGCATGACCAGGTCTGTCTGGACTTAGGTTTCCTACCGGGCACAATGGGAAGAAGTTGACACTTAGAGGTACGTCCAGCTTCTTATATGCAACACTGATTATCATTCACTGATTCATTCTACTCACTTGCTGAGCAACTGCCATCAAGTACTGAGTTCTGCATGGAGGCCACCAAAATGAGCAAGACAAGGTCTGAACCCCTCAGAAACTCACAGTCCAGTGGAGGAAGGAGGCAGGTAAGCAACCACCTGCCACCCCATGACATACGTGCAACCAGAAAGCTATCTGTGCCCCAGATCCAGCACAATGGAGGGAGTGCCCTCCTGGGTCTGAGCCCAGGATTCACAAAGGGGACCACATTTGGGTTGAGTCTTTTTGTTTTTCTTTCTTTTTTTAAAAAAAATTTATTTATTTGGCTGCACCAGTCTTAGCTGTGCTATGTGGGATCCAGTTCCCCAACCAGGGATTGAGTCTGGGCCCCCTGCCCTGGGAGTGCAGAGTTTCAGCCACTGGACCATAAGGGAAGTCCCCGGGGTTGAGTCTTAAAGATGTGTGAGTAGCAGTGCCCAAATTGATAATAGAAGGGAAAGAGGAAGATGTGAGCATCCCAGGGAACCCTAGCAACTGCAAGTACTACTACAGATAGTTCCATCTAATCAGGATCCAGGGGGATTCTGATATAGAATCATAATTCATAACCGCCCCCCATGGAATTACAGTGGGGCCAAGGTAGGCTGTCCTCAGGGGCCCCCATGGGGAGATCATAGAGGCCTTTTCTCAGGAATCTGGAGCCGGGGGAAGGAAGTAACATGGTAAGATTTTCACTTTCTACATAATAACTGAAGACTGTATGAAAGAAGGACGGAGGGAAATGACTGTCCAGTTGGCATTGATGGCAATGACATACAGTTGAGGGATTCTTGAATTTGATTTTGGGGAATTTGGTCGAACAGAGATCTGGAGTCAATTTTGTTTTGGCTATTTCTTCCTATTACTCTCTATAATTAATGACAATAGCAGTAATCATACAATGGCAATTACGCATTTAGAATATGCAAGGTCTGCTACTAAGAACCCATCTCACAGATGGAGAAACTAAGGCTCCCAGAAGCTGGGTAATTAGCTGAAGCTTATTCACTACCCTTTAGGGGTCTGTGTATTTTTCGGATTCCCAAGCCCACATTTTTAATGCTATGCCATCTTCACTTTTTTACCATGAATCAAGGCCCCTTGCTGATGACTTAACCCTCTTATTAGAATTTATGTAATTGTGTTATTTGCCTGAGATCTTGCAACTTGACCTGTGGGAGGATTCAAGGGGTAGCTTTGTTGCCAACATATTAAACACATTATTGACCAGAGACATGAATATATATTCTGTTATCAAAACACTGGGCTTCCCTGGTGGCTCAGATGGTTAAGAATTGCCTGCAATGCAGGAGACTTAGGTTCCATCCCTGGGTCTGGAAGACCCTCCGGAGAAGGGAATGGCTATCCATTCTAGTTTTCTTGCATGGCGAATTCCATGAACAGAGAAGCCTGGCAGGCTACAATCCACGGGGTCACAAAGAGTCAGACATGACTAAGCAACTAACACTTTCACTTTTCACTTCATTGTACAACTTAAGATTGTTATCATTCACATTTTGCTCCATTAGGTTTTTGCTCCAGCCTTGTGATTATTATAAACATAAAATTTTCAAAAATGATGCATTGTGAATGGTTGAGTGAAGAATTTTTCAGTGAGTTGTATGCAGAGGCTTTCTCTGATTGTCCAAGAGACATATATACTCGTGTCTCAGAAGACAGTTCTTCATAAAACAGTTGTGATTCAAATTAGGTGAATATCACTCTGCTTATTTAACTTATAGGCAGAGTACATCATGAGAAACGCTGGGCTGGAGGAAGCACAAGCTGGAATCAAGATCACCGGGAGAAATGTCAATAACCTCAGATGTGCAGATGACACCACCCTTATGGCAGAAAGTGAAGAGGAACTAAACAGCCTCTTGAGGAAAGTGAAAGAGGAGAGTGAAAAAGTTGGCTTAAAACTCAACATTCAGAAAACTAAAATCATGGCATGTTTTCCCATCATTTCATGGCAAATAGATGAGGAAACAATGGAAACAGTGAGAGACTTTATTTTGGGGGGCTCCAAAATCACTGCAGATGGTGACTGCAGCCATGAAATTAAAAGATGCTTGCTCCTTGGAAGGAAAGTTAGGACCAACCTAGATAGCATATTAAAAAGCAGAGCCATTACTTTGCCAACAAAGGTCCGTCTAGTCAAGGCTATGGTTTTTCCAGTGGTCATGTATGGATGTGAGAGTTGGACTATAAAGAAGGCTGAGAGCCGAAGAATTGATGCTTTTGAACTGTGGTGTTGGAGAAGACTCTTGAGAGTCCCTTGGACTCCAAGGAGATCCAACCAGTCCATCCTAAAGGAGATCAGTCCTGGGTCTTCATTGGAAGGGCTGATGTTGAAGCCGAAGCTGCAATACTTTGGCCACCTGATGCAAAGAGCTGACTCATTAAAAAAGACCCTGATGCTGGGAAAGATTGAGGGCAGGAGGAGAAGGGGATGGCAGAGGATGAGATGGTTGGATGGCATCACCGACTCGATGGACGTGGGGTTTGGGTGGATTCCGGGAGTTGGTGATGGACAGGGAGGCCTGGCGTGCTGTAGTTCATGGGGTCGCAAAGAGTCGGACACAACTGAGTGACTGAACTGAACTGAACTGAATGTTAGACAAAGAAAAAGACAAAAAGACTTAGTGATTGATTCTGATATGAAAAGTGAACACGAAACTCACAGTGCTGGAGAATATTTCTTTGCTTCTACAGAGGAGTGGATTGAAGACAACATTTCATGAAAATTAGAAGATTTTACAGGTATGTTAAGTATAACTATTAAATGTAATAACCCACAAAGTGTTAGTGAAATAACAGAATTAATTTTTGGCTGGCCAAAAGAAAAATCACTGACAATAGGTATTAGTTTCTACAAAAATTTCCTGGTTAATAATGAGTTAAGTGACATCTGAAGAGTTTCCAGGGCTAATGATAGAGTGTCACATATCTGAATGTGTTAAGCATGAACCAGTACATATGATAATGACTTTGCCTCGAGGCACCTTTAAGGCTGAACTGGAGGCAAAACTTGCACAGGGGGATTCTTCCCATACTCTCTGATATATCCCATCACTTAACATCCCATCTGGGTCTGGTGCCACAGAGGGGTGCTAAACCAAGAGGGAATTATAGAGCATTCCAAACAGATATGGGATTTTCCTACAACGAGCTTTCACCAAAATGTACCCTTTGAGCTAGTCTGAATCCATATCCACGTTCTGGTCCTACATAGCATCATAAGGTCAATAAGCAACCCTGAAAATCATTCTGGGAGCCAGAACAGCCTCTGGCTTCCTGACAATGACTCAAGACTCTGAATTACTAATTTACAAAAGGAGGAATTCTGGGAGTAGCCATCCGTATGTTTATTACATCTGTCCATTGGTACCAGCTTCAATTTACAACTGGATGATACCTGTGCCCTGAAATGCTGCTTCCAGAAGCCGGTGCACAAGGCAATTTTGGCAACATCAAAGCACTTCTGTTGACTTCTGTATTATTATCTCCAGAATTCAGGGGGAAAGAGAACCAATTATGGCCCTATTAGTAAGTGTTCTGGATAAAAGACTTAAACTGACATCAGTGAGCAAAATTCTTCTATTACTTTCCAACAAAAACAGTTTCCCTTCTTCCCCTGGTCTCCGCCTCCTCTGCCTCCTCCTTCCTTCCTTGGAACTGTTATTTTCCTGGCCCACACGTCTCTCCTGGAGGACTTTTAGTACGGATAGCACCTCATGCTCATGCCCAGTTGCTCAGTCATGTCCGACTCTGCACCAGGCTCCTTTGTCCAAGGGCTTTTGCAGGCAAGAATATTGGAGTGGGTTGCCACTTCCTTTTCCAGGGGATCTTCCAGATTGAGGGATTGAACCCAAGTCTCTTATGTCTCCTGCACTGACAGTTGGATTCTTTACCACTAGTGCCACTTGGGAAGCCCTGCAACTTTACTAATGAGATGACTAACCCTTGCCTTTGCCGAAACACTGCTTCAGAAAATCAGCCCACAATATTCGGAAACTCAGTCCTCCTCAGAACCTTCTTTCCACTCTAACCGCTCTGGGTACTTAAATCCTACATCTAGCAATGACTTTCCACCTTGAACAGTTAATGTCTACATGAACAGGCAGTTGGAGGTAATCAAAGCATGACTTAAATGATCATTTACTGTTGTAAAAGCTCCTTCCATCCAGAAGCTTACCATCAATCACACTGCAAAATAATAGAAAGGCAGGGAGGGATTGCTCATATTAATAAAATGATGTCAGCTGAGGACAGAACCAACCAAACACAACTACTGGGAACTGTGGAACTGCCTTATTATTTCTGAAGGATTGTCCAGCTGGCAAATCCAAGTTATATGCTCACAAATAAAAGGTTATACTCAGAGGGACACCCCAGACACCAAGGTGACAGGTAGCAGATTTAGATCTCTGATATGGTTATAGCTCCAGGCTTTATACCTCAATATCACAGAGGAGGATTTGTTAACCAGAAAGTTGACATATTACCGTGCAATGAAATGCAAGATATATATATAGATAGATAGATATACATACATATATATATATATTTTTTTTTATCTAGGAGTAAAACACCTCTGAAGCAATAAGGTTAGTTGTAGTGTGAATCTGACATTACGGAAAAAGTGAGGACTATGGTTCAGCTATCTCAGTTTCTCCATGGCCACACATCCTCATGTTCACAAATACGGACAGATGCTCCTGTGTGCCACTGTTCTAGGTGCTGTGGATACAGAAGTTGGCAAAGTTCCTGCCCTCTTCTGGAGTTTATTCTTATTGAAGGGGAAGGCAGAAAGCAAACAGATAAATACCTAATACAATGTTGAGGAGTGATTGTTGCTGCTGTCATTCAGTTGCTAAGTTGTGTCCGACTCTTTTGTGATCCCATAGACTATAGCCCACAAAGCTCCTTTGTCCATGGGGTTTTCCAGGCAAGAATACTGGAGTGGATTGCCATTTCCTTCTCCAGAGGATCTTCCCAGACCAGAGATCAAACCTGCATCTCCTGCATTGGCAGGTGGATTCTTTACCACTGAGCCACCAGGGAAGCCCATCAAGGAGTGATACGTGCTAAGAAATAAAAACAAAGCAAGGACTGAAGAGATGGGGGAAATAACTTGAGGAGGGGACATCAGAGCAGAGAACTGAGTGAAGGGAACTAAACTATGTAAATGTCTGAGGGAAAGGCCAGCATAGAGGTGGGGAGAGCCAGGCAAACGCCTTGGGGAAGCATGCTGGGTGTGCTCATAAGGATGGGCTTCGTTTCTTAACACACATATTATCACAGACTTGGCACACCCAAATGAGTGTTTCACCCTCAGAGTATGTAGAATATTGCTATTACAACAAGGCTGCCATTTTAGAACTGCAACTTGCATCTTCAGATTGTCATCTGTATCCCCTCCTTCTCAAATCTCCATGGATAAAACCAAAACACAGAAAAATTAGTCAAGAAAAGAGCTCTGGGAAACAGCAAAGTGAAATGCTGGGAACTTTGTGGACAGTGTGATGCAGATGGGGCAGGACTGACAGCTCAATGGATCAGGACTAACCGGCCTGTGATAAGCAACTGCAAAGGGACATATGGAAGCACTTCCCCCACAGAGTCTGGTAAAACCCCTGAGCTCAGAGCTGCCTTAGACAAGAAAGAGTCAAAGGGACACATAACGGGATAAACAAAAAACTACCGTAACCACACAGAGGCTGGCTGGTCCACACCCTCAGACCCACACAGAGGGGACTATTCACCAGGTCACAGGAGGATGCGCCTGACCATCTCTTCATGTCAACGAGGCAGCAGTGAGCAAGAGAACATGGACCAGAGTAACGTTCGTGCACCACAGCATCTGGAAGAGAGGGATGACTTTGCTTCTGAGTTAATTCCTGCCTGATTCCCACCATAGCAATACCCAGAAAAATCTCACAAGCAGATGGATGGCTGGCATGGGATGAATCAGGTTTTGGAAACTCCTTTCTCTGCTGCCCGCAGGCTCCCCTGGGGGAAGAAGGCAGAGCATCCCCTGCCAGCACCCACCTCGCTACGGGGAGCCCTGAGAGAAGTCCGTGTAGTCACCTTCCCTCCCTGCCCACACCCAGAACCAGCCTATTCCTTAACAGTCTGGAGCAGGAGATGGGGGTGTTGTGTCTTATTGGTAGGTGAGGATGTTATTCTTACTCTATTTACGCTTTCTATATATTATATTATCTCAATTTCCTTTCTTTCCTAATATGTACTGGATCCATTAAACTCTCTTTTTCCTTTTCTACACTCTTCTTGAGGACTTCCCTTGTGGCTCAGAGGCAAAGAATCCATCTGCAGTGCAGGAGGTGCAGGAGCTGCTGGTTCTATCCCTGGGTTGCTAAGATCCCCTGGAGGAGGGCACAGCAACCCACTCCAGTATTCTTGTCTGGAGAATCCCTGTGGACAGAAGAACCTCGAAGGCTACATTCCCTAGGGTTGCACAGAGTCAGACACGACTGAAGTGACTTAGCACACTCTTCCTGAAGTTCTACGTTCTATGTCTAGTCTACTAGATTTGCTTCCATTTTTAGCTAACTCAATTAAACTACATTTTCTAGCAACATCAATAATTAATATTTTAATCTCCCTCTTCTCCAAATCAAACAAGATGATATGGTGACAACTTATTGTATCCTCTCTTCTTAATGACCCCTTGCCTTAAGCTTTGTTGAAGTAATGTTGAATTTTAGCTCCAGGATTGTAATTATTATCATGAGGGCTTTTTTTTAAACTTATAATGGACTATTTTTAGAGCGCTTTTAGGCTCACTTTCTGTGCTTTTGAGCAGAAAGTGGAGAGTTCCCACATATTACCATTTGCCCACGCCCCCGTGCACACAGTTTCCCCCGCTATCAAACTCCACACTACAGCGGTGCATTTGTTACAACCAGTGAATCTGATTCATCGTTATCACCCAAAACCATACTTTACATTAAGGTTCACTCTTGGTGTTGGTGTTTTACATTCAGTGAGTTTTGACAACTGTGTAATGACATGTATCCACCATTATAATGTCAGACAGGGTAGTCTCACTGCCTTCAAAATCCTTGGCACTCTGCTGTTCAACCCTCTTTCCCCCAACTCCTGCAGCCACTGATCCTTTACTGTCTCCATAGTTTTGTCTTTTCCAGGATGTCACATAGTTAGAATCATATAGTATGTAGCTTTTTCATATTGCTTTCTTCAGTAAGTAATATGCATCTAAGTTTCCTCCATGTCATTTTTTCGTGCTGAATAATATTCTACTATCTGGATATACCATAATTTATTTAACCATTCATCCACTGAAGGACATCTTGGTTACTTCCAAGTTTTGGAAATTATAAATAAGGCTGCCATAAACATCCATGTGCAGGATTTTTGAGGATATGTGGACATAACTTATAAATGTATTTGGATAAATACCAAGGAGTGCAATTGCTAGATTGCATGGTAAGATTATGGTTAAGTCTTTTAAGAAACTGCCGAAGTGGCTGTACCAATCTACATTCCCCCAGCAATGGATGAGAGTTTCTTCTGTTCCACATTATCATCAGCATGTGAGGTTGTCACTGTTTGACATCTTTGCCATTCTAATGGTACATTTGATAATTGCTTTAATTTGCAATTCTCTGGGGACATACATTGTTTAGTTTTTTAATTCTTTAAAAAACTTCTCTTAGTCCACTGGGGCTTCTATAACAAAATGCCATAGACTGGGTGGCTTAAAACACAACAAAAATTTATTTCTCAAAGTTCTGGAAGCTGAAAGTCCAAGATCAGGAAGGCCCTCTTCTGGGTCACAGACTTCTTGTATCCAGCTGTAGGGTCTCTTATGAGGGCATGCATGCATGCATGTTCAGTCACTCAGTTGTGCTGGACTCTTTGCAACCCCATGGACTGCGGTCCACCAGGCAACTCTGTCCATGGGATTTTTCAGGCAAGAATACTGGAGTGGGTTGCCATTTCCTCTTCCAGAGGATCTTCTTAACCCAGGGATAAAACCTGTGTCCCCTGCATTGGCAGGCAGATTCTTGACCACAGAGCCACCTGCATATCCAAAAAAAAAGCCAGCTTCACCCTGATGTGACTTGAACATACAACCTTCTGATCTGGAGTAAGATGCACTACCGTTGTGCTAAGGGCATTAATCCCTATTAGGAGGGCTCCACCCTCATGACCTGATCATCTTCCAAAAGCCTAACCTCCAATACCATCACCTTGGGGGTTAGGGTTCCAATATATGAGTGTGGGGGGAACACAAACATTCAGACCACAACAGTATTAAACCTTATGACAACATTAACAGCAACAATCTAAATGTAACTTTAGGGCTTCCCTGGTGGCTCAGTGGTAAAGAATCCACCAGCCAATGCAGGAGAAGAGGGTTCAATTTCTAGTCCAGGAAGCTCCCACATACCTCAGAGCAACTAAGCCTGTGCACCACAACTATCAAGCCTGTGTTCTAGAGCCCAGGAGCTGCGACTCCTGAGCCCATGTGCCACAACTCCTGAAGCCCAAATGCTCTAGAGCCCGTGCTCTGCAACAAAAGGAGCCACAACAATGAGAAGCCTGCACATCATAACTAGAGAGTAGCCCCCACTCTCTGAAACTAGAGAAAGCCTGAGCACAGCAATGAAGACCCAGCACGGCTAAATTAATAATTTTTAAAATAAATGTAACTTTAAATGTTAATGGTTTCATCCCTCACTATAGCATTCCTTTTCATTTTTTGAGTTTATTCATGTAATCCACAAATATCGACCTCCAGGGAGATCTAACAGCCACAAGCTGATAGTCTTCCTGAAACATACATCCCAGCGAGAGCTTTAAATTATTTTGCGTTTTGCTGCAGTATGCCCTGAAATCATTATTTTTTTAGTCATTCTTCCCCAAACACTCTTCCCCCGGAAGGAAGCATGGCTCTTCCTTGAGTTCCCCCAGTTCTCGGCTCAAATGTCACTTGCCCAGTGAGCACTTTCAAATCCACACCATTTGCAATGGCACCTTCCTATGTTATACTCCTGTACAACACTTCCTATACTCAAAATACCACATTCCATCAAAGGCAGCAAGAATTTTCAGACACATCATTAGGTCATGTGTCACTAAAAGGGAAGACTAGCCAGCTGAGTCAATGCCTTAATGTCAGGTCACACAGCTCAAGTTTCTTTGGTAATTTGTGTAATTCAGAAGTTTTTAGAGTTGTCTACAGCCTTGATATCCTTGGCATGTGATCAGCAATCCATTTGCAAATAGAGCTCACTAATAAAATATGATATAGCTACATTTACTTAGAGGTATCTTCCTTTCTTAAGGTGTCATAACATTGTTAGTTGTTTATATGAAAATATGGTTAGGGTTGTACAGCAGAAACTAATAACATCATAAAGCAATTATAAATCCAATAACATAATTCAAAACCTAAAATCTAATGTCCTCAAAATTAAATACCCACATGATTTTGATCAAAAAGAATATAATGCTTTAAACAGTGAGAAAACATTAATTTAACTTTTTTTAATTTAAAAAGAAAATATGGAATTGTGGTAATTCTTCCAAGAATGAGTATTTGCTTCTTGGTTCCCAGTCTTTCAGTTTACATAGCTTGTTGTTTCAATGCCGAATCATCAAGGACTCTTTTTGGAGACATCTTTAAGTGGCAAATTAAATTCTATGCATAGAGTACCAACAATGTGCATGACTGGATTGGAGCAGCAACACTATGATCAGCTGTTATCAAACTCAAGTCCATGTGCCTGATGTACAGTGAGGACAAAGGATACCAAAACATTGCAATTTGCAGCAGAGAAAGGCTTATTGCAGGGCCCCCGCAAGGAGACAGGTGGCTCATGCCTTAAAACCCCCAAACTCCTGAGAGCTTTCAGCAAAGCCTTTTTCTAGGAAAGGGTCATGGTTAGTTGTTGCAGACTTCTTGGTATCAGATCCTTTGTTCTTTTTTTTTTTTTTAGGATGTGGATGATTTCTAAAGTCCTTAATGAACTTGTTACAATATTACTTCTGTTTTATGTTTTGGTTTTGTGTCCATGAGGCTTATAGGATTTTAGTTCCCCTACCAGGGATTGGGATTGAACCTGCATCCTCTGCATTGGAAGGTGAAGTCTTAACCACTGGCCCACCAGGGAAGTCCCAGGTCCTTTGTTCTTGAGGCGAAGTCATGGTCAGGTCACGATGTTCCTGTAAACCTTCACCAAACGTTATTCTCCATTCAGATTAGAAAAGGCAAGGTCCCAAGGCTCGACTTTCAACTCTCTGAGGGCCAGATCCTGGCTAAGAGGGCAGAGTCCCAGGAGCATTGGTCAAGCCCCCAGTCTGGGTCTTCCTGCCAGCACCCAGGCCCTGCTGAAGAGGTAGATCTCCGCTGGCAGCCCCCTCAGATCCAAGTCCCCGCCCAGCCATCATCAACGAGGCAGCCAAGCACCCAGGACCCCACCGGCCCCCAGGCTTTTCATTTAACTGGAGAGACTCCATTGTACAGGATCAATAGGAATACATGTCATAGCTAATACCAATTGGGTTAATTCCAACTCATAGTGATTGCTCTTCTTAGAACAGCCCGGACCACAGAGGTGGACCCGAAGGAATGACATGCAATGTCCCTGCAATTTAACCCTGACCTCCCAGGGTTAGACAACTCATCTAAGCCGAATTGATTTCTGAAACTTGAATGGAGAGACTGAAGCTGGTTGAAGGCATTACCTGAATGGCAGTGTGTGTATCCTTCAGCTGCTGGGGCTTCTGTGGACGGAGACCAGTGGAGACGACTAACGTCGCCATCAAGTCTCGCAGGCGAGGAGCGGGAAGAGGTTCACGGTCACTTCCAGGCTTGGACCCGACCAACAGGCAGCCGTGTGAGAGACACAGCCCCTGGCCTGTCCCCACGGCCCCCCAGTTCACCTGCTAGCCTGAGGCCAGAGCACCTGGAGGGCCCCGGGGAGAAGGCTGTAATCCGCCTCTCACCACACTTTCTGCCGCGAGTCCCACCATTGCTAGGCTGACCATTGGCACAGCGGGATCTCTAACGGTCGCTTTCCGGGTCTCGTGCCAATACTCTCGCGATAACGGCTGTGCACCTGCCCCGCTCCTATTTCATAGCTCTGCTCAGCACAGTCGCAGTTGATGACATACTTAAAGGCAGCTGCCTGGCCGACAGCAATTGTAAGATGCCCTGTGATTACAGAAAGCCTCCCAAATTCAGAGCAGCTAATGGTGAAACTCTGTACTTACCCCAGATCAACAAAACATGGTAATTTGGTTGCATTGTCTTTTGCATGCTCTATGAGCTTGCAAGTTCAATGAAAATGGGGAATTTCTCTGTCTACTGATATACCATGGATGCCTGGAATAGAATCTGGCCAATAGGACAGATATCAAATATTCCAATATTTTCTGAGTAAATGCATAAATGAAACAGGATTTGACTCTAGATCTGCTTACCTGGGAAACCACAAACTCCCCCTGCCTCGACACCTCATGGCCCTTCACTCCAGCTTGGAATGCACTTTTATGGTCTTGTTTCTGCGTGTTCCTGCCCCTCCAGGGAGCTGGAAGCCTCTTTTTTGGTCAACAGGAAAATGGTTGACTGGCACACGTCATCCAGAAGATGAATGTTGATGATCTAGGCTGTGGTGGGGTTTTTGTCAAATGCTTGTAAAAAATTCAGCCACAGTGCTCTTGTTATAAATCAAAACAAGAACAAAGAAAGAGGGAGGGAGAAGAAAGGAAAGAAGGAAGGAAAAAGAGACATTTCCTAGGAAGTTACTCACTGATGCTATTGGCTCTGGTTCAGTAGACATACTGGCGGAGCACAGGTATTGATTCCTGGGCACTTTGATGTTTGAGAGGCCAAGGAGGCTCTCGGGCACTACAACCCTCAGCAGGCCCTGGCCCTGTGCTTCTGTGGAGGGCATCTGTGCTTGACCTCCAAATCTGCCTGCCTGCAGTGAAGGCAGACTGCTTTTCTAACCATTCAATTTCATAAACAGCCTAGCAAAAAGAAAAATATTTCTCACTAACTACACATTGCCTTAAATTCCCACTCTTATGGTTCTATTTCACAGAAATTTATGTTTGGGAGGCATGATGAGTGACCCCTGTGGACAGGTGCTTGTTTTCTTTTATTTTCAGGGCCCAGAAATTGGTTTTGACAACCACCAAGGGATCTGACAGGGAGGCCTGGCGTGCTGCATTCCATGGGGTCGCAAAGAGTCAGACACGACTGAGCGACTGAACTGAACTGAACTGAAGGAAGAGATCCAAAGCTTTGGAGCCTAAAGTAGAGGATATCTCTTTTAATTCCCTTGAGAGGCCATCTAAACTCATCCATTATATTTACAATTCATTTAATAATCTCATTTTATGGGAAAAGATGTGATGTGCTCTTCCACATGGATTAGCACAACTCAATTTTTTATTTCAGATACAAACAGAATCTTGATCTTTAAGATCCTAATACCACAAACTCAGCCTCAGGTTACTGATGACCTTAGTGCTGGGTGCAATGGAAAACTGTCACTGTTTTTCCACTCAAAATTAACAGAATAATAAGCTGGGGGAAAAGTCTCCAGATCCAGGGATCCTGAAAGTATGGTCGGGAAAGAGCACTAATGAAAGCCTGGATGCTGGACTCAGCGTTCATCTCATCCATTCATTCATTCAATGTGATTCAGTGAATCCCCACCAGTGGCTCCAGTCCCCACCAGTGGCTCCTACCACGCCAGGCACTGGTGCTACAGAATAACATGGGGCATGTCCAACGTCTGGAGGGAAATAACTAAGACAGTCTGTTATTAGAATGAATTTAAATCTTACTTACTAGTTATTTATTCATTCCCTTACATGGTGCTCTTTTCAAAGAAACATATCCATCCTATTAAAATAACAGTAAAACCCCTTATAGAAGAAGCTGACGGAAATAAGACACTGTTGCATGGACTTTACCTCCCCAAATGATACACTGAAGGTCCCCCTTCGAAATTTCTAGGAGGAGCATCCCAAAGTACTTCTTCCTCTAAGAACAGGAGAGAGTCCGGTTTTCAAGGGCCTCACACTCCAGTGCTCCCACAGCCCTCACAGGCAGACAAATCTCTGCCATGTTTAACACAGACATGAAAATAGAGATTAGGGCCAAAAGAAATTACAAAGTGAAAGTGAAGGGTAATTTATTATGCATGGGCTCTCCTCCCCTTATAACCTCCGTTTGTTCCATTTTTATAGGGATCTGGGCTTTTAAGTGAATTCCAAATAAAATTTCCTATCAACAGATGCTTGTACTCGATCAGCCTCCCCATAAGGGGCCAGTAAAAGGAGGTGAAGATATGGAGGTCTGGGGTTTGCACGGACAAATGTGGTAAGGCCAATATACATCCTACAGATTTATTATAATGGTTGCCAGTGCTATTGATTTAAACAAGTAACAGGTGAAGCAAATCTAATCTAATTCCTTTTGCTGCAATGTGAATGCACCCTAATTATCTCACCTTTGTTCCTCAGAACAAATTGTATTCACTCCACTGCGTATTGGCAGTTGCTAGAACCCACAGGGAGAGCTGGTTGATAGGCAAGATAGTACTGCAAGGCAGCGGGAGAGAGGCCTGCTTAGAGATGAAATTAGAGATCCTTTCTTCAAGACCATCATATTGTGAAGCTCCTGGTTTCTTTCTTCTTCCCAGACATGCTGGTGTCCACTTCCTAGGGGACCAAGGTTTTTTTTACAGAGCCAGTCGTTAGGTTTAACTGAAATGTTGTCGAAAAAAAATGGACTGTGGAATATTTCGTACTAAGAAGAGTATATAAAGAATGTCTGTGTTGTAGATAATTATAAAGCAAACACTCATGAAACTATGACCCAGGTTCATTCAAAAAGATACATGCCCCCCAATGTTTATAGCAGCACTACTTACAATAGCCAAGCACATAACATTATTTAAGAAGATTTTGTTTTTTTAATGTTATAATTTCTCCCTGATTCCAAATTATTTCATATAAAGCAATTGTCATTTGCAGTCACAAAAGGCATTAAGGTTACTCATTTTTGAGTCTAGAACTATTATTCAGGAAGATCAGATAGATATGATGAAATGAGAGAAAGTGAAGACCAGAGAAAGAGGAAGACAATCTACTTAGAGAACAAGGGATGTAGTTTCTATTGTCACAGACTATATAAATCTCATTTTGTCACACAGCCCCCCCTCAAAAAAAAGACTCCAGGTTTCACCTATCTAATCTTCTAAAAAGAGAAAATTGGCTTCTACCATAGGAAGTCATCCTTTGGAACTTAGCTCTGAGAACACACAGCACTCTTTAGTTCTTTCCATTTATTAGATTTTTAAAAAAATAACTATTTATTTATTTGGCTGCACTGGTCTCAGTTGTGGCATGTGGGGATCTTTAGTTGTGGAGTGTGAACCCTTAGTTGCAGGATGTGGGAGCCAGTCCCCTGACCAGGAATCAAAGTCGGGCCCACCTGGCATCGGGAATGCGAAGTCTTAGCCACTAGACCACCAGGAAGTTCCCATTTGTTAGATTTTTAATTGCAAGGGCAATTTATATTCATATTTCTTCACAGTGCCCACAGACTTCTGATAATTTAGGCCAGCTCCAATTTATAGCCAAGGAAACCGCTTTCTAAAATCAATTAAATGACTCTAAGCAATGAGGCTGCAGAGCCAAGATCTGAATCTAAGAACCCTGGGATTTAAAGGAATCCCAGAAATCATTTGGGGAACTCCCTTGTTCCACTGAGAAGTTTAATAAGGAACAGTCGGTGAGGGGCAGAGCCCCAGGCAGAACCAAGTGCATGAATCCGAGACCAGGGTCCTACCCATTTCCTGGTGACATAAAGGATAAATAAAAAACTTTTCTCCCAGTCCAAGTCACTGCACTGAAGCTACTTGGAGCTCTGTCAGGAGAGTCAAGGTTGCCTTAAAAAAAAAAAAAAAACTATTTTGCTGTACCGGGTCTTAGTTGCAGCATGTGGGACCTAGTTCCCTGACCAGGGATTGAACCTGGGTCCCCTGCATTGGCAACACAGAGTCCCGGCCAGTGGACCACCATGGAAGTCCCTCAAGGTTGCCTTTGTGCAAAGTCTGTGTCAGGATAGTTTCAAGTCTCTTTCTCAGTAAGTAACATAAGCACTTCCCCAGATAGTGAACCCTGGTTAAAATGGCAGAAGCCATCCTGAATTGTAATACTAAAATCAAGACCAAAAAATGCTCAGGCACATTTCATCTCCTATATCCATTTGCATTTTATAAAGGCATTTTAAAAGCATCTGTTGACTTCTGATTCTCTGAGGCTTTCCAGCGTGCAGGGCACTCTCTCCTGCGCTGTTCATTTCCTGCCATTCAGCAAACCTGTGTTTAGCTCAGGCTGCAACAGGTGTGGATGAGATCCTGGTCACGTGTTCAGGGAGGCAAATGAGTATGAACTCCGCCACACGTGATAAGGCTTGACCTAGGCAGGGGCCCTTCGAGGGCTGGGGGTGGCAGAGCAGGGCCATGGATGTGAGGGGCAGTCTGGTGCTCAGGACCTCTGAGCTGCCTCGTGAGTAATTGATGAGATTTCACCAGACGGCCCACACACCTGATGTGAGCAGAGGTGCAGAAGCCTGAAGCTAGGTGGCAGCGTGGCACAGAAGCCAAGGACAGGCTCTGCCGTAAGTGGGACCTGGGTCTGAGCTCCAGGGACCTGCTCTTTACAAGCTGTGCAGCCTCAGGCCAGTTCCTTGGCTCCTCCCTGCCTTGGTTTCCCCATCGATAAGCAGAGGGTAGTGATAGGAGCTCTTGGCCTGTGGCAAAGATGAACAGATAAAGCACTTGGCAGTGCACCTGATGCCCAGCCAAGGCCACCTGCTATGAGTTCAAAACACCGGAAGCAGCTTGATGAAGCGGCCAGAATAGAGAAACGTCCAGGACAGAGAAACTGGACTTTATTATATTGAACAGGGAGCCAGTTTCTGAGCAAGGCAGTGATGTCCAGCTTTGTGTTTCAGAAAAGAATTTTAGTATTAGGAAAGGAAAAAGGCTGGAAGCCAAGAATGGAGGAAGGAGTCCCTTGAGAAATGGTTCCGTGGCTTGTTCATTTTGTGTGTCGGTCTATTTCCTCCTGGGTTCCTGGTTCCCGGATGGCAGTCCCCGACCCCCAACCTCCTTCCTCACAAGGGATCCAGGGCTGGTACTCAGCAGGCTCCACCATGGATTGGTCGGATGAATGAATGAACGGGTGAAACTGTGCTCCTCAGACTTGCTGTAGACTGAAAAGGGCTGGGTAGCCCTTTTCATCAGTTTATAGATGAGAAACATTGCACATCCGGAGGCCCAGGGACTCAGCCACCGCCCCACAGGAAGAGGGGCTATGGGACCAGAAGAGAGAGGCTCTGCTCTCTGTGCAGGAGGCTAGCGCATCAATCGGACATGTTTGACTTCCGTTAGACACCTCAGATCAAGAACAGAAAACGGATATCCTGAAAAAAAATCCTAAGGCCAACAGGGGAAATAATACTAAATTCATTAATTAATTTCAATTCTAACTAAAAATTTAAAGTTCTGCTGATGCACAGTAGAGGGCAGCATCTTGCATCTTAAAAAAAAAAAAAAAAACATTGTTTTTTTCTTTCTTTCTAAGCTGTGCCACAGAGCCTGTGGGAACCCTAGTTCCCCAACCAGGGATGGAACCCATGCCCCCTGCACTGGAAGCGCAGAGTCGTAGCCACTGGACCACCAGGATAGTCCCTCGCATCACTTTTGAGGGCAGTAATAGCAACAGTCAGCCCCCTCCTTGGTGGGTCTATAGAGACTGCGCCCTAAGCCAGGGCTTGATTTTTACTATTTCATGTACGCCTCATGAGCACTCAGTTCTGCAGATTAAAACAGCCTAGCAGAAAGGATCAAATTTAGAAGCCTGAGGCCACCAACCTTCCTCTCGCCAGAGTGGACGTGCACAGAGGTTCCATGTGACTGCCTTGCCTTGTCACTGAAGATGACCCCCAGGGAAGCCTTGCTTTCTAGAAGCATCTGAATTAGGGTCCTGCCATGGTGAGAAGGGGCAGTAGGGACAGAGGCATCCCTGGGCCTTAGAATGAGCCGGCAACACCTCCAGGGGCCTCCTTTACTGGCTCCCTGACTTCTGCTGAGCCAGGCCAGCCGAGGGCACACTGACGACAGCCCACACCTGCCAGTGCCCAGGCTGCCTCTTTCTAGGCCCCGTCTTTCAATGGCAAATATTTACTGAGCACCTATTGTGCGCCAACAACATGCCCCAAATACCAACCCCCAAGCCCCACATGGCTTTGTCCCTGCACCATCCATACCAGCCACCCTTCTGCTCCTGACTCCTCAGGGTTGGTTCCTGCTTAGCTTCCACAAGCCCTCAGCTCATGGCCCAGTCTGTCTCCTCTCTTCCCCAGCCCAAAAGGGACTGTCCTGTTCCTAGGACTTAAGGGTGCACCAAGGTGTCTGTGCCACGCACGAGAGGGTAACTATTCTCTCTCCCCGGGTGACAGCACATTAGAATTTTCACAGATTTAAACTGTGGTAGGAATTAAACCTATTTGCAGCGCAGGAATAGAGAGGCAGACATACAGAATAGACAGCTGGACACAGAGGAGAGGGAAGGGAGGGCAGGATGAACTAAGAGAATAGGACTGACATATATACACGATGATGTGTAAAACAGATAGCTAGTGGGAAGCTGCTGTACAGCACAGGGAGCTCAGCTCTAGATGGCCTAGAAGGGTGGGAAGAGGGAGGGGTGGGAGGGAGGTCCAAGAGGGAGGGGATGTATGTATACATATAGCTGATTCACTTCATCGTAGAGCAGAAACTAACACAACATTGTAAAGCAATTATACTCCAATTTAAAAATATTAATAAAGAATGCTATAGGCTTTTAGAAGAGTAATTCCGGGAGCAGGTGGATGTTATGGCTTTAAATCACACCATGAGGCAGAGTCTTGTACTGGGATCGCCTCGGCCCTGGGCGTTGATTCTGTAAGCAACACAGTCCTGAAGCCATCTGGCACAGGAGTCTCTGCTGACCAAGCCTGCACTTGTTCATAAATACAAGCTAGAGACCACAGACACAAAGAACAGAAGCCATCAGAGCCACTAATGTTTACTATGTGCTTCACGTGTGCTGACTCCTGTGAAACTCACGTGACTCGGTCACACAGATCTGCTCATTATCCCCACTGTTCAGATGAGAAAACTGAGACCAGAGATTTTATTTTCTCAGGATCGCGAAGCTAGAAAATGGAGGGGCTGAGATTCACACAAGAGCCTGGGCTCCTAAGCTTACTCTATTGCTCACTCATGTTTCCCTCAAACACCAACATCCAATGTGAATCCCATCTCTCTCTCTCTCCCCCTTTCTCTCTCACACACACACAGCCCTTCTACTGAAGGCAAACATCCCCAAATACCTCCTGGTTCATGCTGTCAGCTGGTGAGAATGAATCAAAGTTAGTTTCAAGCTGGGGAAAGGAGGCCCAGGAGTTGACCATGGCTTTGGGTCACTGTGTTTGGCTCGTACACTAACATGTGTGTGAGCCTATAGGTGTGTTCCTATAGTGACACACACAAGACCATGGGATTTTTCTTGTGACACCTGGATTTGACTTTCCCTCATACTCTCTTAGAAAAACACATTGCTTTTTTTGTGGTTCCTACAATACTTACTATAGCCACGTCTGTTAAGGTCAATACCCAGGAGGTTCCTTGCATGTTGAGGATACTTGTTCACTTGAAGGACCTCCAAGGAGCATAAGCTTCAGAATGGGGACCTCTATCATACTCAGATTCGACCTTCATGCTGGCTAGCGTACAGCAGGTACTCAATAAATGAATCCTTGAGAGAGGAGAGGCTGGACTCCAGAAAGAAGGGGTCTCTTCTGAATTTCTGGACTGGCCACCCCTCCACCTGAAAGCTCCCTCGCTGGGCTTCCCTGGATGCCTGTCCTCCATCAAAGAACAGGGAGAGGTGTGACACTGCAGAGCCAGAACCAAAAGCCACGACAGGTCAAATAAGACGGGAGGAAAACAATACAGCAACTACAGAAAAGGCCAGCGCAGCTTGGATGGTCAGCTTCCCCGAGATCTTGAGTAAGATGCAGGCCATTCACGGAAATACGGTAAAGTCAGTATCTCCAACACAGCAAATTGATGAGAGCCTCACAGTTGCAAGTTTGTGAAGAAAAACTCACCTGACTGGATAAGGTTTGATCAACCTTTAAAAATACCTTAGGGACTTCCCTGGAAGTCCAGTGGTTAAGAAGACTCCGCACTTATCCAATGCAGGGGCATGGGTTTTATTCCTGATTGGAGAACTAAGATCCCACATGCTGTGCAGTGCAGCCAAAAGAAAGAAAGAAAAACCAATATAAATACACTTTGTAGTTTGAGTTGTGTTGAGGATGAGGGAGGAGGGGACTTATTTTTAAGATGAACAGCTTATCAGTATGAGTAAACAGCCTACATTCAGAATCATCCAAGTCTCGGATTATAGGTTAATGTCCTCGGCTGAAGAATAAAGTGCGGAAAAGAAAGGGTAATTACATGCATTCAATCTTGTTCTCCTCATCCTTGCCTTTAATCTTTCTGACCTTGGCCACCTGATGTGAAGAGCCAGCTCATTGGAAAAGACCGTGATGCTGGGAAAGATTGAAGGCAGGAGAAGAAGGGGGTGACTGAGGATGAGATGGTTGGATAGCAACACCAACTCAATGGACATGAGTTTGAGCAAATTCCAGGAGATAGTGGAGGACAAAGGAGCCTGGTGTGCTACAGTCCATGGGGTCACAAAGAATTGAATACGACTTAGCGACTGAACCAGAGAAGGCAATGGCACCCCACTCCAGTACTCTTGCCTGGAAAATCCCATGGATAGAGGAGCCTGGTAGACTGCAGTCCATGCGGTCGCTAGAGTCGGACACGACTGAGCGACTTCCCTTTCACTTATTACTTTCATGCTTTGGAGAAGGAAATGGCAACCAACTCCAGTGTTCTTGCCTGGAGAATCCCAGGGACGGGGGAGCCTGGTGGGCTGCCGTCTATGGGGTCGCACACAGTCCGACAGGACTGAAGCAACTTAGCAGTAGCAGTAGTGACTGAACAACAACAACAGTAGCTTCTAATTGGCTAGATTCGCTGACATGACTTGCCTTGTGGATTCACTGTTACTGCCTGGTCTCCTGATAGTTTGGGGCTGGGCAGGGGTGGTGGTGGGGGGCAGTGATCATAGCACACACCCCAGTTGTCACATTGTTTGTCTGATTCTTTGAATAACATTTGGCTCCTTGTTAGATTTTAAGCTCCCAAACAACAGAGACTGAACATGATTTTGTAGCCTGTCACTGAGCATTGTGGTTAAAAACAAAGAACCAGGACGTGAAATGCATGCTTCCTTGGAACCGTGTTCATTCCTGTGTACCCACTCCAGGCACATGGGGAAAGCTTGTTACTTACTTGGTATTAATCATGCCACTGCAAACTGCACAGATCTTCAGGGTTCATGCTAGGAAGCAAATCTAAACTCACCCACAGCCTAACCTTCAGTATCTCAGGGAGTTCTTTGGAAATAAACAATGTCATTCATCACCTGGCAATGCTACAAACTGTTGTGCATGGTGGGGCTGAGGGTTTACTTGCTATGCCCTCTTTGCCACACTCCACTCTCTTATCACTGATATTCAGAAGAACCTGGGTTTTCAAACTGTCCAGTCTTTTTATTTTTTTTTAAGAGACAGTGAAGCAAAGAGGAGAGATCAAGGATAAGTAAGATGTGCATTTCATTTAACTTTACTTGAACGGTTCCTTTCCACTGCTTCCTCTCCAAGAACATTTATGAGAGCATCTGTGTAGCAATAAAACCACTTGATTTAGTGTATTTATTTTCTTTTCTTAATTTGTTCCTATAGGCCTTATCTTCTCAGTATTCATGTGGTCTTTTATTTAATTTAATGCTTGTTATTATTTGTTACATCCCATGCAATGTCTTATGGCTGAACAAGATTGTAAATACCCTAAGGCTGGAAATGGCTTGTTGCAAAACATCTTGTAAACTTCTTCAGTAAGTACTTTTAGTTGATCGATCTAGGGGCTTATCTTTGAGAAACACTGAAATCACTGCGGAAGGAGAGAGAAATGGGGATAACCACCTCATCAAATTAAAGCCAATTTATGAGTTTTAGCCAGAAAATTGCCTTTGCTTATTTGAGTTTACACCGTGAATTTTCTCCTTGTGAAAGTCCTAGGTTGAATTCCAGCTCTAAAGAGGCTACCTATGAACCCGATTCTGGTTCACAGTTCACTGTGTAAGATTTTTGCCCAGTGGTTCAGTAGATGTTTTGATCATGGTAATCCCTCTTTGTTGAAACCTGACTGACATAGATAATGGTTTTCTGAAATCTCTTGAACAAGTAAATGACCATGGAGAAATGACCAAGGTGGTATGCATGTGATCACATCTCCCACTTGAACAGTGAAGTCAGGACAATTGGCACTGCTGGCTATTTTCTCCAGCATGAATTCTCTTCTAAGCCAGCCTCCATTCCAAGGCCTAATAGCCCTTTGGAAAGGGCCAGCATTTCTCCATTTCTTGCTAACTCCTCTTCTAAGCTGAAATCTTTTTTTAAATATGTACTTTTTTATTGAAGTACAGTTGGTGTGAAAAATTGTGTTAATTTCAGGTATACAGCAAAGCGATTCAGTTACATGTATACATTTATATATCAGTAGTCTTTTTTTCCTATACTTTTCCATTATAGTTTACTACAACTTATTTAATGTAGCTCCCTGTGTACTACAGTAAATCTCTGTCGTTTCTCTGTTTTATATATAGTAGTATGCATCTGGTAATCCAATACCACGATTTATCCCTCCCCCCATTCCCCTTTGGTAACCAGATACGTTTTCCACGGCTGTCAGTCTGTTTCTGTTTTGTGCTAAGTTTTAGATTCCCTATGGAAGCGATATCACGTAATATTTGTTCTTCTCTAACTTCACTCAGGATGACAATCTCTAGGTCCATCCATGTTGCTGCAGATGGTAGGATTTCATTCTTTTTTATGGCTGAGTCTCAGTTTAAATTTTAAGCCTTCATCCAGAAGAAGCAGAAAAAGAAATAAAAGGGTTAGTAATAGAATGAAATCTCCACCTGGAAGCAAGGGAGAAGGTGAACAGAACTTTCACCACCATCCAAAAGAGAATATGTGCCAGGAAGACTGTGATTGGTCAGCCTAAAGCTCCCAAGGCCCTGCGTGCAGAGGGTACCAGTAATTCATTACCAAGCTACATGTCCCCAAGTTCCCAGTCTCCTTGACCTCAGCCAACAAAAACAAACATAGGAAAAACCAATACTATAGCCACACTACCTTAAATTCCAACAGCAGAGGAAACATTTAAAGAGCAGAGTTGTTTTTAGGCTTAAGCCTACAACTGGACCCCTTACAAGGAGCTCCAGCTTAGGCCTCTGGTTCATCACTGTGAGACAGGCTGGGACGTGGCACCTAGGACCCTTTGCTATAAACCCTGTACCTGGAAAAACATCTCCTCCACAAAATACAAACTATCAAGGACTAAAAATAACTGTGCGCATGCACAGTTGGGGCAAATTATGAATAAGAAGACACAAAAAGACAGAAAAGCCCAATTAGCATTTCTGAAGAGCCGGGAGCAAAAACAGGGTGCTGGGAGCAAAAGCAGAGGACTGTGCATGCCCCCTGCACTCAACATCAACAAAGCAGTGGGCAAGCCACCTCAGCCACCCCTCTGGCTGGACCCCTGGACCTGCCCCTACCCTGACCCCATATAAGGAACCAGCTCACCACCTCAATTCAGGAAGCGACCAAGGGCAACTAACTGTTCTGATTCTCGCTGCCCCCTGCTGCAGCAGGGGCCCCAATAAAGCCTTTCCTGAGTTTCTTGTCTGGCCTCTGATCAATTTCTATTGATTAAGGAGGCCAAGAACCCTGGGGGTCAACAAAGAATTGAAACATTCCTCACTGCCATTCTGGAGTCAAGGCTTCTCTTTATTCCTTCCCTGGACCCTCTTTTCCTTTGACTCTACTTCAATTACAGGTCTGTGTGCTTAAAATAATTGGATTCTTCACAGTTTCTTAAAACAGTCACTTTTACTTTGCTGTTGAAAACACTGAAATCATTCCATTGTAATTTTTTACCACATACTCTATGTGCAAATAATTATGAAATGAGTATTATATAGTTCTAAAGATAATTTTGTGTGAAACACATTTTTTTCAAGGTTTTTCTTTGCTTCCTGCTGCTGCTGCTGCTGCTAAGTCACTTCAGTCGTGTTCGACTCTGTGCGACCCCATAGATGGCAGCCCACCAGGCTCCTCATCCCTGGGATTCTCCAGGCAAGAACACGGGAGTGGGTTGCCATTTCCTTCTCCAATGCATGAAAGTGAAAAGTGAAAGTGAAGACGCTCAGTCATATCCGACTCTTCTCGACCCCATGGATTGCAGCCTACCAGGCTTCTCTGTCCACGGGATTTTCCAGGCAAGAGTACTAATGCTGGTGACTCAAGAACACCTTTTAACTGTGAAAAATTATTAAAAATCTATACAAATTAAACTAGGAAGCCCCCCTTTATTTCTGACCCAAATTCCTTTCCCTCCCTCAGTAGTAACCACCAATGAGATGGTAAATAAATGTCCTATCTTATTTATAAGCATTTATATAGATGTATGGATAATAGACTTTTAATTTCTTCATGTAAATGGGATTATATGACACATATTATTCTGTAATTTGCTTTTTTATTTAACAGTATAGCTTCAAAGTCTTATTTCTGTATAAGTAAATAAAATATTAATAGCTTTCCTGGTGGCTCAGATGGTAAAGAATCTGCCTGCAGTGTGGGATACCCAGCCGGGTTCGATCCCTGGGTTGAGAAGATCCCCTGGAGGAAGGTATGGCAACCCACTCCACTATGCTTGCCTGGAGAATACCCATGGACAGAGGAGCCTGGTGGGTGATAGTCCATGGCGTCGCTAACAGTTGGACACAACTGAGTGACTAAGCACACACACGTTATTTTAAAAGACATGCATTGTGGTACATATTAGGGAGTAGGGATGTATTATACTTCATCTAGCAAACTACTGCAATCTAGTTGGGTTGTTTCCTAGAGAAATTATGAGAAATGCTCCATTATCTTTGAACAACAATCTTTGTGCAGATAAATACTTCTGAAGAACTCCTAGAAATCTAACTGTGCGTTCAAAGGATATGTGCATTTTAAAAAGCTTGATTGAGGTATAACTCACATACCATAAAAGTTACCCATTTTAAGTGAGTATTAGTATATTTATGTTTATATGGTTACTCGTATAGGTGAAGAGTTGTTTGACTGTTACAATTTTAAATAATTTCTATCATCCCATCCCCAAAATCTCATGTCCATTTGCAATCATTTCCCATTCCTACCAATGGAACCACTATTTTGCTTTCTGTCCCTATAGTTTTATCTACTCTGAACATTGCATACAGATGTAAGTGTACACTATATCATCTTTTCTGTCAGCCACCTTTCACTTAGCAGAATGTTTTTGTTTGTTCATGGAAGCGGAGAAGGCAATGGCAACCCACTCCAGTACTCTCCCACGGACGGTACCCTGGTAGGCTGCAGTCCATGGGGTCGCTAGGAGTCTGACACGACTGAGTGACTTCACTTTCACTTTTCACTTTCATGCATTGGAGAAGGAAATGGCAACCCACTCCAGTGTTCTTGCCTGGAGAATCCCAGGGATGGGGGAGCCTGGTGGGCTGCCATCCATGGGACGAAGCAACTTAGCAGCAGCAGCAGCATGTTGAAGCATGTATCAGTACTTTGTTCCTTTGCATGGCTGAATAATATTTCACCACATGGATATACCACATTTTGCTTATCCATTCACCAGCTGATAGACAACTGGGTTTGTTGGTCCACCCTGGAAATTATAGCACAAGAAGAGTGATCATCAGCAGTGGTCACACACAATAACCAAGTATAAAAGGAGCCATAAACATAGAAACAACAAATTTAAAAGGACCCAGTAGTATGTCCAAGACAATACCTAGCCAAATGTCTCAGAGGAAACACCACTTGATGACTTTAAATAGACAAAACCTCAATATGATTCTACTAATTATACAAGATATTGATAAGGCATACCAGACTCTGGCATTACCATCTTTCTGGGAGAATGGGAAGATGTTCCAAAACATCTCCAATTGATAATCAGACTGCATTTTCTCATGAGAAGAAAAAAAAGGAGAAATTATAATTGTGAGACTGTGAAGTTATCTTATAAGGTTTTATTTACCCTAAGACTTTGGAATAAAACACTTCACTTTTCATTGTATTAGTAAATGTAAGCTGGGTAGTAGTATTCTAATCCTTTTTTTTAGCTGCACTATAACATTTTAAATCTTATCAAACATATTTACACATTATCGACCAAGGGAGTTTTACAGAAACTAAAGCCTGAGGTGTTAGTATTGACTAAAGTCAATACTGTGTTAATTGACCTCTGTTTTCTTTCAAATCTGTGACTATACTGTAAGAACCACACAATGGTCTAATGAAATGGACCAATGGCCTCAAAACTGTCACCTTGGAAAACTGCCTAGTTATTCCAAAGATGTAGTTATTCCTCAAATTATTTTTGTAGCCCACCTTCTGCATTGGCCTTTGGAGCTCATGGTATAACCCTAGACATAGAAAATCTTCACTGCCCAGAGTAGATATAATTTTTTTTAAAACAGTCCAAAGATATTGGAGCTGGGTGAATGAGCTGAGTAGTAATTTGGGGATGAAAAATAAGGGCACAATTATAAAGTAATTTGACTCTCCAAGGCTATTACAACCAATAGTATTATGTAATCATGTCTTCAGCTTCCCAAAGTGACTTCTTTGAGGATGAAATTAATTTAGCTGAATAAGCAAAATAATTCCATGGTCATACTTATGCCATACATGCTCACAAGCACTAAAATGTGGCCCTTCCAAAAATGTATCTCCCACTCTTCTACCAAGCTACTTAAAATGCAGAATACTCTGATCTGAAGAACTAACAGCTGCTGCTAAAATACCACATATTCTAAGTGTAACATAATATTTTAGCATGAATTTGCCTGACAGAATAGACTGCCAGCCTTGACTGACATAAGACAAGAGGACATAACTGATTTGGCGGGGAAGACCATCAGAGGGAAACCCCAGAACCACCTTCTAACCCTTGAATTGAACACAGCACCCCCAACATCCCTTCCAGACATCCACCTTAAATAGATCAGACAAAACACAGCTGTATGGTCCAAGCATGTGGTGATTTTTATTAAGAATAACTTTGGTTCTAAGAATTCCACCCTTAATTCTGTAATACTTTCCATTAAAAACAATTATACAAGAGCAAATACAAAAAATATTAAATTATGAAAACAAATCCATTAAGGCTCCCTTTATATATATTATATACACTCAAACAAGTGAACATTTTTCAGAGTAGAAGAATAAAGTCAACTGTGGTAGCTTAGAAAGCAACACTACCTTCCTACTTGGAGATTAGAAAACACTGAGCTATTTTAAGAAAACCATAGAGTGGAAAAATGGAGCCATTTTTGTCAAAAAGTGGCTCAAAGCCCAAAACTGCTCAGATGTCCGTGAGTCCTAGAGGTTTGGACTGTAGAGTATTGAAGTGTGGGGCAGCAGGGAGGGAGAGAATGATGCCTTTTTAAACTCAAGCTTATGAGCCGGGCTGACCTGGCAACTTCAAAAAGCTTTTCTATCTGTACATTCCACTGTTTAGCGAGGAAACTTAACTTGACACTATTTACAAGTCTTCTTTCAGCCAGACCTTGGACTACCAACCACTACTACTTTTGCAGATTTGTGAGTGAGATTGAGAGGGAAATGCTTTTGGAATTTAGCTTTTCCCAGTGAAGCATGAATTCTAGGTAAGTTCTGGGAACAGAATTGGTCCTTCTGAAGAAGCCTGTCTGGGCCCTTGAAAATTTTATCAAGTGGCAGAATTGCTTCAAGGATACAGGATCTAAAGATCTTGCATATCCAGCTGGATTAAAGGCTATGAGCTAGTTTTGAATCTTCATTTTATAAATCGCATCACTATTTCGTATACACAGAGAAAGAACTCTAGTCAATGTGCAATCAGAAATGTACTTTCAAGACGCTTAGTTAACGCACTTTCTTCTTGCAAAAAGAAGGATGGGAAAAAATAGGTATCCTTCCATCCTTCCAAAGCAAATTACTATACAGCAACATTTTATCCTAAGCACCTCGTATTTTATTCATATAATACTTGCTGATGAAAGAAATGTTTCAGGTGTAGTCCACATGTTCTCTGACTAGCAGTACATTATCTCTGCATTTACTTTTGTCTTGTTCACATTAGGGATGAATAGAAGCCTAATGGCCAACCATGAAAACTGCAGAATTCCCAGAGAAAGCTAATTTCTACTAGGCTGATTAAGGATTCAAAAGCTTAGGATCCAGCTTTCTTTGATTCTTGAATTATAAGAAGAGCCTTCAATGTCGAACTTACTGGATAAGTAATTTCTACAGAGAACATACTGGATCCACACAGATTCTTCTAAACCACCCCAAGTAGAAATGCTTCCCCTGCCCATACTGATGACAGAGAATGGATTTTGCATTAAGAATCTGCTGTAAAGTTGGTAATTCGGGGTTCATGTGGAGGATAGTATGCCAGTTGGAGAGCACAGACTGAGTGTGCCCCATCCCCTCAGCTGTTCCTGAGAGATCAACAGTGGTCATAACATCATCCTTACCAACAGTATCACCATCACGAAGGTAGGGATGAGACAGTCTTCCTTCACAAGGAAAAAGGGCAAAGAGCTGGTGATCATTAGAGAATTTCAAAGCTTGGATTCAAATAATATTCAAAATGCATAAATGCTATAATTCTTCCAGAGACCAGTTCATATTCATTTCACATCAAAAAGCCCAAAGAACTCTTCCTTCCCAAGCTTCCGGTGGGAGCTTTCCCCATACTGTTCTCAGAAGAAACCAAAAGACTTGAACGCACTCCTTTGACACTGAAGTTGGGCTATTCGGACTAGTTTTTATTTCTCGAAGGGCTGGGAGATTATTTCACATGAAAGGACTAAATGAGCGAGAAATTAAAAACAAAAATGAAACAAAAGCCCTAACAGTTATCAAAGCAATACCCGGATTTGTAGGACACACCTTCCCTGAAGTAGAAGGTCACCGTGAAGCCTCAGAAAACCAGCAGGAATGAAAATAAGATCAAGATGGACATTTACAGAGTTTTGTTTCTAAATTTTGTTTCTGTATTTTTACACCTCCTCATCCTATTTCTGAATCTTAATGTCAACAAAGGTAACAGCTGTGCTCAACATGAATATTCACATTCTCCAGCGTGAAGCCTAAACTGGGTGAGAGTGTAAATGAGACAAGAAAACGGAATTTACAAACGGTGGATGTAACAGATTCAATGCATTTCTGTGCAATCTAAATTATTGGATAGATAAGAAAGGAAGAACGAAAGGTGTCTCCTTTAGGTTTTGAAAGAGAAAAGGCTCTGTGCCCCACTAAACTTGGATTGAAAGAAAAACCAAGTAGTGCAACTCTCAAGAATTTATTCCAGTGTCCTCTTCCCTTGTTTCTTGCTGTTGTCTTTTAAAAGTCTTTGAACACAGGTCCACTATCCCACCTTAAGTGCTGGTCAACATCCTTTGTTTGGCGAATAGGAACTGCAACAGTCACAGACGACTCACCCACCCGGATGGGAGAAAAACCAAAATCAAACCCTTTTGAAAGTAACAGATCTCTGCTGGCTGGGATTCACTCCAGGGGCTTTGGCCCTGAGCTTAGGCGCTGGGGAGGCCCTGGCACAGGCCTTCTGTGTGCTGGGCTGGGTGCGTGGTCTCTGCAGCCTGGACCTACGACTCCTGGGTTTGCGCCACTTCCTGGCCTGTTCTTCTGAGATTGCCTTTAACCTTCACAAACTCTGGGGCATTTTCTTGCTCTTCTTGCAATTTCTGTTTCTCAAGTTCAAGCTAAACAGAATTCAGAAACAGGAGAATTATTTACCAAGTATTTACAAAGGGAGAGGCTTTCCAAAACACTGTTTTCTCTTCCCAAAGGCCCTAATGACTTCGATTCCCAACAGAAGAAAACCTTCTCCTGTCTCCACTTTAAAATATATTTATGTTTTCATATATGTGGTGGGATCTAGGTCCTGGGGTAAGAATTCTGCATAGAAGCAGCAGCCCACTGGTTGTTGCTGAAACCCTGGGGGGTGACGAGAACTTGAAGATCAAGGTTAAGGATGAAAACAAGAGCTGAGGGAAACACACATATGTTGTGAGGGAAGCTGAACTTCACTCATGTGCTTGAGCTCCAGCACTGGGCTGTAAATTCAATGGTAGTCCCTGGCTTTGGCTGTGCCTCCCTGATCTCTTCTAGACCCTCAACAGAATCCTTCTCTTTATCTTGAATGTTTTTTAGTCCACCTGCAGACATCTGTCTCAGCTTTTCCTTTCACTGTATATAAACACTTATATCCGACGTGCCTGGGAAATTCTGGACAAGGTAAGTCAGGGAAAGACAAGTACTGTATGATCTCTCTTATATGTAGAATCTAAAAACAGAGGGTAAAATGGGGACTAGCAGGGACTTAGGCTGGGGGAATGGGAAAGATGCAATTAAGGGTACACACTCGCAACTTTCAGAAAACTAAGATCATTGCATCCGGTCCCATCACTTCATGGGAAATAGATGGGGAAACAGTGGAAACAGTGGCTGACTTTATTTTTCTGGGCTCCAAAATCATACGGATGGTGATTGCAGCCATGAAATTAAAA
>NW_011495023.1:11657364-11664105 GCF_000754665.1 Bison bison bison
CTCCAAAATCACTGCAAATGGTGACTGCAGCCATGAAATTAAAAGACACTTGCTCCTTGGAAGAAAAGCTATGACCAACCTAGACAGCATATTAAAAAGCAGAGACATTACTTTGCCAACAAAGGTCCATCTAGTCAAGGCTATGGTTTTTCCAGTGCTCATATATGGATGTGAGAGTTGGACTATTAAGAAAGTTGAATGCTGAAGAATTGATGCTTTTGAACTGTGGTGTTGGAGAAGACTCTTGAGAGTCCCTTGGACTCCAAGGAGATCCAACCAGTCCACTCTAAAGGAGATCAGTCCTAGGTGTTGATTGGAGGGACTGATGTTGAAGCTGAAACTCCAATACTTTGGCCACCTGATGCAAAGAGCTGACTCATTTGAAAAGACCCTGATGATGGGAGGGATTGGGGGCAGGAGGAGAAGGGGACAACAGAGGATGAGATGGTTGGATGGCATCACCGACACAATGGACATGGGTTTGGGTGGACTCCGGGAGTTGGTGATGGACAGGGAGGCCTGGCGTGCTGCGGTTCATGGGGTCGCAAAGAGTCGGACACAACTGAGCAACTGAACTGAACTGAACTCCCAACTAGAAGATAAGTCCTGGAGACCTAATACATAGTCCAGGGGTTACAGGGAGCAAAGCAATTATAAACATGAACATTAAGAAACTAGAATGCTCCCTACCACTAGCTGCTGCTGCTGCTGCTAAATCGCTTCAGTCCTGTCCGTGCGACCCAGTAGACGGCACCCCACCAGGCTCTGCCGTCCTTGAGATTCTCCAGGCAAGAACACTGGAGTGGGTTGCTGTTTCCTTCTCCAATGCATATAAGTGAAAAGTGAAAGTGAATTTGCTCAGTCGTGTCTGACTCTTAGTGACCCCATGGACTGCAGCCTACCAGACTCCTCCATCCATGGGATTTTCCAGGCAAGAGTACTGGAGTGGGTTGCCCTTGCCTTCTCCGCCCCACCACTAGAAGAAAGGGTAATTATATGACAGAAGTGTGGGCTAACATTACAATGACAATTGTGATACAAATGTATAAAATCAGTGTATTTTCCCTCAAACAATATTTTATGTCAAATATCTCAATAAAAAACCCCCACCTTTACCCCCAATCACCCTTACCTGCTCCAACTTCTGCTGCCGTTTTAATAGTTCTATTTCCAAGTCAGATTTCTTCTTTTGTGCTTCTTCTTCCTTCTGCTTTATTACTTGATCTCGTTTTCTCTTTTCCATCACTTTCTGCAGTTCTGGTTTATTCTGAGGGGCAAGACCCCTGCAAAAAAAGCATTAACAAATCACTTTGCTGAACACCTCAAACTAATGCAATACTGTACTTCAAAAAAAATTTAATTGAAAAAAAGTAAAAAAAAATTAAATTGAAAAAAATTTTAAAGCATTAACAAAATTTGTCATCTAATGGATACATTTTTCACGATCAGAAATTCAGGCATCAACCACAGAAGGGCCCAGTAACTTAGCATGACTGTGACGCCTACTACCAACTAACAGTCAGCACTGAGGAGCCTCAGCAATTCACAAGCATGGAAGAAAAGGGCAAGGGCATCTTTCTAAGAGTAAGCAAAACCCGCCGCTCAATAAAATCTGTACTGCATGCCAGATACTAGGCCATGCAAGGGAGGCTAGTGTCTGTGGTTTGTGGGGGGAGTTCAGGAATAGCACGCTCATTCAGAGCGTGTGATGGTCACCTATACTGGAGAGGAAGTTGCCTCCACCCAGAATTCCAGGTGAAGTTTCCCAAGATGGAGCCCCTGACCCCAAGTATTAAATGCAGCCTGGAGAGAAGCTAGCAGAAAGCTCAACAAAATGGCCCGGAAACCTCCTCCAACCCTCCCTCTTTCAGACTTGGGAGAGGATTCTCACACATCCCAAGGCACACCCAAGGCTCCATCACTGCTGGGGTCGTGGCCACGGCAAATCCAGATCCCGACTCCCAGGCCAGTGCTCTGGAACCATTTCAGACACACAGTTCAACTGCTGACAATGCTTGGAAGTCAGGCTTCAGGGAGCAATGGATCAGGCTGCCAGCTCTTCATATGGGGCGAAACAAAACCCAAACTTAGGTCATTCCCTGTCAGCTCTCATCTGAAAGGTTTGAGCCAGGTCAGGGGAAGGACATTCATTGACACTTTCATAGAAGGGATTTCTATGCTAAAATCAGCTGGGATTTGCCCAGTCTCCATTTCTTCAGCCAGGGTTGTTGGCCAGGTTGTTCCTCAGGGTTTGGCCAGGTTGTTCCTCCAGTCTGGACTCCCCCATGCCCCGACCCTCTGTGCTGGCTTAGCTGCCCACCTCCTGTTCACTGTCCTCCCTCTCTTGAGCCAGGCTCCACTGCCCCCTAAAGTGTCTCAACTCTGTGTTCACACTGATGACAAAAACACAACAAATTACAGAACAGGAAGAGCATTATCAGGGTCAGACAGCCAAGGGGATAAGTGACAGTGCTATCACACTCGCACCCACGAGCACACACACAGCCACAACAGGAACTCGTGCTTGTCTGGGCTGAAGGAAACCAGCTCTGCTGGATCAGCCCAGGACCGCGGAGGCCCATGTGCCTCCCTACACACCTGCCGGCCTCAGTGATGATATCATCACTGAGGAGTCTGTGCACCGGGCCCATCAATCTCCGTGGCTGTTCTCCAAACTACTCCAATCAGCTAAGGCAACTAATCAACCAGCAGTCATCTGAATAACTTAAAGAATTTCCAAAACATGTTCTGGTTTTAAGAATCTCAACAACACCCTTGCTTCAATCTCTTTCAAGTTCACCCTATCATATTTTGCAAACTAATCATACTTGCAAACATCATACTTCTTCATCTATTGGAATTTTTAAAATTCTGGCATCTCTCCTCTCTACCTACTTTTAAAATCACAATAAATGATTTTTTCAAAGCTGCTGTTTGTAAAGTAAAGATGAGTATAATCCATCACTGAAGATAAAGGACACAAAATAACATGTATATCTTCCCTTTCCCCATTTTCATTAGCAGAACCTTTGGTTTAAAAAAAAAAAAAGAAAATACTAAATTCAGCCATATTTCCAGTGAAATAGAGGAGGCTATTTTGTGATTTAATTACAATTTGTTTCCCAGTTATTAAGATTGTATGAGGTGGAGAGAAGTATAGGCAGACTACTCCAGAAACCAAATCTTTACTCAGTGCAATAAAAAAGTTGCTTACGGTACTTTCCTCCTATAGACTTAGGTGTCACTGAGCACCGGAAAATCTGTTTGTAAATAATCTGAAAAAGACCCACTGAGCTTCATGACTATTAAAAACTCTCACTATGACACTTACAGAGTTAAGGGATTTAAATTATAGAATTAAGAACTTAGTTACCTGCACAATTTAAATTTCAAACTATAATTCACTGGAGAAATTAACCTCAACTGTTATTAAGTGCTTCTGGATTATGCAAAAGCTGTTGAACAAACTGATGTATGATGCATTAAGCTGGCACTCTACAGAAACATGTGAATGGGTTTAACTAATACACATATTCATTTTCTGTTCAAAGATTTTACCCAATAGTGCAGTAAGATAAAATATTTAGTAATACAAAACTCAGGAAAATGGTGCTTATATGATAAATGTCCTGCACTTATAATAGTCAAGAAGTCATACAAATTGAATTAATATTTTATTAAGCAGCTCACTTAACTTTGTGCTAAATGGAAAAAGGCAAGCACTATCTATGTGATTCTCTGAGTCTAAAACTGGATCAGACTGCACAGAGAGCATACACAGGTAGAAATTAGTTTCTCTCAAGTTTCATAAAAATGACAGTATAAGCCTCTGCATGACAACATTGATTATCTTTAATCCATTCTGACATATACAATTAACAAGAACTTTCAACTGACAACTTGGTCTGGGGGCCATGGTACCACTCAAGACCAACAGTTATTCCCAAATTGCTTACTGTGACTTTTATAGTGGACCAAGTTGATTTTTTAAATTAGTAAGTCCTCTTTGAAAAAAACAATGTTTTTTAGGGCTTCCCTGGTGGCTCAGACGGTAAAGAATCTGCCTGCAATGCAGGAGACCTGGGTTCAATCCCTGGGTTGGGAAGACCCTCTGGAGAAGGAAATGGCAACCCACTCCAGTAATCTTGCCTGCGAAATCCCATGGACAGAGGAGGAGCCTGGTGGGCTACAGTCCGTGTGGTCACAAAGAGCTGGACATGACTTAGCAATTGACACTTTGAAAAAAAAAAAAAAAGTTAGGTGACATATACATATTAGCAAAACAAGAAGTGAAAGCGCACCTCAACTCCCCCGGTCGACATCTACGGGGCACACCATTCGCATGGTGTTCTAGGTGAATGGTGGCTCTGAAAACTGTACAAGATAGAGGCCCTACACCCATAGACTGCTCCCCACTCCTGTGTGCATTTGTGCTCAGTTGTTCGATTGTGTCCAATTCTTTGTGACCCCTTGGACTGTAGTCCACCAGGATCCTCCGTCCATGGAATTTTCCAACCAACAATATGTTGCCATTTCCTCCTCCAAGGGATCTTCCCAACCCAGGGATGGAACCTGAGTCCCCTGCATTGGCAGGTGGATTCTTTACCACTGAGCCACCTGGGAAGCCCTCCCACTACTGCATCCACAGATAACTTCCCATCTAGTCTGTGCTCCCCTATACTACCTGTACCTTTATCAGAGCACAGAAGTGCCAAAATTTTGCCACGCCTACAGTGAGACATTTAGGTGGTTTCCAGTTGTCCCTGATGGAACACAAGGAGGCGAGAGACTTCTTCGACCATTTATATCTGTCCTATCCAAGTATTTCTGTTGGCAACATTCTCAGAAGCAGAACTGCTGGCTAAGCATCTGCATATTCTGGATTTGGATGCGGATGGCCAAATCACTTTCCAACTAGGCTGCAACAATTTATATTCCCACCGTCACCAATGAAAATGTACAGACAACTTTTAAAGGTCCCTTTCACTTTTCATAGAAACCACTGAACACATCTGGGGCCGAGTGGACCGCCCCACCTCCACGGCGGCCACACTTAAACCTGTGACAAGGAAACCATCATGCGGGTCAGCACCGGGCAGAGGCAGGTCTGGCACAAACCCTAACACAACACACTCCCTTCCCCTGCCTACCCAGCCAAGCCTCTTGGCCTAATATTTTCCTTTATGGGGGAGGAGGAGGGTTGCCTTTGGTTCTCCAGCCCTTGATCTTGAATCTTGGAATCTTCCGGTTTGGTCGGCCGACATCTACATTGTTGACTGAGTCCTTTCTACCTGCATGGATTCAAATGCAAATATTTCTACCTCAACTTCCCTTATTTTCTTTTCATGTTGCACAACAATAAGCATTTATTGAGGAACTAATTGTTTGTCTAGCAAAGCACGCCGACTGCAGAAGGTCCTGGAAACTGCTGACTGAAAGGTGCAAGCCAAAGATCCAATGATAGGGATGCAGGGTAGCTGGGTATTCTATATTTGTCCCAAAGGACTCTTTTTAGAAGGGCTTCCCTGATGGCTCAGTGGTAAAGAACCCACCTGTCAATGCAAGAGACATAAGGGATGCGGGTTCAATCCCTGGGTCGGGGAGATCCCCTGGAGGAGGGCATTGCCTGGAGTATTCTTGCCTGGAGTATCCCATGGACAGAGGAGCCTGGCAGGCTACAGTCCATAGCGTGACCAAGAGTCAGACACGACTAAAGTGACTTTGTATGGATACTCTTTTTAGAGAAGGCAGATTCTCTCTAAATTATATCAGAAATAAGCACTCTTGAACACTGATCTTCCAAGTATCAAAAATAATGCCTCTTGCAATCTGCCATTTTATGAAAATAGCTAAAGACTCTGAGAACCCTAACACAAGGTCCTAATCGTCAGACCAAGTGGCATGACCAGATCAAAATATAAAGACTTTTTAGGGACTTCCCTGGTGGTCCAGTGGTTAAAATTTCATCTTCCAATGCAGAGGGTGTGGGTTCAATCACTAGTCAGAGAGCTATGATCCCACATGCCTCTCAGTCAAAAAAATCAAAACATAAAACAGAAGCAATATTGTAACAAATTCAATAAAGACTTTAAAAATGGTCCACATCAAAAACATCTTTTCAAAAAAAATTTAAAGACTTTTAGCCTGAAACTTAGGTGGGTTCAGAAGCTGGCAAACAGAAGAGCAGAATCCTTGAAGGAGTACAGGATGCGGTTTGAGAACACCTATGAGCATGTGCTCTCCCAAGCATGGACTCTGCTTTTGTCTTCTGATCTCTAGAAGGTGCTTCCAACAACTCTTTGAACTGCAATAGAGCTTTGAGCCAAATATGCAGCCACAAAGAGCAAAGGTTCCACAAAGCTTGTTCTGTGATCTCAGTTCTGTCTTCCTCTCCTATTCCTACCCCTTCTTCTCAGTTATATATTATTTTTAAAATTATTTATTTATTTTTCTGGGCTCCAAAATCACTGCAGATGGTGACTGCAGCCATGAGATTAAAAGACACTTACTCCTTGGAAGGAAAGTTATGACCAACCTAGATAGCATATTCAAAAGCAGAGACATTACTTTGCCAACAAAGGTCCATCTAGTCAAGGCTATGGTTTTTCCTGTGGTCATGTATGGATGTGAGAGTTGGACTGTGAAGAAGGCTGAGTGCCGAAGAATTGATGCTTTTGAAGTGTGGTGTTGGAGAAGACTCTTGAGAGTCCCTTGGACTGCAAGGAGATCCAACCAGTCCAT
>NW_011495023.1:11664205-11667748 GCF_000754665.1 Bison bison bison
CTGAAACTCCAGTACTTTGGCCACCTCATGCGAAGAGTTGACTCACTGGAAAAGACCCTGATGCTGGGAGGGATTGGGGGCAGGAGGAGAAGGGGACGACAGAGGATGAGATGGCTGGATGGCATCACTGACTCGATGGACGTGAGTTTGAGTGAACTCCGGGAGTTGGTGATGGACAGGGAGGCCTGGCGTGCTGCGATTCATGGGGTCGCAAAGAGTCGGACACGACTGAGGGACTGATCTGATCTGATCTGATTTATTGGGCTGTGCCAAGTCTTAGTTGTGGCACTTGGGATCTTCAATCTTTGTTTGGGGGTTGCAGAATTTCAGTTGGGGCATACAGGATCTAATTCCCTGACCAGGGATCGAACCCAGGACCCCTGCATTGGGAGTGAAGAGTTTTCACCACTGGAACACCAGGGAAGTCCCTCATTCATATTATTATTAAATTTGATTCATAGCTGTCTTTAAAGATATATATAATTAAAGACATACATAATTCTATATTGATTTCAACCCTTTTTTATTCCAAAAAGCTACTGTGTCACCTTGAGAAGACTCTTTAGCCTGGTACCCTGAAGAACTTCCCTTCATTCACATATCAAATTAGAACAATTCCAAAACAACACACACTGGGTTTCTGAAAAAAAAATCATTGAATAAAATATGGGAAAGCCCTTTACAAGTTGCAGAAAAGTCAATAGAATTTCATTACGGTACAAACTAGTCAGCAAGTATGACAACCCTTTAACTGAATATATACATACTATCAGGGCTTCCCTGCTGGTTCAGATGGTAAAGAATCTGCCTGAAATGCATGAGACCCAGGTTTGATCCCTGGATTGGGAAGATCCCCTAGAGAAGGAAATGGCAACCCATGCTAGTATTCTTGCCTGAAGAATTCCATAGACAGAGAAGCCTGGCAGCCTATAATATAGTCCATGGGGTCACTAAGAGTCGGACATGACTGAGCAACTTTTATTCATTCATTCATACATACTATTGATGTGATACTATTATTTGGTACTTAGAAATAAAAAGCCAAAGTTGTGAAAAAGCATGTGTATTAGAAGATGAATATAAGAGAAGAAACCACTTTAGAAGTCTTTACTCTAAAACCAGTTGTATTTCTAATAAGAGGATTCTACCAAATTAAGATTTTACTTTTGAAAAAAACCTAAAGAAGTAGGATAAGATATACTCACTTGATTTTGCAACTTTTATTTTATTTTTTTAAATACACTTCTACAACCAGATCAGAACTCTTTAGAGAAAAACAGGAAAAGGCAATAGGGATTTTTCAGATGCTGCGGCAGGGTAAGTAGAAAGATGGATGGTGCTTACTGAGCACGTCTTACATAGGTCAGGTATTTTAGTAGGTGTTTATGCACATTCTCCTTCATTTTCATCTTTATAAGAAAGATTATTTTTATCCCTCACTTAATAGATGAAGAAACAGATCTCAGGAAGGAAGACCTTGTCCAAAATCATAAAAGGTTGGGAAGATCCCCTGGGGAAGGGAATGGCAACCCACGCTAGTATTCTTGCCTGGAGAATCCCATAGACAGAGGAGCCTGGCAAGCTGTCCATGGGGTCACAAAGAGTCAGACGTGATATAGCGACCAAAGAACAAGTTAAATGTTGAACCAGATCCATACCATTTCTCCCTTACCTCAAAGCCCACATGCTGTCTACACCTTGGTGCTCAAGAGAACATGAGCATTCTCTAAAAGCAGCTGAGCTGGGCCCAGCTAAGAGGTCAGCTGTGCAAACAAGGAGAGAAAAGCACAGGAGAAAGGCCAACAGGAAGACGCTGCATCCTCACAGGATGTATCTACTGCAGGAAATCTGGAAACAGATTCACTGCACAAACCAAACCAGTAATGTTTTACCTGTAGAGGTATGACCCAGGCTGCTACATACATTTCTGCAGAATAGTCTAGAGCCTCTAATTCAAACAATGACTACGCTGCCAATTTTGGTTTACTTTTGCCTCTATTTCTGACATGGAGGCTTTTTGTAGATGTTACAGAAAAAACACAAAACCAACAACAGTTTGAACTAGAATGTTTCTCAGAGATCAGCTAAGTGTCCTAGTGCTATTTGACAGACAAGGAAACTAAGATCCAAGAGATAAAGACAGTCAGAAAATTTTTTGTTCAGAAAACCATTTAGCTACTCTCTTTTAGAGGATATTAAACTTTCCATCTTCCCAGCAAAATGCAGATGTGGTTTCTCAGGAACAGCTTCCAAATTTTCTGGCCTACTGAGGAACTTACATAGTCCTGTTTTACTTTGGGCATGATGATACCCATTTGGTTTTGTTGTTTTAACTTTTATGTGATGAAGACAGGAAGAAGTTAAGCACTTACTCAAAAAGGATCAAACTCATATTCTATTGAATAAGGGTTAACCCAGCAGCACACTGTCATGTTGGGGACAGAAAGCAAAACACATCACCACTTCTGGAGGGAGAGATGTAGTCACAGAGAGTTCCCAGGACGGGAGTTAGGAGTTCTGGCCTAGGTATACTCAGACAGAGAATTACCAGAAAAATGCCCCCTCATATCCTTGTTAAAAGGCTTTATTTTTAATTAAGCCTTCCTTCCAAAACATTACCCCAGTGCTTAGCTTTGTCTGCACATCTTTCAGTTCAGTGAGTAGTAGCCACCCTTTCACCAAGGCAGAGCAAACAGTGAGTGGTTGAGTGATCCAGTTTCACAATTCAGGTCAACAATTTTAGTCTGAAGACCCAAAAACAGTTCTAAATGAAGCTTAACAGATCTTAGAGAAAATAACATGTGTCTTACATACTCAGCTCTACTTTCTCAGCTCTCCTAGCCCAGTGATCTTGCTTAGAATCACTTAAAGAGCAGAGTACCAGCCATAAAAAAAAAAAAGAAATAATGCCATGTGCGACAAAATGGATGGGCCTAGAGACTATGATACAAGGCGACGTCAGAAAGAGAAAGACAAATACCATATGATATCACTTACTTGTGGAATCTAAAATACAACACAAATGAACTTATCTACGAAACAGGCTCACAGACACAGAAAACAGACTCATCGTTGCCAAGGAGGAGGAGAACAGGGGAGGGATGGATTGGGAGTTTGGGATTAGCAGACACAAACTATTATATACAGAATGGATGGACAACAGAGTCCTACTGTACAGGGAACTATATTCAATGTCCTGTGATAAACCATAATGGAAAAGAATATATATTTACATGTATAACTGAATTACTTTGCTGTTCACCAGAAAGTATCACAACATTGTAAATCAACTATATTTCAATAAAATAAAATTTTTAAAAATTTAAAAAGCAGAGTACACCAAACCCAACAATCAAAATTACATTATGACACAGATGGAACTAACAAATGGTTTACGAGGAAGACAGAAGGTAAACGTTTTACTCCTCTCCAAAAAACAAATAGTAATAATAAAAATGATTGTAATCATTTAAAATGCCCCCTAAAAACAAACAAATGAAAACACAAGAAAGGGGGTCCTTATCTATTGTTAAGTCAGATGTG
>NW_011495023.1:11667848-11683541 GCF_000754665.1 Bison bison bison
GCCACTCTACAAATGCTGCTGCTGCTGCTAAGTCGCTTCAGTCATGTCGGACTCTGTGTGACCCCATAGACAGCAGCCCACTAGGCTCCCCAATCCCTGGGATTCTCCAGGCAAGAACACTGGAGTGGGTTGCCATTTCCTTCTCCAATGCATGAAAGTGAAAAGTCAAAGTGAAGTCGCTCAGTCGTGTCTGACTCTTAGCGACCTCACGGACTGCAGCCTACCAGGCTCCTCCGTCCATGGGATTTTCCAGGCAAGAGTACTGGAATGGGGTGCCATTGTCTTCTCCCTACAAATGCTAAGGTTGGCATTATCTGGTTTTCACGTTTCCCCAAATATATGGGGAAACAATGTACTTCTCTTTGATGAAAGACATGCTCTTTTATCCTTAATCCAGCCTCTTGCGTACACATTCTAAAATATGTGTCCACCTGAGAAGGGGACTCAGGACCACAGAACCCTGAGTGATCCTGGGGGCAGCAGCTGAGCCTATAGACGGGTTTACATCATGGATGTTCTGACTCAAGGATGCGCGAAGGAATAAGGAAGCTTTCAACATGGTCAAGAAACAAATCTAGTTACCTCAAAAGTCCCCTAAGGAAAACTTTGCTCAAAAAGCCATCATACCTTTTCTGATTCATAAGAAGTTCTCTGTGAAGGTCTTGATGGTTCCGGGACGTCTTAACAGGATTGACTAGTTTCTGAGGCCTAATGAGTTCAGGATTGTCATCGTCTATATAGTCTGGCTCGGCCATGATGTTTCTCGGGATGAGATACTTGTCCTTGGGGTCAGAATCCTCCAGTGGGCTGTCTGAAACAGAACGATGAGAGTCATTGTGGTGTCGGTTCAGACGTCTGTCCGCCCAGAGCAGAGGCCTGGGACAGCCGAGCACATCCTCCAGGGGGCCTCCGCCACTTCACTGGAAACCCTCTGAAGCTCTGTCTTAGCCACGGGGGGCAGCAAGGAGCAGGAGAAGCCCACTTGGTTCTGGGAGCAGACAACTAAAGCACAGGAGAGTCCCACAGCCAGACGGGTCCCCACCAGGCTCACCGTGAGCTTCAGGTCACACAGGTCTTGCCCACCACTGTGTCTGAATACCCGCTGAACCCACAATGAGCACCTGGGCACCAGACCCAGGTCCTTCACACTCCCTTCAGCCTCCAAATTAAGACGTTCTAAAAATGTACAGATCCCAGAGCCCACATAAGAGGCCAGCAGCTCCCCAGGGGCAGATCAGCCTTCTTATCCTGCCAGGCTACTGGTCCCTGTCTCCTTCCCACTCCTGTGAGCACCCTGGAAACTTCATCCCGTTCATAGCCTTTTGCATCTTTCCTCAAGTGGCACCTTCTCAGAGAGCCCTGACCTCCTCCTAACTGCCCTGCTTAAACTTGCAATCCCACCCCAGCCCTTCCCTACTTCCTCCAAATCAAAGGTTGACTGACTAGTCACTGGCCACCTAGAGCAGATGCTCCTGAGGGCAAGGATTTCATCTGCATACACACCCCACCCCCCAGCTGCCAGAACAGTGCAGGCGCAGAGGGAGGGACCAGACAGCAGAGCCCAGCTCTTCACACTCGTTGTCTAGAAGGAAGAGGAGGCTTCACTGGAGAACAGAACAGACCACCCAAAGTGGCTTATTTCTGGGCTTGGACTCTGTTATCAGTACGTGAAAGGAACACATGACGTGATGACCCCTGGGTCCTGTGTTCAATTTAAGTGCGTGTGTGTAGAGGCCCCTGGAGAGTGGGGCACATGTCTCCTTCCTTCGTCCCCTGCAGCCTCGATACACAGCAAGCACCATATGAAAACGTGTCATATTGTGTGAGAAGGAAGAGAAAAGGCATGGGGGCAAGAGCTGAGGGGACATGGCTGGCTGAGTGCAGGCTGAAACCCCGGTGGTCCACCTGGCAGGTATCCGATTGCTGCGGACCCCTAGGCATGTCTCTCAGTGCTTACCCAACCCTGCTCCCTCTCCCCAACATACATAAATCTTTCAAGATAACCAACACGTCATTTTATGCCTCCCTGTCCTGCAGGATGACTAAATTTTCCAAACCAAAAGTCAGAGGCAGGGCCTCACTACAGCAGAACATCTGATAGTGGGACTTCCCTGGAAAGTCCAGAGTACATGCGCGTTAATCTGGCAAGAGCCGTGCCCCCAGATGGAACAGGGATCTGAGAAGAGGGCAAGGGCAGGAGGGAGGATCCCATCTGAGCAGGCTCACACCCAGCACTGCCCCCTGTCCCCACCTCTCCAGGTGAGTCGAGAGTGGTCCCCCTCCCCTGCATCCTCAGAGCCCCAGCAGCACCATGCAGATGTATTTCCGGTACAAGAAGCATCCTTACACCTGGGAGGGCTTCCCCAGTGGCTCAGTGGTAAAGAGCCCGCCTACCATCACAGGAGACACGGGTTTAATCCCTGATCTGGGAAGATCACCTGGAGAAGGAAATGGCAACTCACTCCAGCATTCTTGTCTGCAGAATCCCATGGACAGGGGAGCCTGGCAGACTACGGTCCATGGGGCCATGGACATGACTGAGCGACTGAGCACTCGTGCACACACACACCGTAACCATAGATATCTGTCTATTCTGTGAAAGAGCCAGAACCAGTTCGTCTCCAGTTTTAAATCCAAGGGTCCAGCCAAGTGTCTGGCACATGGCAGAAGCTGAATAAATTTTGAACTTAGTCAAATCTGTAATAAACAGAAAGAGGACAGAGCCTCTGTGAGCAAGCTCCTGGATGGAAGACAGGCTCCATCTTTATTTCTGCCCATGACCAAGGGAGGGTGTGTGTGTGTGTGTGTGTGTGTGTGTTTACACACGGGGCAGGGGTGCAGGGAGGAGAGACGTGGCTATGTGCTTCCATGGACGCTGGCATGGGGGTGGGGGAGTGGGGGTATAATCGAAAAGAATAAAGATGCAATCTCAAGTAGAATTTAGAAATAAGTAAAATGGGTCCAGAGGCCGGTAGCTACAAGTAGGAGTCTTGGGTCTCAAAGTCATCAGTGATGTTCCCTGAATCTCTGAACTGTCCTCAACAGCAGCCAACAATTTCCCAACAATTTAGATACAGCACCTGTGGGTACGTGATCACACCTGATCCCAGCGACGGTCCTATGAACAGAAGCACTAGAATCTTTATTCCACAGACAATAAACAGAGGAATAAAAGTTAAAATAACTTGCCTAAGCTAGTTTTGCCAATAGTGTAAATCTCAGACTTGAAAAAAAATGAAAATTAACACTCTCTGATCTTAAAACTCATGTTCTGTCTACCACATTACAATGTTTCCTATTTTTAATAGAAAGATCTTTTGAAAATTAACATGAAATAAAGAGGAAAAAAACAAAGAATAAATTAAATCAACTAAAACAGAAAAACTGTAGCTGCATCATTTGTATATTTTAGGTATAAATGCATGGCCAAGCAATAATACACATGTCTCTAACAGATTGGGCCTCCCTCGTAGCTCAGTTGGTAAAGAATCTGCCTGCAGTGCAGGAGACCCGGGTTAGATTCCTGGGTTGGGAAGATCCCCTGGAGAAGGAAATGGCAACCCATTCCAGTATTCTTGCCTGGAGAATCCCATGGACAGAGGAGCCTGGCAGGCTACAGTCCATAGGGTTTCAAGATTCGGACACGACTTAGCAACTAAACCACCACCACCACCATCTAACAGATTAAACCAAATATTCCTTAAATGCTACCTGCATTGATTTTTTAAAGACAAGTATGTCTGTAGCCTCCCCCAAATGGAAACTCACGAACTGGGCCTGTGGTAAGTCAGTGATCCCATCACATCAGCCTGACTATTTGAACGGGCCCCTCAGAGAATGCACTCCTCGGTGGAAACTGGAGAAGTGGCAGACAGACCTGCAGGTAGTCTTGATTTTGTTTAAAAGCCAACCGCAGTTTCATCCTAGTTAATCAGTAGACAAGAAGGCAATGAGCTGCCATAAAAGGATTAGTCCCTTTGTCCTAAACCAAGGATAATCTCCCCGATCTCAAATCCAGATTCCTGCCTCCTGAGGTCAAGGTGTCAGCAGGGGAAGGGAGCCTGTAGACCTGGGGAGAAGAGTGTTCCAGACTTGGGGAATAAGGAGTCAGGAGCACGCCTGATGCATCTGAGGAAGGAGAGACGTGAGTAAAGGTAGGGATGGCGGGGGACCAGTGGGGGCACTGGAGAGGGGTGGGATTCGATGTGGGGACTTGAAGGCCAGTGCCAGGGCTCTGTCTTTTGCTCTGAGTGACAGCAAAGAGCCATTGAGGGCTCTGAGCAGGAAGTGACGAGCTCTGACCCATGTGTCTGGATGATTATTCTAGCTGAGTGTAGGACAGGCCCAGCACGGCCAAGGCAAGACTCCAGGAGGCAGCTGTCAGGGGACCCAGGTGAGAGGTGGGTGCAGCAGACCGGATCACTTCATTTCAGCCCTTGGGAGTTCCTGAAGGACTGCACACCAGGAGTGAGACGCACAGAGGGGTCGAGGGTGCCTCCAAGGGCTCTGGCCTGAGCAACGAGGACAGAGCTGCCGTGGTGGAGGCCGTGAGCACAGCAGACGGGAGTGAGGTCAGGAGCTCCCTTTGGCACATGCTGGGTTGGAGATGTCCCTGGACACCCGGGTGATTGAGGGCAAGCAGCTGAGGCAGTGAGGGCCCAGACCCCGGGCGGCTCCTTCCTGGTCTTACTCGGTGACTGCCGGGGTCTCTCACTTCACCTCCCCGACACCCCCCAACCCTCCACTCCCACTATTCCCATGACAGCAGGCCACACAGATGCCCACTGCCCGTGGTTCCCAGAGGTCAGAGCCAGGGTACAGACACTGTCTTGGGCCTTGGTGCCAAGAGACAGATTGAGCTTCCTGTGCACACAGTGAACAGACTTCAGTTCTGAGCCTAGGGAACAAGTTCTAGCTTGGATTCTTCTTCACTTTCTCTTAAGACTGGGCGCCTGGGAAGCCTCTCTTTTCCCAATGGCCGAGAGGCCTAAGACAGGCTCGGCCTGTCTCCTGCTGGACAGAGGCAGACAGGCCACAGGTGGGCGGTGGCTGAGGGAGCTCTGCCCATAAACGAAGGCACACACTTCTTCCTTCTTCTCTCTCCCTGGTTTGTCCTTCATCCAAGTGGAGACAGGAAAGGGGGTCCCAGCCTGAGTCAAGTGTGCAGACCTCAAGCGAGACTGCAAACCAGGCTGAGGGGAACCCCGTGGTCGCAGACCACGCTGAGGTCTGGGAAAGGTTATGCATGAGAAGGAGGGTGGCCCTGAAAACTGTACACAATAGAGGCCCTGCACCCATGGACTGCTCCCCATTCCTGTGTGCATGCGTGCTCAGTCGCACGGTTGTGCCTGACTCTGTAACACCACGGACGGTAGCCCACCAGTCTCAAGACTCTTGTCTGTGGAATTCTCCAGGCAAAAATACTGCAGTGAGTTGCCATTCTCTTCTCCAAGGGATCTTCCCAATCCAGGAATCAAACCCAGGTCTCGCGCATTGCGAGCAAATTCTTTACAATCTGAGTTACCAGATACATTCCACTGAGTCAAAGACTAATCCTTAAATGAAGGAACAGAATCTAGGAAGAACCACCAGGAGAGGGAGCCCCGGAGCTGTCTGGAGTCTCAAGCGACGAGGGTTAAAGCCTAAGGGGCTCTGAGCAACCAGTAATCCACAGCCCAGAAGGAAAGAGGAGACAGAAAAATGTCTGGAAGTAAAGGCACTTTGAAATGTATATCAGTATTGCTACATGAAATCTTCCAGAAATTAACATGAAGACACTCTTGTCAGATACACGCCCCTGGACCAGTAACTGATTCATAAAGGGATTTTTTAAAAAACTATCAAGTCAGTGAAGGAAAATGAGGATCAGCTCAATAGAGGAGAAGCCCCCTTCATGTTCTCTCTGGTAACTTTTTTTTTTTTTAAGCTTTTTCTTCTTTTAAATGAGGGAGCCCATTAAATCTCTTTGCTGTTTGCTGGTTTGTTTGTTTTAATGATAATAAAGCATTCTTTACAATCCCCTAGCTCACTGGGAAGTCTCCCTAGGTTCACTCAGCCCCTCCCCTCATGTAATCCACAGTCGATGGTAACTTTCAATGGTTCTAAAACCCATTCATGCTACCTACATTAAGACCCTTCTGCAAAATGTGAAAAGTCTATCACACGCACATGGGGTTCTGAATGGCTCCGACTACAGTGCAAGGCGTGTACCAAGGAGACAGGGCTGATGTTGAGAAACTCTGACGCTGTTTTGAGGTTGAGGGGATTCAGTGAAAGATTTCAAGCTGAGGAATAAAAACACAGATTTGCATTTTAGATAGATACTAACACTGTACACTGAAAACGTAACCTGATGAGAATTCTGCCTTTGGTTCCTGTGAATGAGCAAAATCATTACGAAACTCCACTGTCCCAGAAAAAGAAGGGAATTCCAGCCTTATAGATGCCCTCTTGAGTCCTTCTTCGCGTTTTTCCCCTTTTCAAAGGTTAACCCTGGGTCCAGGCTTCTGCTAGTCCCAGGTATTTTGTGTTGATTGCTTTTCAGAGGTGAATAACCACTCCCACAGAAAAATTCCACAACTGGATGAATAAATGCTCACTGCATCTGGGTTTCCCATTAGACTATTCCTGGCTCCAGGAGTTCAGTTTCATATTTCTACATCACAAAGATAATTTTATTTTTTTTTTCTAGGGCTTGTGGGATCTTAGTTCCCTGACCAGGGACTGAACCCAGATACTCATTAGTTCATAGTCCTAGCTCCTGGACCACCAGGGAATTCCCACAAAGATAAAAGTTAAAACTTAATCCTCGGAGATACTGCAGGTTTGGTTCTAGACCACAATAAACTGAGTATTCAAATAAAACAAGTCACCCAAATTTGGGGGTCTTCATTCATGGCTCAGATGGTAAAGAATCCACCTGCAATGCAGGAGACTTGGGTTCGATCCCTGGGTTGGGAAGATCCCCTGGAGAAGAGAAAAGCTACCCACTCCAGTATTCTGGCCTGGAGAATTCCATGGACTGTATAGCCCATGGGGTCACAAAGAGTCAGACACGACTGAGTGACTTTCACTTCACTTCACCTCAGTATATATAAAAGCTATGTTTATACTATAGAACAATCCTCTGAGAGGAAAAAATAAAAATTTACAGATTATGCTAAGTTCCATGTTCACCTCAATATTTAAAATCTATCTAAAGCACTCATAAATGAATCCTTTAGAAAACAATCCCTGAAACCTGTCGGTGCATGTAGGTTAGAGCTGTACTAGAACCAACCGAAGCTAAACAACTAAATGTTTGAAGTGCTGCAACTTCTGGAAAGTAATGCCCAAGAAGTTTTAAAGAGCATTTGTTTCCCAGGCTGTCTCTAAGAGATTCTAGCAACCCTCTCACAATACCCGGAAAAATCCAAGTCCTTTAAGTCTGCAGGCCAGCCCAGTCCAGGCTCGGGTCAACCTGGAAGAGCAAGGACTGTCCCTGGAGCCACGGCAGTCTCCCTCAGCACCCACAGTCCCCAGAAGGGAGGCTGGCTGTGAGGAGGAAGGCCTTGAGAGAGCAGAGAGTGAGTTAAAATGGGAATTTCTCCTAAACAGCCAAAGGCTTCACTTACAAAACTCCTGAGCCTGGGAACAACCTGAAGATTCAGTCTCGTTGCCAGGAGACCATGGCACCATCTAGGACCCAAAGGCATCAGACAAGTGCCCAGATGACCTTCGTGGCCACAAACTCAACAAAGGCAGACAACTGACGCTGAACCAGAGCAATCCACGTGAGCTCAGAAATGTGGCTTTTCCAATTGTGCTGGGCCCACTGCTGCTGGAATTTCAGACTCACAATTAACTGGCCACAGAGACGCTGCTGCACGCTTGCCAAACAGTGACGCGCTTGGGAAAATACCAAACTCGTTTTCTCATCCCTGAAAAATGTATTTTTATATTAAAAAAACAAGGCACACATTTTATATTTAGAAGATGGGAACGAAGGCAAGAGAAACCTCGGGAAGACAGAGCACGTGCCAATGTTTAAGATCCAAGCTGGACCAAGTGAGACGGGACCAACCAGTAGGTGGCGATGGCTCCACAAATAACAAGGTGTCTGTTTCCAGGATGACGCCTACTGGAGCAGGGCCACCTCACCCAGACCTTCAGCACTGTTAGTAAAAGCATCAGAGACAAGCCACAAGAGGAATCCACTCTGGAGTCACTATATGCATCATCTCTCTATATTCTACATAAGCATCTCCCCATCACTTAAGCCTCACAATGGCCCAGTGAGGCAGGGCCTCACTGTAAGTCTCCCCATTCCCTCTGAGCTCAGACAGCTTCAAGGATGTAGGCTCCGATCACACCAAATGGGTCTAAATTCCAGCTTTCATTTACTGTAAGTGTGATTTGGGGTTATGTTTCCTCACCAGTTAAAAAAAAACAAGAAAGGAAGGGGAAGAAGATGGAGAAGAGGAGGAAGAGAAGTGGAAGAAGAGGAAGAAGGAAGAGGAAGAGGAAAGGCAGATGGTTATGAAGAATAAACGAGAAATGCAACCCAACTCAGGGCCTGGAAACAGTAAGCCTTCCATAAATGTCACCTGTGACAAGTGCTGTCACTGGCCACAAATAACAACTAGGGCTTCCCTGGTAGCGCAGCTGGTAAAGACTCTGCCTGCAATGCAGGAGACCCAGGTTCGAATCCTGGGTGGGGAAGATCCCCTGGAGAAGGGATAGGCTACCCACTCCAGGCATCTCCTGATGCCTCAGTAGGTAAAGAATCCACCCGCAATGTGGGAGATCTGGGTTTGATCCCTGGGTTGGGAAGATCCTGTGGAGGAGAACATGGCAAGCTACTCTAGTTTTCTTGCATGGAGAATCCCCATGGACAGAGGAGCCTGATGGGCTACAGTCCATGGGGTCACAAAGAGTTGGACAGGACTGAGCAACTAAGCACAGTAAACAGAAACCCTATGATTCTGCCCCAGGTTACACAGCTCGGAAAGTACAGGACCAGGATTTGAACTTGGGTCTGATTCCATAGGGGTGGTTTCGCCCCTTTCAACATCACACTCTTCTGAGCTGGGAAAATGGAAGGGGGCAGGCAGGAGAGCAGAGAATGGGTTTCACTTTAAACAGGATGATTTTCTCAACAAGATTTTAGAAGCTTTCTAACATCATAGCTTTATAATCCCAACCAGAAAACACCTTGCAGAAAATCATACTGAAGTGGGGAAAGGTGGCAAGAGAGACACATTTCCTTTCAAACACATAAATGTTTTTATAAAGATGTTCACAGTAGCACTATTCACCACAGCCCTGAATGGGAGGCAACCCCAGTGTCTGTTAACAGCCGCATGGAGAAGCAGACTGTGGGGCATGAGGATACAGTTGAAGAACACAGAGCAAGGAGAACGACAACAGCAGCCCGAGTCTCAGAAATATAATGTTCAGCAAAAGAAGCCAGACACACAAGCGTCCAGCTTGGGTCATTCCATCCATCTGATGTTGAAAATGAGTAAAACCACCTCTGATGTCAGATGTCAGCATAATCGGAGCACAGAGTGAGTGGATGGAAAGAAACAGGGCTCCTGGGGTGCTGGTAAGGTTCTGATTTCTGATACAGGTTCTAGTTACACAGGCATATTCACTCTGAAAATGTAACAAGCAGTTCATTTTTTTTTTTGCTTATGCTCTTCTCTGTATGTGTATTATACCTCCATAAATACAGTCCCTATTAAATATTAATAGCTATTAAAATTACAACCTAGAGATCATTCGGTTGCTGCTGTGTTATTACAGTTTTGTTATTTCATCCATTTTAAACCTTGTTGAGTCATGAGAAGTAATAAATACCAGCCAGTTTGAAGACCACCTCCATCCTGAATTAGAAGCCTATTATGCCACGTACCAATTATGTGACTTAACCTGAGTCTCAATTTCCTCACCTGTAAATCAGGGTGCTCATAGCCACGCTTGCAGAATTGTTGTGAGCACTGAATTAAACTTAAGGAGAACATTCACTACACATGGTACCAGACCATGTGGCAGATGTTCAATAAATTGGACAGTTAAATAGTTAAAACAAATTAATTCATTAATCTAACTCTCCATGATCAATGTCCTATCAAACTGAAAAATGGATGACCATGCAGTACAAGTATACTAGTTTAGACCAAGCTTAATGGTGAACCCCATATAGGCCTCTGCTCATTTTTCCAATTTGTTCTTAGATGGGAGAGAGGGACAGAGTCTATGGGAGAAAACAGAATCCCTGACGGGCTTTTGTTTCACAGCCAAAGCAGAGAGAGGAGCCCTCAGCCCAAGCCAGCCCACACCATGAAAATGCTGATTATGTCCCAATCTCTGGGCTTCGGTCTTCTTATCTGTACAGCTGAACTGCTACACCACTCTGGTTTCTGTTGTAAATAACTATTCTGCATACAGAGCAATAATATAAATATGAGGGATCGATAAAAACATAATTTCGAACTGTGCTGGAGAAGACTCTTGAGAGTCCCTTGGACTGCAAGGAGATCAAACCAGTCAACCCTAAAGGAAATCAACCCTGAAGAGTCAAGGACTTATACTGAAGCTGAAACTCCATCCAATACTTTGATGTGAAGGGCTGGCTCACTGGAAAAAATACTCTGATGCTGGGAAAGATGAAGGCAAAAAGAGAAGAAGGCGGCAGAGGATGAGATGGTTAGATAGCATCACTGACTCAATGGACATGAATTTGAGCAAACACTGGGAGATAGTGGAGGACAAAGGAGCCTGTCGGGCTACAGTCCATTGGGGTCACAAAGAGTCGGACACCACTTGAGGACTGAACAATAACAACAAATAAAAACAGAAGCTAGTCCCATATAAATAGTTTAACTGTTCATACATCAAATGTTCATAATGTACTTAGCCTCCCATAGCCCTGGTGGAATCTGACCTAATGATTCAGTTGGACAACTCTCCAAAAAAGTCAAAACAGAAAACAGGCAAGATCTTTTCAGAGGCATTTTTGCATAACGTTCAGTCAAACCCCATGGGAAAGCAGTGGGCAGAGAAGCCATGGGTGGAGGACAAACAAAAACGTCCCCAAAAAACACAGTACTTTGTTCTTCTGCACTTCACTCCACTGGCTCTGTAAGTAAAGTGTACTGCTCCTGCATGTTTATAATCAAGCAGTGTATTAATAATCTAACACAGAACAGCTCAAACACATACAAGGGGTAACCAGAAAATACACGCCTTGCAGCATCAGGACCTCAGAAAATGCTCATACCTAAGCTGGGCACCCACGAGTCTGCAGGTGTCTGATCAGAAAAAAAAAAAAAAAGTGATGCTCATAGTCAACAGATGCCAAGTTTGGGTTGCTTTCCATAGAAACCAGCAAACTAACCCTGTGATTGAATTCCTTCTGCCTTCTAGCTCCCCAAAGTCCAATGCTTTGCAAGAAAAAGGAGTTTGCTATGTCACCAATGAGGTCATGCTCAAAGCCTAAGTAAAAGTTTAAAAAAAAAAATCAAAAAAGCAGTTCTTGAATAACCTTGTTTTGCTAGTAAGTTAGCCATTCAAGCTACCGTGGGGAAGTGTGAAGACAAAATATACAAAGAAAATGAAAACAAAAACACTATGGGGGTATGAGAAAAAAAATGTTTCTAAGTAGAACAAAACTAGTATAAAATTGATAAAAATTTACTAAGTCGCTCAGTTGAAGGAAGAAAAGAAGTGAACAAAATCCCTCAAGGGCACGGAATCAATGATGACGTCCACACCGTCCGGGCAGGCAGCCCATCCAGGTGATGTCTTCTCTCTGATACCTAAACAAGTCCTAGAACCTCAGCTGAGACACAGACTCTGTACATGTCCTCTGCCTGCTTCCAGAGAAGAGAGAGTCTGGAACTCCCTTGTGGATGGAGGAACTACCTCATTCTGCGAGCAGTGAGCGATAGGGGGTCAGCACACATGTGAGAGAAGGAGAGAGGGTGCCCAGAGGGGCTCACCAGGGCGGGGCCCCACCACCACTGCAGGAGGACCACCGGCGCTGCACGGGGTATCACAGGGTCCACGGCCCCGCTCATCCTTCCTGCAGGGCAGCCACTTCTCAACCAGGCAAACGCACTCGGGCCTTCCCCCAAGAGAACAGCTGGGCCTGAGTATAAATCAACATGTATTTCAACCTGGAAGGACAGTAGCAAACCTCTCTCTTCCCAACTGCTAGCTGGGGGGCAAATGTTCCTTAAGAATTCAAGCTCCTGTGCTCTGGCCCCCAGGTCTGTCCACAAGGGCTGCGACCTTCAAGGCCCCAGGGACAAAAAGCCACCAGCGAATCCCTAACAGAAAGAGCTCACAGAAAACGTCCCATTCACCTCACAGTCCACCTGCAGGGGACTCCCAGCTTCTTGGGGTACCTTCTCCCCAGCCTCTTGTGAGAATTCAAAGCTGCTGTCCATCTCCTTCTCAACCTGAAAGCCAGCCGTCTGGATGACCCTCTCTCCTGGTTCTCCCCACACCCGATGGCCCCATGTGTCTTCCATCCTGACCTCTCGGTGCTGAGAAGTCTCAGGAACAGGCTCCAGACCTTTCTCTCGGCCTCGCCTTCCCAGCCCCCACACCCTTAGTGCTCCAGTTCTGTGAGTCATTTCTCCCCCCGGCCACTTCCCCCGGCCGTCTCCCTCCCGTCTGCAGTGCTGAGTACAATGTTACTTGGTGTTCCCTCCGTCCATGAATCTGACACTCAACATCCACCGATTTTTCCTGCATCTCCAGCTGGTCTCTCCTGCAGGAGAGATGTGCGTCCCTTCGGTGGGCAAAAGACCCCTGACCAATTTCAGTCACCCTCCCCCCCAGCACAATGCCTCACACATATGCCGTCCAAAGTGGAAGCAGCCCCACCATGACTAGTGGATGAAGAAGAACCAACAGGAAGGTGGGGCCTCTGGCTCCTTGTGCCTACAGCTAAGCATCAGGGGAGCCAGCAGCACACCCAGCTTTATTCCCTCCTGCATTCCCAGGCTGGGAGTCAGCCCACGGGCACCCGGAAGAACTGCACTGAATGAAGGGCGCAGACACTGAAGGAATGGAGAAGCCAAACCAGGCAGCTCATCTCCTGAAGCCTCTCGTGATTCCTCTTGAGGTTTTCCTCCTTTCTGTCCCAACAGGACACTCACTGTGAACCCCTCTCTAACGATGCTTATAGTTGTTGCTATGAAAACAACAATGACAGTCTCTCACTTTAAAGTCACAAAGGGAAGGCCTGACTCTTCCTCATTTCCTACCTGCAGAAACATTGCTATCGATACCTCCTGTATTGTTCAACTCAATTTGACTCACTGACAAGTGACGTGCAGAGCTCAGACCTACACAAGGGGCGGAAAACAGGGGAGGGGGAAAGAGGACATCTCATGCTTTGAACAAACTCTGTCCTCATCTGATCTTGACAAAGCTTGGGGACTTCTCTGGTGGTCCCGTGGTTAAGACTTCCCCTTCTAATGCAGAGGGAGCAGGTTCAATCTCTCCTTGGGGAACTAAGATCCTCCATGCCTTGTGGCCAAAAAACCAAAACAAAAAACAGAAGCAATATTGTCACACATTCAATAAAAACTTTAAAAATGGTCCACATCAAAAAAAAAAAAAACTTAAGAAAAAGCTCAGAATGAGAGACAAGTTCCTAGTTCTTCTGGTACATATCAGTCCAGGGAACCAAATGCCCATTTTTTTCTAACCCAGCAGACGATGCTCCTTCTTGCATAAGATGACCCCCAAAACCCTCAGTCAAAGTCTGTAACATGAATTGCTACGTACGAGCCAGGTGTCTTTTGCCCCAGAAAGATAACTCAGATTGTCTGGTGGGAAATAAATCTGAGTGCACAGGCTTGCACCAATATTCCCATGAAGTAATTAGCACCTCATTAATATGCAGCCCATCAATCTGCACAACCCTCTAAGCAACTGAAATGCTGTCCAATTAACAGATTTCCTCAATAATTGATTACCCTAAACCTGCTGGCCTCAAAATTGCCGTAGGCTGATAAATTACACTTATCAAATAACATTTGATAGATGGCCATTAAGTGGTTCAGAGTTTCTCTCTCTCCTAGGTAAAGCAGCCTGATGAGATCTCAAGTTCAAGGACCCTTGATTTTACTCTCGAAGAGTGTTCTGTGGTCTAACAGTGTCACCCAGTGGCGAAGGCAGTCTGTGTTCAGAGCAGCTGTTGTTTTTTAAAAGAAGTATTTCTCACATGTGTTTCTTTACTCAACAGAAAAGACCATTTTTAAGGAATTGCTCTAAGAAAACTAGCATGTGTAAATTCAAGAAAAACATGGGGCTGGCACAAGAGGAGAGCTCCCCTAAGTCCAAAATTACTTTGAAGCCTTTGGGGACCAGGCAGATGTGTGCTGCACTGAAGCCAGACATAAAGGGAGGCCCCTGTGACCAGGGGGAGGAGCAGGTTTGACTCGAAATCTACTCAGTGTTCCAAGGCTGAGCAATACAGTCACTCATGCCATCTGCTTTCCCGTCCACCATTCAGCCCTTTAAATTCTCAAAAGTTCGGCTCTCCCAGAGCAAGGAAAGAAAGCCCATTCTGTTCCAAGGCTGACTATCTGATTTTAAAAACTTATGAGGTGAAGTTTAATTGAAAACAATAAATTATTTATCTTCCTTATCTGTAACAAGAGAAGGCTACACCAGATGGTCCTGAGCTCCCTTCTTGGTTCTAACATTCTGAGAATTCAGAAGAGTTTGGCTTATCTGGTGCTCCCACCACGGGGGCTTCTGACCCAAGGCAGCGAAACTCTGGCCCCGTCATCAGGGCCAGGCGGACCCCGGGAGGGCACCCCTCTTACGTTCCATGCACGTGCCACCGTGCCCTCCACTCCTCCTCGTCCCTGTTCCCGGTGTCTGACATCCAGGCTTTCTGGTCCTGATGCCCCGTTACTCCAGATGCAGCCACCCTCACTCCTAGTCCCTCGAGGAGAGTCTCAACAGCCGGTCCAGGGCTAGAGATGTCCACATAGGAGGGAGCACGGACTAGACTTTATTAAACCAGAACCCCAGTCCAGGGAGCCCCTAGATACTCCAGTCAAGAAGCACACATATACCCTTATGATCAACAAAAACGAAGCACTGTTTATCCTTCGTTGCCTGAAACCACCTATAGCAAGTATACGTTACACTACAATTAAATTAATTCGTCTAAATCCTAAACTACCCTGAAATCAAGCCACAGTTCAGCCCTTTGCTCCTCCTTAGCTCTTCTAGACATCTCTTTGCCTTCTCTCTATAAATCCACTTTCTTCCTGCCTACTCTCAACAAAGCCCAACCACAAGAATTTCATACAGTCAATGACAGTTTTTTCTCCTCACCGCCTTACATTTAGAGAATCACTATCTACTCTCACAGGTTATTCATAAGAAGATAAAATTTTGCTACTTCCTGTCTGAAGAACTGTGGGCAGTCTGTGACAAGAGGCTTTAACACGTACACATCCATGAATCTGGTAATTCCACTCCCAGGAATTTACTCCCAAGAGATAATCAGACATGTACACAAAACATATGTATAAGAATATTTTGTGTGGTTCATGAAAGTGAAAAAAGAAACCCCGATTAAATATCTAAACACAAGCTGGAATCAAGATTGCCGGGAGAAATATCAATAACCTCAGATATGCAGATGACACCACCCTTATGGCAGAAAGTGAAAAG
>NW_011495023.1:11683687-11683975 GCF_000754665.1 Bison bison bison
TGCAGATGGTGACTGCAGCCATGAAATTAAAAGACGCTTACTCCTTGGAAGGAAAGTTATGACCAACCTAGACAGCATATTCAAAAGCAGAGACGTTAGTTTGCCAACAAAGGTCCGTCTAGTCAAGGCTATGGTTTTTCCAGTGGTCATGTATGGATGTGAGAGTTGGACTGTGAAGAAAGCTGAGCACCGAAGAATTGATGCTTTTGAAGTGTGGTGTTGGAGAAGACTCTTGAGAGTCCCTTGGACTGCAAGGAGATCCAACCAGTCCATTCTGAAGGAGATCAG
>NW_011495023.1:11684075-11689034 GCF_000754665.1 Bison bison bison
CTTTGGCCACCTCATGCGAAGAGTTGACTCATTGGAAAAGACTCTGATGCTGGGAGGGATTGGGGGCAGGAAGAGAAGGGGACAACAGAGGATGAGATGGCTGGATGGTATCACTGACTCGATGGACCTGAGTCTGGGTGAACTCCGGGAGTTGGTGATGCACAGGGAGGCCTGGCGTGCTGTGATTCATGGAGTCGCACAGAGTCGGACACGACTGAGCGACTGAACTGAGCTGAATGCAATACAATGCAGCTTTAAAACCATATTATTAGAATAAGTAATGAAAGGGGAAATATTCATGATGGATTGAATGGGAGAAAAATACCAGGTTCCAAAATAGTATGTCCTTTATTTTCTAATACATGCATCTGCGTGAACAAAAGGTATTTGGAGTGTCCAAAGATCAGCTGTATTGGCATTGCCCAGGAACTCGCTCAGTGCACGTGCCCTGAGAAGCACAAGGGGAGTGCCCAGCACAACCTTTTGAGGGAGATACTAAAATCTGTCCCATTGTACAGATGGGGAGATTGAGGCCCAGAGAAGTGAGGTAAATTCCCTAAGGCTGCAAAGCTCGCACAGCTAGCTCGAGTCCACACTCCACACCAGTCTGCTCTAGGGCCTCTCTGTGATGGCTCTGTACCTCTAAGCGTGCTCTGTGCTCCTCTCCCTCAGTCACAACACGATGCGCCCCACTCTTCCTAGAGTTTCAGTGCTTCTGTTACAGAGCTATGGCTGGGGCGGGGAGGCGGGGGGCGTTACCCCAACACAGGCACCACCACTGACACACCTCATGGTGAAGATCTGCTTAACATCACTGAAGTCTTTAAAAAGACCAGCCCCCATCAACAGAAATCCTAAAGCCCTTGAGTGGTAGCACGGAGCATGATATGGACTGAACATGCAAAGCTTTCCTGTCACTAGCAAGAGTGGGGCTGCCACTGGCCATTCCTTACACCCGGGACAAGCCACCTGGCCTACTGTCTTAGAAATTAGGCAACTTTTGATCAATTTCTTTTACTCTTTTGGTTCCTGCATCCAACATTTGCATGTATCGTAATACTTAAAATTTTTATATAATGCTATTTTATAGTCATAAAATTCAAATTTGCAAACACACACCACCAGCCTTTACACCCAAACTGAAAATTCCTGAATAAAGGCGCCTCCCTTGGCACATTTACTGGATACAACTTTCTAAGGTGTTAACACCTCGGCCATTCATTTCAGGAGACTGCAAAGGGGATGCCCTGGAAAGATGTGGGTTTAGGCCTGGTCCCCGCTGAGAGGAAGGAAACTACACAGACCAGAAAAAAATACTTCCTGCTGGACTAGCTTTCAAAGCCCTCAAGTATTCCTGCTTTCAGGAATGAATAATAATTTCATAAAATGGATGACCAGGTCCACCTGGGAACCTGAACAAGTATTTTCCAAAGAGGAGAGTATCTTCAAAAGGACGTAACAGAGAAACTGAGAGCAGGGACCATCTGTTCAATTTCCCCAGCACCAAAGAGGAGGAAACAGAGGCCCAGAGAGATGGAAGCTCGACTAAGTTCAAAGAGAAGGTGGCCAAGCCTGGCCCATAAAGTGTGTGTCTGCCCCGGCCCTCACTTGGCTGGACTACAACCACCTCACTCACTGCTGACTCCAACTGAACTGTACTGAGTTTTCTAAATTCATTTTCTACTGATCTGGGGGGAGGGGGGTTGGCACCAGCACTACCACCACCATTAACATTACCTCTTGATCAAAATAACTGGATGGCATCTTTGAAGATAATAATATGCTTCAGTTATAAGTATCCACATTTCCATCTGCTTCTACATCCTGCCAAATTCCAGAAGACTACAAAGTCACTGCGATGATTAAAACAACAAAACAAACAAAGACACCTCTTGTTACTTTCCTGGTGTGTCCAGTGGTTGGGACTCTGGGCTTCTGACGCAGGCGGGCATGGGTTCAATCCCTGGTCGGGGAACTAAGATCCCATCTACATGAAGCATGGCAAAAAACAAACACAAACAAACAAAAAACCCATGCCTCTTAGGGCAGGAAAAACAACTCATTTGCCTTTTTTAAAAGAGCTGATCTTAACACTGAGCAACTACAACCCTGAAGAACAGAGACTGTTCAGACACAGTGACTTCAGACATCCTCTTTGGACTCTCCACTCACCATCTTATTCTCCTCCTCCTAAAGCCAACCATTCCTCAAGCATCAGTATCCCGGATCAAATCAAATCAACTGCTGGAAAAGTAAAAATCCACCCTAGCAACAATGGGACAAGGAAAGACAGGCCTTACTAATAATGAACCCCAATATTCCATCAGGACATAAAGTTCAGCGTAGAACCCAGACACCAAGCCTGTGCCTACCTCCACAAAAATGAAAGACTGTCCCACTTTTCTCACTAACCTGTGACCGCTAATTCTTTACCAAGTGGCAACTCTAACCCCACTTCAATCTCTTGCATCCTATATAAAAATTAAGATACCCAGTCACTGAAACATACCTGCTTCCTTACCACATCCAAACCAGCTCTGGCCCCATTTCTCTAACCCCACCTTCAAGTCATCCAGCACAAGCGCAAACCCAACTCTGCCTTTCCAAGGGAATCCCAGAATCCCAATGCTCTTCCAGGCTACACTCGCCCTGCTGCTAAATGAACCGAATCTCTACAATGACACGTGCATTCCTGGGGGCTGCTGGCTGATGGGATTCGACACTCTTTTATCTTAAGTTACTAATAACATGAGGTACAGCAGAAAAAAACATGAAAATTAAAGGTCCACTAACCTGAATCCTGACTTACTGCTTCTCTGGGTCTGTTTCCTTAGCGGTAAAATGACCATTATTCTATACTTTTAAAACTTTTCATCTCAAATACACTGTATTTCAGCCCTATTGTGGGTCAAATAGGTTTATGACCACGGAACAAGATGCTCTGACTTCCAATCACTCAATTACTTCACGTGTGAAATACAGCACAGAGTTGCAAAAACCTCATTTTTCACTCTAAAGAAAAGAGATCTTCATGTGAGAAACAATGGTTATAATTATGTGCTTTTCTGGATGGTTAGTATGTTTCATAATTATACAAATGTAATATCTGATTTGATTTCTCCTTCCACAGTGACAAATTAGCATGAGGATTGGGGCACGTCTCCGTCTGGATCTTTAGAAGACTGTCTGGCGCTAACCAAACCCCAGAGAGCAGCTGTGTGCACAGCCCAGGTACTTTTAATTAAAGTCTGTTTTCCCACTTACTCTTCTGGTTACCCAGTGGGCTTTCTGTGAACAACAAATAGCCAGTCTTGTGATGAGGACACCAAAACCAACATAGGGTTATTAAGCCAAGGCCAGACCATGAGTGTCCACTCCTTTGTACGAGCCTTGGGTCAGCCTCTAAAGATCTTGGAGGAGTGAGATGTGGTCCCTGATGTCCAGAGCTCAAGGCGTGGATGAGACAGGCTCACAATCAATACTGTGATATGTACACCTTGAATGTGGGAAGACCAGGCCAGTGTCAGGGATAAGGTCTTCCCAAGACTGTACCTCCTCCCAACTCCAAAAGGAGGAAGGTTCTCCCATGTGACTCCATCAGTGAGGATGCCCTGGACCACACTCAAAACCTGCCCAAAAGGAGCGGCACCACAAGGGTTTGTTTTCACCTCACAAGGATGTGGTGTTAGGCTGTGCAAGGCTGCCTCGGAGCTCAGTGGTGTCATGGGGGCACTGGGATCTTCTCACTGCTCTGTTCTGCTCAGCAGCCCTGGCATCTCCAGGAGGAAAGGCAGACTGGGAAGGCACCCCCCCATCCAGCATCCATTTTTCTGGGAGGGAGGCCACTCCCAGAGCCCTCTCATTGGCCAGAGCTGTGTCCTGTGATCACCATAGCAACAAAGGGCCCTGGGAAAATAGGGACACGGCATTCCAGCAGTGAAGGGGGGACAGCAGTGGCTGTTAGGTCGACAATCGACTCTGCCACACACAGTTATGGGTGGAATGTGTCCCCCCCAAATCCATATGTTGAGGCCCCAACCCCCAATGTGACAGTATGCAGAGGTGGGGTCTTTGTAAGATGATCAGGACTAAATGAAGTCATGAGGTTGAGGCTCCCATGATGGGACTGGTGTCCTCATAGGAGGATGAGATAACAGAGCTGGCATCTCTCCCCACCCCCACCCACTCAGATGAGAAGGCTGCCTGCCATCTGTAAGCCAGGCAGAGAGTCCTCACCAGGAATCCCATCTGCACCCTGATCTTGGACTTCCAGCCTCCAGAACCATGAGAAATAAATGTCTGTTGTTTAACCCACTCAAGTGTTAAGTCGCTCAGTCGTGTCAGACTATTTGCAACCCATGGACAGTGGCCCACCAGGCTCCTGAGTCCACTCAGCCTATGGCAGCCAGAGCTGACTAGGACACAAACCCAATTCAACTGTCTTCAAAGGCACTCCGGCCTTCTGACGAGGGGCTCATCAGGCCCCTCTGGGTGAAGTCAGCTGCCACCCTGCCTCTCAGCTCCAAAGCTGACAAGGGAAACTAGAGCACCAATCGTTTCTCAGAAGTGTTCTGTCCTCAGAACATTCATAAGGAAAGCTACAGTGAGCAACAGAGATGGGGTCCTTTTAATGGAAACCCCTTCAGCCTTCAACTTCTCCTTCCACACAAAACTCCCCTTTTTAAATGAAGGGGATTCTGGCAAAAGTTCAAACGTAAACATATTTTTCGTGGGAGGAGATGCCAGAAGGAGGGAGTAAACCATACTGACTGTGAACTTGCTCTGCTTGAACTCCACACATTAACTCAACTCCCCCATTCTAGGTTACCAGGCCTTACCGTGTTCCCTCAGGCTGTCTTGCAGTCACAGGAAAACAAAAGCAAGGTGCCCCCAGCTCCAAGAGGCTGTCTCTGCAATCTAGACAGTGATTTCCGCCCCCCTCCCCACCCCCACCATCTA
>NW_011495023.1:11689138-11695339 GCF_000754665.1 Bison bison bison
CGGGGGGGTGGGAAATGACAGCAATCTACTTGGCAATCAAGGAACACAGAAAAACAAAAGCCTGAAAACAAGGAGCCTGCATTTAAACCAGCAGGTATCAGGTGCCACTGTGTCTGAGAAGCCTAACATAACACAGCCTTTCTTCTTACTGGAAAGGAAGGGGGCTCCAGGTTAATTAGAAAATAGTCAAGATTTCAAAACTGCATCTATTCCGAGAGCATACAGAAGCCTAAGAGACACAGGCACTTAGCTTGAGTGACAAGCAACAGATACATCAATCATAACCCAGGTCCTATAGAAACTGGGTGATATTATTCACCTTCATTCCAACAAGATGTTTTAGGGATGTTTATGTTCCAACATAAAATGTTTTATGTACAATTTATGACTACTTCAAAACTCTCATATTTATTTGGTAGCTTCCACCAAGGACCTTCTCTCTTAAAATAAAGCCTTAGCCATCACCCCTTCCTCCCTCCATCCAAGTACGCACTTACCAGTGTCTACAGCCCCAGGTCCTCAGCCAATAGGGATTAGGACAAGTTCCGTGAGTACTAACACATCCTCCATCAGGCCACTCACTCTGGCATCTCAATCAAATCCGTTGCTTACCAACAATACTATTCTTTTATATGTTTTCCCCACGTCTTGACACATCCACACCAGCAATACTGATTAAGAACAGGACAGCTGGTAACTAGCAAAAGCCCTGCTCAACCCCAGTTGCACAGGAAATGGAGAACTCTGCTTCTCTCTCTCCCTGAAGTTACCCACTTTTGAAATGTTCTTATTTCTTTTGTTGCAACAGGACTCCTTACTCAAGAACTTTGCATCCAGAAACTTCCCATCAGCTTCTGACTTCTCTATAGCTCTTCTCCAAAAGTTCAGAACTTTGTATCTGTTTTAAAATCCACATACAACAGGAGTTACTGGTTAATTAAATGAAAAGGGCAAGGATAAAGGGCATATCAACACATTCATAAGGAAAATTTCTCCTCTACGTACAGGTGGTTATAAAGGAAATCATTCATGGCTTCCAGAAGAACAGCTATAAAATAATTTAACAAGAACCTGCAGATGTATCATGATAGCTAACTACTTCCCTGATGCCTTAAAAAAAAATAAAAAGTGTGAAAAGCTTAATTAAGACAGGATAGTTTACCTACTTAAATTTACCTACTTAATTGAAATATTCAAAAGCAAAATATAGCCAAAGGCCATGAAAAATGTTTCGTTTAAAAAGTTTTCAAGGTAATTCAAGGAACAAAAATCACTACCCTTTAGTTTATAATCTTACAAATGCCAAACTGAGTATGAACCCAAGTATTTAACAATCCAATTCAAAAATTTTAAATTGAGTCTATAGTACAAAATCTACAACACAACGGCACATGTGATATGATAATTAGGAAGGCCACTATCAACTTTATTTTGAAATTTCATCCATGAACCATTGGAGTTAAAATCATAAACCTTATTTTCTATTTATAAAATATATGTTAGCTTTGGGGGGGGAAAAAAACATCTCTGAGTTACCACACTGTGTTTCTAAATTTCATTCTGTTAACCCTATACAAAAACCAATGTCAAGGACTCAGCTAAAGAACCTCCCTTCCATGCAACATTTAGACTTGCTCGTAAGCTGATAAACTTTCAGAAACACCTCAGATCAATGCCTTCCAAACTTTTCTGTCTGTAATTGTCTTTATACACAGGGACCCAATAACAAGCCCACACTAAAACAAACTGAAGTAAAAGTTTCCGGAAGTGATACCAGCCTATATACACTCTGATAATTTTCACTTTTTTTTGGTAATGCTTCTTGCTTAGTGGCTCAGTTGGGTTTGACTCTGCAATGCCATGAACTGTTGCCCTTCAGGTTCCTGTGTCTATGGAATTCTCCAGGCAAGAATACTGGAGTGGGTTGCCATTTCCTACTCCAGGTAATGCTTCTTGTGACCCACTAAATTGATTCTGCGATCCACTAATGGATGCAGCTTGGAAAATCTTATCCTAATTCATTTACTTAACTTCGCCACCAGCCGCTGGCAGCACTCAGGGTACTAGGGAAGACACCTGAAAATTTCCAACGGAAATGTAAACTGGAAGATGGCATGTATACCAACTGTCAACATCCCCTCCAGATGGGAAACGCTTAAGAACCATGACCTTTTAAAAGCTTATTTGGGCTTCTACTACTAATGCTGAAGCCATCATCTTCTCCTCTGTCTAATCTTTAAAATACCATTATTCCAATCACTAAAGAATAACCTCAAATCCGTCTAGCTATGTGTAAATGAGAAAAGGAAAATAAATTAGAGATTACTTGGAGAATTACGTTTGTTCATAGTTCAGTGATAAGCCTTTTTCTCCATGATGATGAACATAGGGGATGGAGATCACCAAGGCAGTATTTTCTCCCCTTATTAAAGTGTTTTTTAAAAGCTGGTTCAACGGTTTCTCTATCCACAAATAAAATGATAGCCATCGTACAGCGATATTTAAAACCAACTTTATGGCATTTGCCTATTTGTTAAAAACTACAGTATAACTCAGCTTCTTAACACAAAAACAACATTTCTATTTACGTATTTTTTAAGAAACAGGACAAAATTCCACAGTTAACTGGAGTGAACAATGAGTAAGAGGGGGCTTCCCCTGGTGGCTGTGGTAAAGAATCCACCTGCCAAGGAAGGGAGACACAGGTTCGATCCCTGATCCAGGAAGATCCTACATGCCGAGAAGCAACTAAGTCCGTGCACAACTACTAAGCCAGTGCTCCAGAGCCAGTGCTCTGCAACAAGAGAACCTACCGCAATGAGAAGCCCGCACACCACAATGAGAGAGTAGCCCCAGCTCACTGCAACTGGAGAACGCCTCCACACAGCACCGAAGACCTAGCACAGCCAATAATAAATAACTAAATAAAATTATTTTAAAAAATAAAAAGAATCCAAAAAAAAAAAAACCAGTAAGAGGAAGTTATCCAGTCCTGGGTACCTGCAACTCAACTGTTCGAGGTCATTTACACCGACCACATGGGAACCTGGCCAGAAAATGCTAAGGGAGGCAACTAAGAATTGATCTGTTTTTCTTCCTGGTAAAAAGAGACATGGCAGCAGTAGTGGTGGTTATGAAACAGGAGAAAGAGCTAAGCTTTAAAGTCTGAGGAGCCCAAAGCCAACTCTGCCATGTATTAGCTGGATGACCTTGGTTCACTCCAGTTAACTGATGGTATTAAGAAGCTGAGTTATACTGTAGTTTTTAACAAATAGGTAAATGCCATAAAGTTGGTTTTAAATATTGCTGTACGATGGCTATCATTTTATTTGTGGATAGAGAAACTGTTGAACCTGCTTTTAATGATTCAATACTTAAAATGATTACTCAATAAATATTAGCACGTGGGCTGAACACAGTCCTAAACGTCCCCACATAGTGAATTTTCACAACACTGGAGGTAGATTCTGAGTGCCAGAGGGGTTGAGGCAGCACTCTCCAACTTTTTTGGCTCCAGGAACCAGTTTCAAGGAAGACAATTTTTCCATAAACAGGGGGAAGGAGTGGTTTTGGGATGATTCAAGGACATTACATTTACTGTGCACTTTATTTCTATTATTATGACATCAGCTCCAGCTCAGATCATCAGGCATTAGATCCTGGAGGCTGGGGATCCCTGGGCCAAGGCACTTATCCAAATTCACACAACTAGTCATGGAAAGGCCAGAGTTCTAACATAAGTCAACTCATTTCAAAACGTGTGTGGGGCTGCCTTCTGAGCCTGGTTCCTTATCTTCCCTTCTCAGGGTTGCTGTTTATATTAACATCTGCTTAATAAGGACTCATCACTCCCATGACCCAGCATCCCAGCTGCTACCTGTGCAGGTCACCAAATATCTCAGGAGAGTGGGCTTCACCTATTCAAACTCAGAAACTTCTTATCTTTTGTTCAGCAATAGAAACCTATCTTTTTTTTTCCTTCTACCCTCTCACTGCTCCACCCTTCAAACACACCTCCCCTACAAATACCTTTTATTAACCTTAGGAAATATTTCACCAGCACTGCAGGCAAGAGTACACAACACCTATCATGAGTATGTTTACTAAGGGAAGGGAGGTGAGTGTCTACTGTTTGTTAGGCAGGGCCAAGTTGTCAGGCTTCATTCAGAGCCAAGACAATGACAGGCAGAGAGCACAAAGGCTGGACTCAGATGGCGCGGCAGGAGCGCCCTAGAACAATCACTACGGTTAAACTGTATTTACCCTGCGAGGTCCTGACCAGGGACAGAATGAAGGCAGGAGAGCGACTGAGCCAGTTGTGGCTTGGGGATCTGGCAGGAATTAGAGGGGCAGAGCCTCAAATATGCCAGGAATTCTGCTGAAGGCAATAAACCACCTCATAGTGGAGGGGAGGCTGGCATTAAATCAGTTTTGGAAACAGGAAGTACCGGGACTGAGTGGTTAATAAGTGTCGACAGAACTTTTCAAAATGGGGTTACATTTCTCCCTTGCTTTCCTGTCCACCTTAGTTCCCAAATGCTACCTCCTCCACTTCCTTACCCCTCAAAAAGTGAGTAAACAGAAGCACTGACAGGCTGGTGCCAGGAAAAGAACCAAAGCACATCAAACAAGTTAATTTCACCAACTTGATCAAAGACATGTCAATAATACACCACCACCCAATTACTGAATCCAGTCTGTTTTAAAAAACAAGGAAATTAACTGCACACGTGCCCTCAAGGTATAATAAGCTAGCTATATATGTTAGACTTAAATTATTAGTTGTCATAGAAACAGTGGAGAGTAAATGCCTGCATAGATCAGTATTTGCCAATTTAGCTCTTTGTTTTACACTATACATCCTATCACTAATCACGTTATATACTTTCCAAGTATTAAGAATTCGCCAGTTTGGGTTTCCCTGGTGGCTCAGTGGTAAGGAATCCGCCTATCAATGCAGGAGACACAGGTTCAATCCCTGATTCAGGAAGATCCCACAGGCTTTGGGCCAACTAAGCCCATGCACCACAACTACTGACCTTATGCTCTAGAGCCCAAGAGCTCCAACTACTGAGCCCACGTGCCACATACTGAAGCCCATGAGCCCTAGAGCCTGTGCTCTGTAGCAAGAGAAGCTCCGCAATGACAAGCCTGTGCAGCAACAAAGACCCAACACAGCCAAAAATAAACAAATATTTTTAAAAAGAAATCACTATTTTGCCAAACCAAAAGGGAATACATCCCATAAGGCTGACTTGGAAAAATACACTCATAAATCTAAAGGACACAAGTTGGATTTATGAATGTTCAGAAAGCAGGACACTGCTGATATATAGCTATTTAACAATCTGAAGACATACAGTGGCTTTTTACCCTTAGGGAAAAAATTATGAAATGACCTACCAGATTAAACAATATTATCTAACAAAAGTAGACTTCCTAATACATTCATTATTTTAATTAAGTACTGATAACATTATGAGTTTATAATCATAAGTCATACAATCATACAATCGAAAGTCACTCCCACTGACATACTACTTTTTTAAAAATTGTAGTTGATTTACAATGTCAAGTTAGTTTCTGCTATCAGATCAGATCAGTAGCTCAGTCGTGTCCGACTCTTTGCAACCCCATGAATCGCAGCACGCCAGGCCTCCCTGTCCATCACCAACTCCCAGAGTTCACTGAGACTCACGTCCATCGAGTCAGTGATACCATCCAGCCATCTCATCCTCTGTCATCCCCTTCTCCTCCTGCCCCCAATCCCTCCCAGCATCAGAGTCTTTTCCAATGAGTCAACCCTTCGCATGAGGTGGCCAAAGTACTGGAGTTTCAGCTTTAGCATCATTCCTTCCAAAGAAATCCCAGGGCTGATCTCCTTCAGAATGGACTGGTTGGATCTCCTTGCAGTCCAAGGGACTCTCAAGAGTCTTCTCCAACACCACACTTCAAAAGCATCAATTCTTCGGCGCTCAGCCTTCTTCACAGTCCAACTCTCACATCCATACATGACCACAGGAAAAACCATAGCCTTGACTAGATGGACCTTTGTTGGCAAAGTAATGTCTCTGCTTTTGAATATGCTATCTAGGTTGGTCATAACTTTCCTTCCAAGGAGTAAGTGTCTTTTAATTTCATGGCTGCAGTCACCATCTGTAGTGATTTTGGAGCCCAGAAAAATAAAGTCTGACACTGTTT
>NW_011495023.1:11695439-11707892 GCF_000754665.1 Bison bison bison
CGTTTTCTGAATGTTGAGCTTTAAGCCAACTTTTTCACTCTCCACTTTCACTTTCATCAAGAGGCTTTTGAGTTCCTCTTCACTTTCTGCCATAAGGGTGGTGTCATCTGCATATCTGAGGTTATTGAGATTTCTCCCGGCAATCTTCATTCCAGCTTGTGTTTCTTCCAGTCCAGCGTTTCTCATGATGTACTATGCACATAAGTTAAACAAACAGGGTGACAATATACAGCCTTGACGAACTCCTTTTCCTATTTGAAACCAGTCTGTTGTTCCATGTCCAGTTCTAACTGTTGCTTCCTGACCTGCATACAGATTTCTCAAGAGGTAGGTCAGGTGGTCTGGTTTCCAGTCTCTTTCAGAATTTTCCACAGTTTATTGTGATCCACACAGTCAAAGGCTTTGGCATAGTCAATAAGGCAGAAATAGATGTTTTTCTGGAACTCTCTTGCTTTTTCCATGATCCAGCGGATGTTGGCAATTTGATGTCTGGTTCCCCTGCCTTTTCTAAAACCAGCTTGAACATCAGGAAGTTCACGGTTCACATATTGCTGAAGCCTGGCTTGGAGAATTTTGAGTTTCTGCTATACAGTAAAGTAAATCAGTTACACATATTCATACAGCCACTCTTTCTTAGATTCTTTTCCCATACAGGTCATTACAGAGTATTAAGTAGAGGTCCCTGTGCTATACAGTAGGTTCTTATTAGTTATTTATCTTATATATAGTAGTGTGCATACTCACTGACATTTTTATTTAATGCCTGATTATAAAACAAGGATACAAAGTACCCTAGATGAACAACTTTGCCTTTAATCTAGTTTTATTTTGACTCATTCTCACTTTTTAAAATAAGCTGTTTCCACCTCACTAGCTAAAATCAAATTTTGTTTTCTCTTAAAATGCTTCACTGCTGGTTTTACAAGATCCCACTCAGTGGCTTGAAATGACTGGATGTTACTTATTTCCTCATTACATCTGTTACTGACCATTTTCTTTACAATTAATCCAAACAACACATTCTGTCAAAGGGCACAGGTCCAAGCACCAAAAATGCCAGATCTTGGTCCCAGCTCAGCCACTGCCAGGCTCTGTGGTTCAGAAAAGGATCATGTTCCTAGCGGTCAGTTTCCTCATCTGTGAGCCCCAGACCAGGAGACCAGCAATTCTCACCAATCAGGACAGACAGACAGACAGACACACACACACACACAGAAACAAACACAGCACAGACTGGACACAGACACACACACTGGACACAGACACACACACACGCACACACACACACGCACACACACACACATGACACAGACTGGCCACAGACACACACTGCGTCAGGCAACACAGTCACGCTCCAGCAGAGACAGGCCTTTCTAAGCCACTCCATGTAAGCCACTCCCTAACCCCACAAAGGGGAAATGTGAGAACTATTTTTGCCCATCTTTAGGTATGCATGCTAAATTGTTTCAGTCTGACTTTTTGCAACCCCATGGACTGTATGTAGCTGGCCAGGCTCCTCCGTCCAGGCAAGAATATGGGAGGGGGTTGCCATGCCCTCCTCCAGGGGATCTTCCCTACCCAGGGATTGAACCCATGTCTCCTATGGTCCTATACTGCAGTGGATTCTTTACTGCTGAGCCACCAGGAAGCCCTATTTTTTTAGGTATAATACAAAACAATAGGGTGACTCTTCAGAAGATCTGTGATCAGAAGAAATTCAGATTAAATTCTGTATCTGAAATGCAGCCCCTCACTGCTTGTACGCCCAGACTCTCCATGCTTGGAGGCGACCAGGCAAAGTAAGAAAGCAAACCAGTAAAACAGCACAGCACTCCTCTCTCAGCATTCCCTATAATAAAGAGCACTACTGGATTAATAACAATTAATAACAATTGCTCTAAAGAGGCCTTCCATCCGGTCCTCCTCTGTCATCTGAAACAACTGATTTCACCATCAGTAATTTGACATCAGAAATTTACAATAAACTAGTCCATGCCCATTCTTCCCCAAAGCACAGAAGATCTCCAAGTGCTGATAGTGGAGTTTCTCAATTGTTCCTGGCTCAGCCGGGATGCTGTGACTGAAAAAGCAAATACATTGGTCAGCACTCAGCTTGCCAGCCATCAGCCAGGTCACAGTATTCTCATCGGTCACAGCCCCGACAAATGACGGTTCTGCTCTTGACACTGCAAAGCTGTACCAACCACTGGCTGGACTAGCCCCTTCCCACATGTTCTTCCTGCCGGGAACCTGTAGAATGCGACCTAGGCCACCAGCCAGGCCTCACAGTTAAGCCGCTACGTTAATTTCGGGGTGAAAATTTAGGAGGTCACCTTTTCATTGTGTGTGCTCAGTCGCTAAGTCATGTCTGACTCTTTTCGACCCCATAAACTGTAGCCTACCAGGCTCCTCTGTTCATGGGATTTCCCAGGCAAGAATACTAGAGTGGGTTGCCATTTCCTTCTAAAGGGAATCTTCCCAACCCAGGGATCAAACTCGCCTCTCCTGCATTGCAGGCAGATTCTTTACCACTTGAATCACTTGAGAAGCTCAACCTTGTTATTACTGCTTCTCAAACACACTCAGAAAGCAACAGTTTCATGGCTAAAAATGCTGTCCCAATGTTCTCTTCATTATCAAAGAAAAAAAAATGTTAAAGCAGGAAGCCTGCACTAAGAATTAATATTCCTCCCACGGGACTGTCTTAAAATACAAATGAGGTGAGGTCAGGTCTCTCACCACAAGCTTCTCTAAACCCCGACCGTGGCTGTCACTCCCTACCCAGGTGTACTTCTCACACCTTGTCTCCTGCATCTCTCTCCAGACCTTACTCCCCACCCTCCAGTCCCACTGGCCTCCTTTCATCTCTTACCTAGTTTGTGTTCATGCCAAGTCCCCCCACCACAACTCATCCCCGTCGCAAATCTCTCCCTACCACTGGCTCACCCTTTAATCTCCACTCATACACCATCTGCCCAGATCACCCTATCTAACCGGGGTCCTTCCACCATTTGTCTCTGTCCTAAGCTTGCATGCTGCCCCCCAGCCCCCATCTGGAACTGTCCAATTTACTGCTGGGAACATGTTTTTTGATCATCTCCCATCTAGGTTTGGCTCCCCCTGATAGCTCAGCAGTAACAATCTGCGTGCAGTGCAGGAGACCCTGGTTTGATTCCTGGCTTGAGAAGATGCCCTGGAGAAGGGATAGGCTACCCACTCCAGTATTCTTGGACTTCCCAGGTGGCTCAGACAGTGAAGAATCTGCCTGCAATGTGGGAGACCTGGGTTTGACCCCTGGGTTGGACCCCTGGGTTGGGAAGATACCCTGGAGAAGGGAATGGCAACCCACTCCAGTAGTCTTGCCTAGAGAATTCCATGGATAGAGGAGCCTGGTAGGCTACAGTCCTTAGGGTTGCAAAGAGTACACAACTGAGCGACTAATACACTGTCAACCATGTAGGTATTCGGGCTTCCCAGGTAGCTCAGCGGTAAAGAATCTGCCTGCCAATGCAGAAGAGGCAGGAGATACAGTTTCAATCCTTGGGTTGGGAAGACCCTCTGGAGTAGGAACAACAACCCACTCCAGTATTCTTGACATAAAAATGCCATGGACAGAGGAGCCTGGTGGGCTACAGTCCATGGGGTTGTAAAGAGTCGGACATGACTGAGAAACTGGGCATAAACGCACTGTTCTAAACAGCGTGCAATTAGCAGGAACAGAATCAAAGCTCCTGCCTTCGTCAAGTCTATCTTCTGTATTGTGGCAATGATTTCAGAGTATATCCTAAATGTTTCCACAATTCATGATTACGGTGATGCAATAATAACACTTCTTATGTCTTACTTAGAATCTGTGATACCGTCCAAGCCACATTAAGGACAATGACAGAGACCAGAAATAATTAAATTCAAAGACTGGTTTCAATTATAAAAGGAAGAAATCAGTAAGTATATTTGGAGTACATTTCTTAGCCTCCAAAATGCTCAACTCATAAAAGCTGACTAAAATTAAATTAGAATATTTCCAAATTTAATGATGAATGCTCTAAGGGTGCGCCCAAGTAGAACAGTCTCAACTGTTTTAAGCAGAGAATAGAATAGATTTTTAATTTAGTAAAACAATGTTAGGACAAGCAATTAAGTGATTTCCTATCCCAGTTTATACTTCAGAATCAGGTGTGCCTTTGTAAACAGTCTTGGGAGAGACTGCAAACATTAACAGTCACTAATTTATTAACTAAAGCCACAGAACTGTGTGTTCAGTTGGAAGAATCAAAGTAACAATGTTCATATCTTTAAGATGATAAGTAGTGGATCCAAAACTGCTAATTTCCTGCTTTGTGGGTGCTTAGCTGCTTCTGTAGACATCTTAATAATCACTTAATTATATCACAAGGAACATAAAACAAAGAAATAACAGGATGGAGTCCTCCACTTTCAGGAAAACAGACCATCAGCATATTTGGATTCCTGTCCATAAAGAACAAAAGCCACCACCGTGTCAGTTACACAACAAGGAGTACACAGGCTTCCTAAACCCAGGTGTTAGCAGGGAGCTCATCCCCAGATGTGAACTGCCCTTTGCAGCTCTGTGTACACACTTCCACTTCCAGCCACACGACTGTAAAGAGAAATACACAACACACCGCTGACAAAAGGACTTAAAATAACTGACAGGTTAATGAGATGCTAATTTCCAGGATGTTTCTCAACTTCTAAAGGAGCTGTACTATCACCATAGGACAAAATCCTTTTACCATTTTACTTAGGTAAGAATCTGTGTTTGCTTCAGGTGTAGCAGAAATGAGGAAAAGTAAATTGTGTCCTTGCTATAAAGTCCCACCATCAATACTTCACTTGAATAAGTCCTGAATAAAGTTTCTCTAATAAATCAGTTAATTGTTATCCAAAGAAAGAGGGGAAAGTTCTGAGGTTGAAAACAGACATAGAAAAGTTACATTAATCTGATAAGTAAATAAAAACTTAAAGGAGGGAAAGGGATCTTAGTTACCACTCCAACTATAAAAACTGGGATTTTCACATACAAGGTAACCTTTGGATGAGGGAAAAGGCTTAACAGACACACTTACTTCCCTATTTAAAAAAAAAAAAAATTCCCCTCACCCAGGTTTTGGAAGTAATGTGATCCTAGAAAATTTGGAAAATCAGAATAGTATATAGAAAATAAAATATCATTCATGAATGCATCACTAAACACATCTGTATTTTGATATATTTTCCTTTCACTTAATACATATGTCTTTTCATTAATTTTTAGCAAAATGAGGGTCACACTAAGTAGACAATTTACTACATATGTAAGCATTCCATCCGTGATAAAATACTTTTAAAATATGGTTGCATAATATGGCATTAAACTGGTTCACTTTTCCTTCTTCTTATTCAAAAAGAAAGGTAATTTAATGAATTTTAACGTTAACAGAGTAAGAAAAAAACCATTGCCAGAGTGTCAGAATCCACACTGCGCCATCCATAATTCCCTGAAAAGGTTATTTCAGTATTCCCACCTTAATCAGCTATGTATGTGCATGAGGCTGGATTTTCTGCATATACTTCAACTGAAACAACCTACAACAGCCTGAATGAAGAAGCAGACATGAGAACTGAATTATTTTCTATTAGAGCTGGTTATGAAATAGATTTGCAAAAATGTAAAACAATGCCACTAGCCTCACTGTTGTTTCAATTTTGCAGAACAGTTTTGCTCCATTTTTAAACATAATTGAAGAAATGTGCACAAAAGTAAAATCACGTTCATCTTTCTTTTTCTGTTTTGGACACATTTTTCAATACAAATGATCTTTTCCTAAACTGTAATGGGTTTGTAGTTATTTTTGTCATTTTTAAGTGAAATTTTTCAACTTTCTCAGTTTTAATTCCTAACAATAAATAATAGTGTAATATTAAGTAATATTAAATAAATAATTTAATAATAAATAAATAATCAATAGATATTACAACAGGCAAAGGTCTTTTGAGGGGCCACAAGTAATGGGTTGGCCAAAAAGTTTGTTCATGTTACATTTCATAAGATGGTACAGGAAAACACAGTCTAACTTTCTGGCCAACCCACTGCTTTGTAACAGTGTAAACGGGTCCTGATATCCAAAAGTTTGAGAGCCACTAAGCTGGAGAATAAAGGGTCTCCTTAAACAAATAAACCTATGTATTATTTTGTTTGCTCGTAACAAACTTCTACTCAAAATGAGACTTCTCCAAGACCTTTGATAGATGAGGAGTGTCTTTGTTGAATGGAATCCTTCCTCTTCTGGCCCACATTTAGTTTCTAAATAATCAGGTCCCCAAATACTTAATGTATTTCAACACTTTGTTACCCAACACTTTTTTAAAGCAGATATTGCAAGGAAAACAGAACCCTGGGAAATCGGAGATATAGATCTCTGACCACAACTACCTCTCCACTTGTTGCTTAAAAAATACAAAAACAATAAATTATCGAGACATCTGGGGTAAGAGCAGAGTGATTCAGATGATGGTACCTGATACACACTTATCTTCACAGTTATCATCATCTGTTTTTACTTCTTCCTCCTACCAAACTATATAAGCGATTCTGTTAACTCCGCAGGGTCAGCAACACATGCTCCCTCCCAACCACCAGGCCCAGAACTCGATGGAAATAAGAAAACACCCACTTAGTGCCTGTTACAACTTTACTTTCTAATCAACAACACTCCAGTCAAAAACTCCAAAACTGTCATATCATTATAGACATTCCTAGCATCTCCAGAAGAGGAATTCTTCTCTACCCTTGTTCTGTTTTTCCAAAACATATGGTTTCTACAAAGGAACCAGTCACAGGTTTTATAAAAAATCACGTTGAAAATAAAAAACTCTTTCATTAAAACACACATTTACTGGGACTTCCCTGGCGGTCCAGTGTCTAAGACTCCACGCTTCCACTTTAGGAGGCATGGGTTCAACCCCTGGTTGGGGAACTAAGATCCCACATGCCCATGGCATGATGAAAATGTTAATTAATTTTAAAAAGTAATTAATTAAAAAAACATGTATTGCAGGTGTAGCAGGTGCCCAGCTCCCCGATACTGAGGACAAAGCAGTGAAAAAAACCAAGTCCTGCTCTCATGAGGCTCACATTCTAAGAGGTAAAGCAGACCCTTAACGGAGGAGGAGACATGACAGGCGCTGGGTTTGAACAAGCAAAGCCAAGGAGGCCTTGAGAACAGGAAGATCATCCTGATGAAATACAGACCCAGGGAGACCCCTTCACAGCCACGTGGAGGCACAGACCTCAAATACAAGATGCATAAGAAGAAGAGAGAGGGGGCTCAAGACAGGAGCATAGTAAAACCAGAGATCTAAACTCACCTCGGGGCACAGTGGAGCCGTTCCCCAAAATAGACGCTCTAAGATAAACAAGGTTGATCAGAGAGAACAGTGAGATCCCCACGAGACACACGGTGCTTAGAGGCCCGTAAAGCACACACGTGAACATATATAATAAAACAAGCACTGGACATGGTACTTGAGCTCGGGAGTCAAGATAAGGGCTGGCTGTGTGGATTTGGGAGCCCCAAATCTACAAGCAAATGAAGCTAAGGAAACCACTCATATTACTCATAGGGTGGCAAAGGTGCCCTCCAAAACCCCCAAATACCAGAGGGAGGACAAAGAAGAGGAGCCTGCAAAGGATACCCAAGGGGAAGATCCAGAAAGAGAAGGGAAGGCAGGAGAGAGCAAGATCTCAGCAGTTCAGGGATGTGAAAATGTTTCAGAAAGCAGGATGTTCTTAGGGGTGGCCACTAATGTAGCTACCAAGAAATACGAACTTCTAAACCACCTTCCTTAGTGACAGAAAGAGAATTCGTCTATGAATGAAAGCTTTCAAAAGCTAAGCCATTATTACTTAAGATGGCATGTATTGATTGCTATTGAAAATTTTTGGTTTTATATACTTTTTATTTTTAAATTTATGATTATCATTTTGGCTACACCATGTGGCAGGCAAGATCTTAGTTCCCTGACCAGGAATCGATCCCATGCCCCCATGCATTGGTGTTGGTGTGGTGTGTGTGTGTGTGTGTGTGTGTGTGTGTGTGTGATCTGTTTGTCTACATCAACATTACCTTGTCACCAAGTATCTGTGCACATCTAGGCGAGACAGGAGTGTGAAGTAGTAGGTAGCAAAACAAGCCAAAAACACTGTGGAAATTATGACACCTCAATGAAGGACAGCATTTAAATCCCCTTGGGTCATTAGACAGGTATGAAAAGAGACTGAAAATATTGTTTCCACAATGGACACCCAAAAAAGGCACCCCCCACCAAGGAATAGGCAGCAAATTAAAACGAAGGCCTATCAGAATGTCCTGTTGCTGTTTTTCCAAGTTTGTGCATCTTATACCCACAACCATCAGGGAGAAAGTGGAGATAAGAAGCAAAACAATTACAAAGCAAATAAAATTTTGCTAAAATGAAGCACTTCAATGCACACATCAGTCCTGTAGTTTTCACTGGAGAGTCACATTGTACCGAAGTGGAGATCTTCAAAGAAGAAGCACAATTTAATCACCACGAGCCCAGGCACTGGATGAAACCCGGATAAAATAATGGAGACAAAACTTACTGAATGTTGAAAGATATTTTTAAAAGGTGAGCAAAGGGCAACTCTGGATCCAGAGTTTGATAAGAGATGCTAGGGCATTTGAAGAAATTGTTGGGGAAAAAACATTAGTTTACAACTGCAAGACAGCCTCTTACAGAGCTCTCTCCCTGGCAAAGACATGACACCCCGAACTATAACAAGACATGACTTTTTATTTAGTCATGTGTATGTCTGATGTTTTGTTAAACCCACTAGTTCAAGTTCACACACCTGAAGGACTATTCAATGACCCAGGGGAAGATCTCAAGGTTTACTATGACCTCAGATATTCACATATTTATGCTTTCATCATGAACATTCAACATTTTAAAAGCCATCCTCCAGGAAGATAAAGTTTGCCCAGAAAATCACCCCACACATGTTACCTATTCAAGGCATAAGCGACCACATGTTAAAGAGGATATATGTTAATCTCTTCAGAATCATTCAGGCTCCTTGTTCAAGGCAACAGATGAAAAGACCACAGTAGGAACGCACCTCCCAACAGTAACACTTTTTTCTAGCGATAAAAGCAAGGCACCCAGAACAAGAATTTACCACCACCACCACCTCTCCCCCACCAAGAAGCTCTCTTGCTGGAAATTTTTAAAATGAAAACTAAAGTTCAAAGGGAGTCACTGCAGCAACTTCAAAAAGCAGGAAAGTTTGCATACCCATCTCTGCATGACTTCATCTGGCATAGAAACGAGAGCAAACAATGAAAAACAAACCGTCCGACGCTGGACCCTGGTACGGGTTACCAACCTTCCAGAACACACTGTCTCCAGCAGCACATGTGCAGAAAAACATCCGCAGCGCTGACAAGTAAATACCCTCTATACAGGGTAATTGAAACCTATCAACGAAAGCAAACATTTCCCCCTAAGAATCAGCCCCCTCAATAAGTGGTATAAACACACACACACACACCGCAAATGCACTGGGATCTCACACACACGCCCCGCAAATGCACTGGGATCTTACACACACACACACAATTGCACCGTGATCTCCCCAGGTCTGCATGTGCACCATCCCCAGCCTGACATTCACACACCTTGATCACCCTTGATTGACCTTTCCAACTACTTATAATCCCCTTTCCAACTAGAGGGGGATTCCCTAGTGGCTTAGTGGTGAAGAATCCACCTACCAATGCAGGAGACTCATGTTTAATCCTTGGGTTGGGAAGATCCCCTGGAGAAGGAAATGGCAATCCACTCCAGTATTCTTGCCTTGCCTGGGAAATCCAGGAGGTCGCAAAAAGTCAGACATGACTTAGTGACCAAACAACAACACTCTCAACTAAAGGAGGTGGAATTCTAACATTCTCTGTAACCCCCACAGTCTCCATAGCATCCAGGCTTTGAGATAATGCAAACCTATACTTTTAATGATCTTAATTCATGACATTACAGTCCACTCGTGAAATATGCTGGGATGTTTCTATTTGGGGGGGAAGCGTTTAATACAGTGGGGAAAAAAGCAACAGGGGAGCTAGTCTTGAGCACTAGTCCCCATTTCATATAAATACCTGAGTGACCTCTGGGCTGAAGGGTCTGTCCCTCTAAAACCAAGGAAGTTTCCTTCTAGGGCTAGATTACCAATACTAAATTAGTAGGAAATACCAAGTCCAGACCAAGACAAAGAGCGTGACACAACAACCGCGGAGGCGTGATCAAGACATAACATTCCATGAGCTGACCTCAGCTCTGATCCACGGTCCACGTCAACTCCTACACCAAGCCTGCCACTCGGGCTGCAGACTCTCCCAGGCATGCAGCCCCATCTCATTCCTTGCCCTACATAGCAGGGAAGGACCCCACAGAGACAGGAGAGACAAGTTCCAGGGAAAACCCTGAAAACTATTTGCAAACAACGCTGTCTGACTCCCACTGGGCCCACCTGAATTCCTTCTAAGTAATTCCATCACTCTGGACACATGATGCTTAAAACAAACAAGGAGGCAGAGTTAACCTGCTCTTCAAGCTCCTACTTTCCTAGCCCATCCCTCCCAAAACACAGGAAGCACTGCAGAGTTCTCTACGTGATGAGTGCCATAGACCCGGGAGATGCTGAAGTGTTCTGCTCTACAATGCCCATTAAAAAATCAGTATGGTTTAGTACAACGTACACACACACACACACATTTCACAAAACAGTACTGATCCTTAATACAGGCAAACGTTTCCTATTGTATGTTTTAAAATGCTGACTATTACCCACAGTATAAAAGACAGATCTGTCAACAGACAGATGTGTTAACAAAATATAGCGGATACATACAATGGAATACTACTTAGCTTTAAAAAGGAATGAAATTCTGACTCATGCTACAACACGGGTGAACCCTGAAAACGTTAAGTGAAGTAAAAACAAGCCACAAGATGACGAATACTGTGTGATCCCACGCAGTATATGAAATACCCAGAGTCATCATTTTCACGAGGACAGAAAAGAGAGGGTGGGTACCAAGGCAGGTGGAGGGGGAGCAGGGAGTTAAGTGTTTAATGAGGACAGGGTTTCCATTTGGAGAAGATGAAGACAGTTCTGGAGATGGATGATAGTGATGGTTGTACAACAATGTGAATGTGCTGAATGCCACTGAACTAGTTATACACTCAAAAATGGTTAAAATGGTGAATTTTATATGTATATTTTATCACAGTAAGAAACAGGAGTGGGTCACCTGGGGACCGACAATTCGAGATGGACCTATGAAGACGGGAGGGGGAGTCTCCTGGGACTGAGCTCCAGGTACACAGTGTCAGAAACCAGTTCAAGGCCAAGGGCACAGGATTAGGCCTGGCCTTGAAGTCACTGGCCTTTCATTCATGTTAATTCACTAGAAGGAAACACTAACCTGATCCTCCTATTTGGCCTCCCAAGATCCCGACTTCATGCCAAGTTGTTGTTGTTCAGTCGCCCAGTCATGTCTGATTCTTTGTGACCCCATGGACTGCAGCACACCAGGCCTCCCTGTCCCTCACCATCTCCCGAAGTTTGCCCAAGTTCATGTCCACTGTTTCAGTGATGGCATCCAGCCATCTCAACCTCTGACGCCCTCATCTCCTTCTTCCCTCAATCTTTCCCAGCATCAGGGACTTTTCTAGTGAGTCAGATGTTCTCATCAGATGACCAAAATACTGGAGCTTCAGCTTCAGCATCAGTCCTTCCAATGAGTATTCAGAGTTGATTTCCCGTAAGACTTACTGGTTTGATCTTGCTGTCCAAGGGACTCTCAGGGGTTTCCTCCAGCACCACAGTTTGAACGCATCAGTTCTTTGGTGCTCAGCCTTCTTTACATGCCAAGATGGAAGCTCAAATCATGTATTCTGCAGAACACGTTTCCCAAACGTTTCCCTCTGCGGCTTACGGAGAAGACAGACCACTCGGTTATCCTTGGTAATTACTACCTAGCGCCCTCTTATCCCCTGCTGCTCTGCAAGTAGGAGAAGCCATCTCCCCTACCGGAAGGACAACTGGCAGTCCAGCAAAGGCCCACATGTGAGAAAAAAGCAGTGTCTCTGTGCTGGAAACACTGGTTTCATGGACTTTCTGATCCAGTGGTGGGGCGAGGGCAGGAAGAAGATGAGCAAGGAACCAGTGAGCAGACAAGGTGTCTGCAACATGCCTGGGAAGGAGGGCAAGTGGGCAGGTAAGAGGCTGCAGGGGCTGGCTCTGGAAAGGGTGATGGAGAGGCTCAGGACCTGGAATGAGCTTTCCAGACGGCAGCCCTGGAGAGCCCGTCCAGCCCCGGGCAAGCGTGAGCTTGGCTTGTGTAGGAAAAACAGAAAAGAGGCCAG
>NW_011495023.1:11707992-11717676 GCF_000754665.1 Bison bison bison
TGGCTGGAAACTAGGTCAGGGAGGCGGCAAGGCGAGGCCAGCTTCTGGTCGACTTTCTCACTTGTAGGAGCGGCTGATGTAGGTCTCAGAGTTCCAGATCACCGAACACGGTGGGACTCAACTGGCCTGAAAGATGCTAAAAGCCGCCTCCCCCTACCCCCAGCCTGATAAAGTCATCAAGAGGTCCCAGGGGATGTCTAACTTGGGCTTCATCCACAGGGGCCCCCAGCCACAGTAGTTTTGTTTTTTATTTATTTTGGCTGTGCGTGTCTTCACTGTGACTTGTGGCATCTTTAGTTGCTGGATCTAGTTCCCTGACCAGGGATTGAACTCAGGCCCTCTGCGTTGGGAGCACACAGACTTAGCCACTGGACCACCAGGGAAGTCCCACCGCAGTAGTTTTTAAATCAAAACCCAGGTAAGGAGGCAGGCTGTGGGGAGTTGAGGCTGATTGATCAAGATTGTGTAGGATGCTTCCCAGGGCTGACAGCTTCAGTTCAGGCATTCTGCTGCTGTAGTCTTGGTGACAGCAGATAAAACTTCAGACACATTAAAATAAAACCCATCTCCAACCAAAGAACCTATTATCAACATCCTGTTTGCTTCAAGTAACCCAAAAGATTCAGGTTTTCTAAGCCACTCCCAATTTTAAATATTCTTCTTTGTCAACCCCAGAAATGTAGGCACGGTTCTCACACAACTCCCTCTGCTCACGATCAGAGTAAAGATGATGACCATACCTCTAGGAGATGGATAACAGTTCCAAAAACAGCACCAGAGTACTCAGGTTTATGTTATTATCAATACCCACATTTTTAAATACTGAACTGAATGCTAACTGTATTATATGCAGGCACTCTGCAAGTGTACTCGCTGTATTCTTATAAAACTCCATGAAGTGTGTACTATTATTATCCTCATTTTACTGATAAAGCTATTAAACAATAAACTGCAGGCCCAGAAGGTGGAACCAAGCAGCATGATTGAGAGCCTCCGAACTCACATGACTTCTCTATTTAAAGAAACTGGACAGAGAAAAATATACATTAGACGGCAGTCATCCAGGCAGAGAGAGGAGGACACGTCCTTTTCCACTTAACTAATATGATGATCTAGGTCTTATTTAAGATCCAGTTAGGACTCTTTGGAGAAATATATGTAACCCAGAACCAGACTATATGGAAAGGACCTGCAATTTATTAACCACAAGTGACATGAAATGCAGAACCATGGAATGCACCAGAGAGCTCAGACAACAGGAAGCAAGCTCACCTTCCTGGGCAAGCAACCACCCACCAGCCCCTGGCCCTTTTCCATTTTAATAATCCTTCATCTAGGGGCGAGCACAAGCTGGCAGCACAGCTCTGTTTATTTTTTTTAAAAGGGGTCACAGAATTCGTGGCCTGACACGGCACCCCACCCAACTTGTAAAGATAGGGTGGGTGGAGATACAGGAAGAAGACAAGGCCCCACCCAACCAACCGGCACATTTACTCACCAACATCAGCTGTGGGAAGGATGGGAAGTTCATAGAGGAAGTAATTAACCAACAGAAGCCAAGGAAAGGAAAACACACAGACACACAAGACCCTTCCACTCATTAGAAAGGTATTTCCACACTGCACTGGGACCCTCTGCAGTGTATCACAAGCCTGATTCTTCTCAGGTTCCAAGGCCTGGGGATACAAACTGAAGTATGGGACACTTTCCCCTTAAAGGATCTGTTCTGTTGTTGCTGCTGTTGTTGTTGTTGTGTATGTGCATGTGTTTGTGTTTCAGGGCAAGTCCTTTGCAGAGCGGTTTCAAGCTCAAGAAATGTGGGACCAAGTAAACACTGCTTTTAAAAGAAACTCCAGGCTCCTCCTGCACATCTCCAATGCTCACCCACACTGAGTCTGAAACAAAGTCTGAAAGCAGAGGCCCAGCCTTCCTCCAGTGCTTTATGAACGTTATGAAGCTGGCCCAGCCCCACTCAACAGACAGCCACACTCAGGGTCTGAAGCCGGCATCTGAGCCCGACCCAGAGCAGGACTTAGGAAGAAGCCCTGACCCTGAGTAGGATGAGATTAGGACGACAAGGTCCTGCCCTGGGAGTTTCCAATCAGAGATGGAAAAATGCAGTCCACGATCAAGTGACCACAGAGAAACCCAAAGATGCAGAAGTCTCTCCTGCAGGGGCGAGGTGCAGTTGGGGTCTGCTCTCTCAGCCCGGGGCGGGGGGTGGGGGTGGGGGGCACGCAATCCCTCTGAGCCTTGCTCCCAATTCATCCCAAACAAAACTATCAAAGTGCAAGACCCTATCAGATATTAATAGCTTGTCACCTCTCCTTCTGTGGAATACAGCTCTTATCAGAAGCACAGAGAACCCAGGGCAAAGGGAACAAGAAATATGCAGGGTATGTTATCAACAGCCCCAGATGGCACCCTGGGCTCTGTTCCCTACCCCACCTACCTGTCCTCCCCCACACCCCAATGGCCAGACCTCAAACAAGACTTCCCAAAATCGTTCTCATCAGGATGACCAGTAAAAGGACACAAAGCACCCACCACCTTCTCTCCTCCTCCTTTCTTCACCAGTCCCTGCCACCAGGGTGCTACTGGGGGTGGGGCGTCGGCACCCAGGAAGCCCCAGGGAGAGAGCAGGGTCTCCTGAGGAGCTCCAGGTGAAGAGGTGCAATTAGATATGCTGCTGGTACAACCGAGTGACAGTTTACAGCATTAGTGGATTGCTGCCCAAATAGGAGGAAAACCAAGAGAAAAGAATGCTGAAAAACAGAACATAATGCTAACACAGAACATTCTTCAGAGTTCAAACAAGGAGCAAAGAGATAGCAGCCAAGCTCCCTCAGTGGGGCAGGTAATAAACCTCAGGCTTACAGAGGAACCTCATGTCAAACAAAATTTTGATGGGGATTTTTTTTATGCACACAGCAAATACTTACCCGCAACTGAGGAAATATACAAAGGATGATGACATGATCTATCAGCCAGACCAGGTCACTTTGAGCGTGGATGAAGGCTCTACTAAAGTTACACTGCGCAAAGAAGACGTGGATCAAGCTGCCTACAGACAACCTAGGAGGTACCAGATGGGCTGCTCTTTTGCCATTCACTTCTGACCCTGGGTCCCTCTTTACTGGTAAGGCTCCCCTCATTCAGCAATCAGTTCCTGTGCTTACAGGAGCCCACAAACCAACAAATAAACAGAGTGAGAACCTTTATCCAGCATCCTTGGACTCCTGGCTATGGGCGACCTACTGACCCAATTCTCTGCTCTGCTGGCTGGCTCAGATTCCTGACCCAGAGTTTCACTCTCACTTTTCATCATATCCCCCCTACTTCACTTCCATCCTAAACCACTGAAAACCTTCCTTCTCTACAGAACTCATCTTTGTTTCTAAGATGCTTGCCTATAGGTCCTAAACCTCAGCTCACACAGGCTGAATGTCTGCATCTCCCCAAGAATCACTGCTGAAACCTTAACTCCCAAAATGATGGTATTTGGAGGTGATGAGACCATGAGGGTGGAGCCCTCACAAATGAGATTAGTGCCCTTACAAGAAAAGACACAAAGGGGATCTCTGTTTGCCATGTGGGGATACAGCAAGATAGCCATCTGCAAAATAGGAAAAGGGCCCTCAATGAGACATCAAATCTGCCAGAAACTTGATCCTGGACTTCCAGCCTCCAGAACTGTGAGAAATACATGCCTGCTGTTAAGCTGCCTGGTCTGTGGCGTTTGTTACCACACCCGAGCTGGCTCGCAGCCACATCCACACCCTTGAGCCCAGTGGTCTCTCTGGCCCTTCATCCTCGGCTTCCTAACCCATCTCTCCAGCTACCTCTGCTTATACAACCAGCACAGCACTTCAGGTGCAGAAGGTCCATGAGAGTGGTAGGGCTGACGCAGGCACTCTGAACCTGTGGCAAACTCAATCTGGGTCCTAATGGAACTAAACTGCTTTGTTCCAGCAGGTGGGTGAAAATCGCCAGCTGTGATGTCACATGCAGACCTCAGTGTGAGGGGAGCAGACGCAGGGAGGACACTGACGTTGGTTAGCCCCTACCTGCAGGCACCCTGCCAGGTGCTTTACCTGCAATCCCTGCCTAAGACTCACCTTGTAGAATCGAAAACACTGGGCTCACAAAGAGAAAAGAACTTACCTCCCAAGGTCTGTCTGACAGAAGGTTCATCTCTTTCTCAAATGCCAGTGTTAGAACCAATTGATGACAACCAACCCTTGAAAAAAAGACTTGCAGGGAATGGTGATGTGAGAAGTACATTTCCAAAATCATGGAAAGAACTCATATATTTACTCTTATATAGTCTCATTTATTTACATTGAAAGACATCATATATTTATTCAATCCATAGGAAGTAGCTTAGCCCTAGAAGTCGAAATGTGGACACCAGACAACATTAGCAAAGATAGTTCTCAGGTATTTAAATAAACACCGTGGTTTCTGTTCATGGTATAAGTAACTATTTTTTAATGTTGAACATTTTAAAGACTTCATATTAGAATGAATAAGAACATACACATCAAAAAAAAAAAAAAAAGAAAGAGTAGGATGACAGAACCATGTGAGGTTTTTCTTTAAACGTTCTGCCAGTGCAGGGGACACAGGTTTGATTCCTGGTCCTGGAAGACCCCGCATGCAGGGCAACTAAGCCCGTGTACCACAGCTACTAAGCCGGTGCTCTAGAGCCCGAGAACCACAACGACTGAAGCCCACACACCTAGAGTCCATGGTCCACAACAAGAGAAACCATGGCAATGAGAAAGCCCGGGCACCACAATGAAGAGTAGCTCCCACTTGCCACAACCAGAGAAAAGCCTGGGCAAAGCAATGAAGACTCAGCGCACACACAACACACACACAAAACACATTATTCTGTTTCTGCAATAAAATCATTGCCAACATCCTAGGATGCCAGAAACTAGGATGTTTTCTCTTTTGTTTTTGCTTGTGCTCTTTTGTGGTGGCAAGTGCCAGTCCATGGGGCCGATGGGGGTAGGCAAGGCATGTCAGAGCAAAGGAAGCTGTGCTGGATTAGCAATCAAGGGAAGAGAGGTCTGGTCCTAGGTCTACATTAAGAAGACTTGTAAGATGTTGGGGTCCTAGCTTCTCTGAGCACCAGTTTTCCATACAGAATCCCATATTCTGGAAGGCCTCGGCCCCCTTCAGAGCCTAAGGCTTACAGAGAACGGAGAGTGACAGACAAGAGGAACGGTGGGATGTGTATTTAAAGAGAGCTATAAAATGAGTCATCTGTGAGTAAAACGTAACTTATCTTCATTTAAAAAGTCATATTAACCTACATGGCGGTGGTAGAGAGAACATCTAACGTTTACAATTACTGTGAAGAGGCTATAAAAAGGCAGCATTTGCAATGAGTCAGCGCTGCGCCACGGTCCGCCGAGAAGCCCATGCAAGCAGCATCTCCCAGGCTGTCTCTGCAGGTGGCTTTGTTTCAAACACAAACGGAGAGGGGGGAGAAAAACCAGTGTTGGCTGAGCCCATCATTGCAGATTCAGCTGTATGTCTGACACAGGAAGCTCACGAAGAACTGCAATTTAGAAACAAATTCTACTCTGGGCGCCTACACAGATCGCTGCAAAGCCAACTGGGTTTTTGTTCTACAACAAACTGTTTCAGGTCACCCATGGACCAGGATACAAAACATTTCCAAGTGGAGATTTCCCCGGACGTTACCAGGGTCTCCACATTTCCCTTCTCCCTCATATACTCAAGAGGATACAGACCATCTCCTCAAAACGACACATCTGCGGCACCCACACCAGGCTCTGTGAGGGCAACATGGACAGAAACAAAGTGAGTCTTGCAGGCTTCAGAAAGGAGAAGCTAACACAACACCAACACCCTCTCCTGTTTCCAGAAGCAACGTCTCACCTCCACTGCTCCCTCTCCATCATCCTTCACACTCTTGATCCCAAAAGCAGACCTGCTCCTGATGAAATCTCTGCCATAGGACTGCCTGGAATGTGACAGAATGAGGAAGGGGAGAGAGAGGAGGAGGAGGAGGAGGAGAAGCAAGAGATGAGGAGACTTTCAAGGAAGGAGCTTCTGCTTTCCAGGCCTGCTGCAAGGAAATGCCTTGGTGAGGTTTTCTAGAACATAAAGCTTAGGTAGTTTTTCTCTTTGTTTGTTTTTAAGAATGCTCAAAGCAACTTTTTTATCTTCCCAAACTCTTTTAAATGCTGAGTAGTCAAGTTACTCATTGTTTTCCATTGACCATATTTACATATTAGAGTTGGTGGGTTTAATATAAATCTTTAGAGTAAATGAAAGCCATGGATGGAAAGGCAATGCTTATGGGCTGTCAAGAATAATTCCTTTAATAAGGAATAATAAAGTTAAAATAACAATAGTGATAAGGGGGAGGAGAAAGGAAGAAAGAAAAGAAGAAAGGGCTAAAGTAAAAGGCAGAACCAGAGGGTGAATAAACATACCTTTTCTCTAATGAATATACAGTCATCCCCCAGTATCAGCACAGAAGGGTTCCAGGGCCAAAACAGACACCAAAGTCTAGATAAGATAATCTCTTGATCTCTAAGGCTTCCTCAAGCTCAAACCCTTTGTGACAATGCAGGGTAGTTTCTAATTTCAAATTCTAGGTTTCCAGTTGTCGGACCTTTATGATATACTGGTCACAGCTACGATTTATTTGATACCAAGATGTGCAAGATCCTTAGATGAAGCATCCATCCTCCTATACACTGTAAAATCATCTCCGGATTACTTATAATACTTGCTGCTGCTGCTGCTAAGTCGCTTCAGTCGTGTCCGACTCTGTTCGACCCCATAGATGGCAGCCCACCAGGCTCCCCAATCCCTGGGATTCTCTAGGCAAGAACACTGGAGTGGGTTGCCATTTCCTTCTTCAGTGCATGAAAGTGAAGTTGCTCAGTCATGTCCGACTCTTAGCGACCCCATGGACTGCAGCCTACCAGGCTCCTCTGTCCAGGGGATTTTCCAGGCAAGAGTACTGGACTGGGATGCCATTATGCAAATACTATGTAAATAGTTGTACACACAATATAGATGTTTTGCAAATAATTATCAGAATGCCACAAATTCAAGCATTTTAGAACCTCTGGAATTTATCAAAAGTTGGTTGAATCCACAGACACAGAACCTGCAGATACAGAGGGCCAACTCTATCTGAGTTCTGTGTGATCTTGGATAAATCATTGACGTCTCTAGGCCTCAGTGTCCTCCGCAGTAAAATACAGTCAATTAAAGTCCTCCATCCTGGGATGAGGATCCCATAAATGACACACAGAGAGCATTTAGCACGTGCGTAAGAAACACTCACGGGTTAGTGACTGTTAGTGTGGGGTGAGTTCCAGTTCCAAGTCAACCACTAATGAGCTGTGTGGTCTCGGGTAAGGTAGTTAACACATCTGAGTGTTGGTTTAGTCACCAAAAAAAAATGAGTCTAAATGAGATGATCTCTTGATCTCTAAGGCTTCCTCAAGCTCAAATCCTTTGTGACAACACAGGGTAGTTTCTAATTTCAAATTCTTTCAGGTTTCTAACTGTCACACCTTTATGATATACTGATCACAGCTACAATTTATTTAATACCAAGTGTCAGGTCACAGGCACAACTCCTAATCATGAGACTGTGCCTGTGGGGATCCTAGAACCTGCTTTATGAATATCCTTTTCATGCTATAGTTTCCAAGAACTATGGCTTTACCATATGGCTCATAGGGTAAAGAATTTGTCTACAATGCAGGAGACCTAGGTTCAATCCCTGGGTTGGGAAGATCCCCTGGAAAAGGAAATGGCAACCCACTTCAGTATTCTTGCCTGGAGAATGCCATGGACAGAGGAGTTTTACAGGCTACATTCCACGGAGTTGCGAAGAGTCAGACACAACTGACTAACACACTTACTTACTTACATGCTGGCAAAAGGAGAGCCTGCCTATGGCAGGAGGAAACAATGTATTTCCATCCCAGGGGCCTTCAAATGTTGGGTATGTCCCCAAATCACATTGTTATTGTTCCAGTGGCCCCTGGCAGTGATGGAACACACACATATTAAATTCATTTGCTATAACCACCCTCCTTTAAAAGGAACTCCCAACTACTTCCTGCTACACACGTCGCAATAATCCATCCTTTCCGATCTTAACAATGAAGTCGAAAGTTGCCAGCACAGGTCCATTTTTATTCCATCTAGGCAGAACAGAAACTCAGCTATTTCAGATTTGTCATTTGCCTACTGTATTTTTAAACTCATCAACGGCCTACATCTCTTATAAGGAAAGATGAGGCATAAATGTCCTTATGTGTCAGGAAATTTTAGATGATTATTGAAGAAGATAATCTATCATGGTCTACACCATCATGTGGAATTCTAATTTATAAACCCATGTCATAATCTCTTAATTTTTAGGTGATAGTCAAGCACCCAAGTTAGCAAATACAGATAGAATTTCTTATGTTGCTGCTAAACAAGACTTACAATAAAATCAACCTGGCACAGTAACATGGGCTTCCTTGGGAGCTCAGCTGGTAAAGAATCTGCCTGCAATGCAGGAGACCCCAGTTCGATTCCTGGGTCGGGAAGACCCACTGGAGAAGGCATAGGCTACCCACTCCAGTATTCTTGAGCTTCCTTGGTGGCTCAGCTGGTAAAGAATCTACCTGCAATGTGGGAGACCTGGGTTCGATCCCTGGGTTGGGAAGATCCTCTGGAGAAGGAAACGGCCACACACTCCAGTATTCTGGCCTGGACAATTCCACTGACTGTGTAGTCCATGGGGTCACAAAGAGTCGGACAACACTGAGTGACTTTCACTTTCACTTTTTCGCTTTCACTTTTTCACTTTCACAGTAACATTCATAAAAAATTGTGCAAATGGCAATTACCTCTAATGTCTGGAAGTATTTGCTATGCTTGGATAAAGCCAAGCCAATCATTGCATCTCTACTGATTATCTAGCCATCCTCAAGTGGACACCCTGGCTAGTTTAAGTTTCATCTCACACTCATTAATATGTTCATTAAGACAAAAAGAATCAGCAACCTCTCATGAAATAATCAAGTCAGGCAACAGTTCCCAGTGGATGCTAACAGACCCTTGGAGAAAGACTGATGAGAAAATTTACACTGAAAGGATCACCCTGCCACTACATGAACCCAGTGATTAACCTCAGCATCACCACAAGGGAGGAAACCAGATATTGTGCTGAGATTATGGGACATGAAGTGTACAACACAGTCAACCAACTAATATCGCCCCCCCCAAAGCTGAACATGAATCTATGAAAATTAATAAAAGGAAACCTCATTTAAAATGGAATCAGGAGGCCAGAAGGGCGAGTTCTCAGGCCCCATCACTCTAGGTCAACTGCAGACCCAAAAGGAAAAGAGATACCTTTGTATTTCCAATAGATAGAAGTTCAGTTCAGTTCAGTCGCTCATCCGTGTCCGACTCTTCTCGACCCCATGAATCGCAGCACGCCAGGCCTCCCTGTCCATCACCAACTCCCGGAGTTCACTGAGACTCACGTCCATCAAGTCAGTGATGCCATCCAGCCATTTCATCCTCTGTCGTCCCCTTCTCCTCCTGCCCCCAATCCCTCCCAGCATCAGAGTCTTTTCCAATGAGTCAACTCTTCGCATGAGGTGGCCCCAAAAAATA
>NW_011495023.1:11717776-11718240 GCF_000754665.1 Bison bison bison
ATCCATACATGACCACAGGAAAAACCATAGCCTTGACTAGATGGACTTTTGTTGGCAAAGCAATGTCTCTGCTTTTGAATATGCTATATAGGTTGGTCATAACTTTGCTTCCAAAGAGTAAGCGTCTTTTAATCTCATGGCTGCAGTCACCATCTGCAGTGATTTCGGAGCCCAAAAAAATAAAGTCTGACACTGTTTCCACTGTTTCCCCATCTATTTCCCATGAAGTGATGGGACCGGATGCCATGATCTTCGTTTTCTGAATGTTGAGCTTTAAGCCAACTTTTTCACTCTCCACTTTCACTTTCATCAAGAGGCTTTTGAGTTCCTCTTCACTTTCTGCCATAAGGGTGGTGTCATCTGCATATCTGAGGTTATTGAGATTTCTCCCGGCAATCTTGATTCCAGCTTGTGTTTCTTCCAGCCCAGCGTTTCTCATGATGTACTCTGCATAGAAGTTAAAT
>NW_011495023.1:11718340-11731596 GCF_000754665.1 Bison bison bison
AAGCAGGGTGACAATATACAGCCTTCACGAACTCCTTTTCCTATTTGGAACCAGTCCGTTGTTCCATGTCCAGTTCTAACTGTTGCTTCCTGACCTGCATACAAATTTCTCAAGAGGCAGGTCAGGTGGTCTGGTATTCCCATCTCTTTCAGAATTTCCCACAGTTTATTGTGATCCACACAGTCAAAGGCTTTGGCATAGTCAATAAAGCAGAAATAGATGTTTTTCTGGAACTCTCTTGCCTTTTCCATGATCCAGCGGATGTTGGCAATTTGATCTCTGGTTCCTCTGCCTTTTCTAAAACCAGCTTGAACATCAGGAAGCTCACGGTTCAAGTATTGCTGAAGCCTGGCTTGGAGAATTTTGAGCATTACTTTACTAGTATGTGAGATGAGTGCAACTGTGCGGTAGTTTGAGCATTCTTTGGCATGGCCTTTCTTTAAAGGTTATTACTTCATCACCCAGCAGGAAGAAGGAAGGATGTCTCTTCGCCCCGTAACAGCGCAGCCAATGAGAGACTGTCACACGTCAGCCAATGAAAAGCAACAACACTTTGAACTCCCAGTTTCCGCCAATGGATTCTTTGTTTATAATGGCCCCCTCAACTCTCACTTCTCTACAAAAGAATGTTTCTCTTTGTTCTCTGGACTTACCTGTGGTTCACCCTAAGTTGCAGGTCCCAAATAGGAATTCTTTGCTGTTCCCAAATAAACTCATTTTGCTGTAAAATTAAGTGGTTGTTTTATTTTTTTATGGTGGTTCAGACGGTAAAGCGTCTGCCTACAATGCTGGAGATCCGGGTTCGACCCCTGGGTCGGGAAGATCCCCTGAATAAGGAAATGGCAACCCACTCCAGTATTCTTGCCTGGAAAATCCCAGACGGAGGAGTTTAGTTGGCTACTGTCCATGGGGTCGCAAAGAGTCGGACATGACTGAGCGACTTCACTATCACTATCAACAAACTAACTCAAGCTTTAGTGCTAATTTCCAGGTACAGAAATACAGAGACTAGTGGAAAATGTTTAAAGAGAAAACTCTCAGTCACATCCAGGATGTGGGACATTCTATAAGACAACTGACTTGCTTCTTCAACAAAGCAATAACTTAGGGAGAACAGGATGGGGCGAAGAAGAGCTGCTCTAGAGTTGAAACTACACGAGGAAGATCAAATGCAATGTGCGGGCTCTGTTCAGACCCTGGTATGAAGAAATCAACTACTAAAAGACATTCTTAAGCCAGAGGGGTGACATCAATGTGGGGAAGATGGAGAGTCCTACAAATTTCTGGGCTGCCCCACCCCTTACCTTCTGATGCTCTGAAACTGCAATTCAGCCACTTCCCAACTGAATGGGCAGGGCCCATGAGCAGCAACTGAGCCGCAGATGGCAGGGCTATACCCTACTCTGCACAGGAAGGGAAACTTTTGGTAAGAAGGCTCAGAAGATCTTGGTTGGTAGAACAAGAGGCAGTATGTATAGTAATCTAGAGAGAAATTTACAGGCTCCTGAGCACCATTTCTGCCAACAGGATTCTAGCAGTTGTGAGCTTCATTCGAAAAGAGTAAAATTAATGCTCTGAGCAGAGAGGTCAGCATTTGAACCAAGCAGGATACCTGTGAAATGGGAGAGAAGGAAACAAGATGAACACCCAAGTGGTAATGCACATTTTGCATTCTTGAAAGACTCCACCCTAGCAGCTACTCCCTGTAGAGTTTTGGTTTTGTGTAGTTTGCAGGTCCTTTTTTTTTCCCAAATAATTGAGATATATGGGACTTCCCTGGCGGTCCAGTGGTTAGAGCTCTGTGTTTCCACCGCAGGGGGCATAAGTTCAATCCCTGGTCAGGGCACTAAGATTCTGCAAGCCACACTGTGTGGCCAAATAATAATTATTGTATTATTATTATTGAGGTAGAAGGTACATAAACTGCTCCAACCATTTATACCTCCTACAATTTAAATTTTATTCGGTTTGGCTGCCCAGTACCACATCCCCTCTCAAGGATACTGCCAGTCAGAAGCAATCCTGGAATGCAAACAGAAACAAGTGGGAGCCTGTTTCCAGCTTCTGAGCTGTGTGTGCTGGTAGCCTGCACAGCTGAAGCAAGCTGTCTAGCCAGGGCAGAGTGAAGTTAAACAGTGCGATGGCAACTAAAGACCAGGCTTCTTTACTGCATTTTTAAAAGTCTCTCCCTCTGCTCCCAAATCCTAACACTCTCTTCTAGCTTAAGTCATGAGAGTTTTTTTTAACCTGCCACTCCTTGGAACGGCCCAGTGAGTCTGCAACAATGGTTGTCCCCATCTGCTAAGTTTTCAAGATCTGGCATTTCACTGGTTAATTGTTTTTAAGAAGAGTACAGTCCCCTCTGGTTTTAATGGCAGGAAGAGATGATTGTAACACAGATTCAAAGACAATCTTTTTAGATAAAAATTTAATCCTGTTGAATTTTTACTATTAAGATCAGGTTTTCTTAAAAAAAAAAAAAGTCATCTTTCTTTCTTTGCTATTTTGAGCTAGTAAACTGGAACTATAACTTAAAATCCCTAAAAATGAAAGCTATACTACACTTACAGAGTTAGTTTAAAGATGCTATAATTCCATTTTAAAAAGTTAGGAAGCTGTGACACCAGTAAAAAGTGCCTTACCAGAAACCAAGGGCAGAATCTTATGCAAAGTTAGTCTTTAGTCCAATGAGGTTATCACTTATGGCTAAATTATATAACTGGCTCTTAACAAGCTACTTGATAACCTTTTAAAAAATAAGTATAGACAGAAAGATATGAAGTGTTTAAAACTCTTCTCAAAACTTTCAGCCATCTGTGATGTACAAAGAACTCCTCTGCAATGGGGAAGACAAAATCCTCCAGTATGAACTATATGTGAATTGGAGAAAATACTGTTTAAACACAGAACTGTTACCCCAAGGGGAAAATATATCAATATAAACATATAATGATACAAACATTTTGAAAAATGCATGATGCCTAATTAAATTCCACCCATTAATAAGGTAACAGCCTTGGGAAACTTCATACCCAAAAAACTGACCTTCTGGTAAACATAATATTGAAGACACAACTCAAACACACAAGCTCTGCCTAATGACATGATTATGTGTTTTTAATTTGGTGCCATCCTCACATCATATCTAAGAAAGTTCCTTCAAAAATGGATCACTTTAAGACATCATTTCCATGCAAGGATGCCCAAATTAAAATGCAGAATAAATGTCCTCCTTAAAACTACAGTTTTAGATTGACCTGGCAAGTGCATTATTCCCCCTGGGATTCCAAGCCCTTCCTAAGGCTAAGAAGTCAGAAGTTTCATCAACACAGCTAAGTGACTGTGGAGTCGTGGCCAACAGGAGGCAAGGCTGAAGTCTGATCCCAGCTCTTAGAACCTGGGGCGAGCTTTTTCATCTCTCTAGGCTTACTTCTCCTCCTTTGTAAAACACTAACACTAATGGTACCTCCCTTGTGGCGTTTCTTGGAAGACCACAGAATATAATGAACAAAACCACACCTGGCACAATCAGAAAGGTGTGCCATCATCACGTTTATCATCATCTGAAGACCCATCACCACAGAAATCATTCTCATCAGCACTGAGCACCTCTTTCTGACCAAGGCAAAGAATGGTCCTTAAGACCAGATGTGTTGTGCCATGATGGATAAGCCTCAGAAACTCTTGGTTAAATGAACAAAACTGGACACAAAAGGTCACGTGTATGATTCTCTGTGTAGGAAACTTCTAGAAAAGGCATAACCTTCGAGACAGAAGATCAATGGTAGCCTGAAACTAGGGATGGAAACAGGAAGTGACTACAGAGTCAAAAACTGGATGGAGTGACGGCTGCTCAACTGTACAAACTTACTAATTACGGAACTGTACACTTATCACGGGGGAACTGAATGGTATATAACTGACACCCCGATAAGGCTGCAATGAAAAAAAGAGAGAGAGACATGTTTTTAGTGCACAGGTCCTTTCTCACCAATCTACTCTGATAATAAATTCAGATACTTTGCTGAGCACAGCAAAACAGCTGAGAATGCAAGGTTGGGGCAAGGACCAGACCTGGATCCTAATCCTGACGGCTTCATCTTACAGCCAACTTGTTACTTCTCTAACCCTCAGTTTCCACATCTGTGAAATGGGAAGCCTAAAATGGCATTCATTTCAGAGGCTGTTTGTGTGCATTGATAATCCTCTCCCAAGTCTCCCAGATCAATAAACGGTGTCAACCTTCACCCCGGGGCTGAGGCTAAACACAGACGTGTCGCTCGTGACTTCTCTCCTCTCCTGTTATCAGCTCCAAACCATGATCAAGTCCTGATGGCTCTATCTTCAAAATATTTCAGGATCCATCCAACCACTTTTCACCAGCTCTATCCCAGTTCCCAGGACTCACAGAAACTTCCCACGGGTCCTCTGGCCTCCACTCTGGCCTTTGCAATCATGGCTACAGGGCGATATTTATAAAACACAAGGCTGATCTCCTCCACTTCCTGCTCAGGACCCTCCCCTGGTCCCCAGTGGCCTGCAAGCCTACCTGATGATTGCCTCCAGCCCCTGGGTTGTTATCTGTACTTGCTTTTGCACAGACAGATGCAGGCCTACCTCTGCTCCTGCCCCTTGACCTGATTTCTTTATAGCACCAACAGGGCTCTGAAGCACATCATCCATGTCTGCCTTATACTCTGTCTTCCTACTAGAAGAGAAGCCCCATGTATGCAGAATTTTGCCCCTCCCATCCACACTCTCCAGAGTCTGGCACAGGGTCTGGCATGGAGAAAAATTCACTAAGCATTTCCTGAAGGAATAAAGAGCTCTCATAAAGTACTTAGCACAACACCTGCCAGGTAGGAAGTGCTCAAGAACTGTTAGTTGGTAATAATGAAAATATTTATTATAATTACATTTCACAGATGAGAATATGGAAGTCCTCCTAGGTTAACTGCCTAAGCCAGTCAGATGCTAAGTCTGACAGGGTAGTACATGTCCATGGTGACTCCCTCCACAAGCACAGAATAACTGATGCTCCCTCACTCCCATCCCACAGCAGGAACACAAAGCGTGATGCAGCCGGTCCTGCTCTCCCTTCTGTGCCCTGCCTCCCCTCCCCTTCAAAGAGTCACCTGATCCTAGGGGATGGCCGCCATGATATTGAACCCCTGAGCAGCCCCAGGAACGACGACTGATCATCCTGAGTGTGCCAGTAGGTAAACTGAAGACAGGCTTCCACCTCTCCCTCAAGACCACTCTAAGAAGTAGGCAAGGCTGATTATCTTCATATAGATGAGGAAGTAGAAAAAAGAGAAATAAATGACCTGCTAGGAAACCATTAATGGTGAACTTGGGCCAAGGATTCTGAACATTTTAAAACACCAGGCCTCTCTCTTTCCAACACACTGCACTACTCTGGGCATCTGGGAAAAAACAAAAGGAAGACAAAGAACCCTGACCACAGCTTTACCTCTTTTAAATGACATGACAATGTACAGGAACAGAACGTTCAAAAGAAAGTGCGTCTATACGTGTGTGTTTCTGACTCTTTGTGACCCCATGGACTGGAGCCCACCAGGCTCTTCTGTCTATGGGGTTCTGGAGGCAAGAACACTGGAGTGGGTTGCCATTTCATTCTCCAAGGGATCTTGCTGACTCAAGGATCCAACTCGCGTCTCCTGGATCTCCTGCACTGACAGGCAGATTCTTTACCACTGAGCCACCTAGAAAGCCCCCTTCTATCCTAGATCTGATAGATAGAGTGCCTGAAGAACTATGGAATGAGGTTCATGACATTGTACAGGAGACAGGGATCAAGACCATACCCATGGAAAAGAAATGCAAAAAAGCAAAATGGCTGTCTGGGGAGGCCTTACAAATAGCTGTGAAAAGAAGAGAAGTGAAAAGCAAAGGAGAAACAGAAAGATATAAGCATCTGAATGCAGAGTTCCAAAGAACAGCAAGAAGAGATAAGAAAGCCTTCCTCAACGATCAATGCAAAGAAATAGAGGAAAATAACAGAATGGGAAAGACTAGAGATCTCTTCAAGAAAATTAGAGATACCAAGGGAACATTTCATGCAAAGATGGGCTCGATAAAGGACAGAAATGGTATGGACCTAACAGAAGCAGAAGATATTATGAAGAGGTGGCAAGAATACACAGAAGAACTATACAAAAAAGATCTTCACGACCCAAATAGTCACGATGGTGTGATCACTGACCTAGAGCCAGACATCCTGGAATGTGAAGTCAAGTGGGCCTTAGAAAGCATCACTATGAACAAACCTAGTGGAGGTGATGGAATTCCAGTTGAGCTCTTTCGAATCCTGAAAGATGATGCTGTGAAACTGCTACACTCAATATGCCAGCAAATTTGGAAAACTCAGCAGTGGCCACAGGACTGGAAAAGGTCAGTTTTCATTCCAATCCCGAAGAAAGGCAATGCCAAAGAATGCTCAAACTACTGCACAATTGCACTCATCTCACATGCTAGTAAAGAAATGCTCAAAATTCTCCAAGCCAGGCTTCAGCATTACATGAACCGTGAACTTCCTGGTGTTCAAGCTGGTTTTAGAAAAGGCAGAGGAACCAGAAATCAAATTGCAAATATCCGCTGGATCATGGAAAAAGCAAGAGAGTTCCAGAAAAACATCTATTTCTGCTTTATTGACTATGCCAAAGCCTTTGACTGTGTGGATCACAATAAACTGTAGAAAATTCTGAAAGAGATGGGAATACCAGACCACCTGACCTGCCTCTTGAGAAATCTGTATGCAGGTCAGGAAGCAACAGTTAGAACTGGACATGGAACAACAGACTGGTTCCAAATAGGAAAAGGAGTACGTCAAGGCTGTATATTGTCATCCTGCTTATTTAACTTATATGCAGAGTACATCATGAGAAACGCAGGATTGGAAGAAGCACAAGCTGGAATCAAGATTGCCGGGAGAAATATCAATAACCTCAGATATGCAGATGACACCACCCTTATGGCAGAAAGTGAAGAGGAACTCAAAAGCCTCTTGATGAAAGTGAAAGTGGAGAGTGAAAAAGTTGGCTTAAAGCTCAACATTCAGAAAACAAAGATCATGGCATCTGGTCCTATCACTTCATGAGAAATAGATGGGGAAACAGTGGAAACAGTGTCAGACTTTATTTTTCTGGGCTCCAAAATCACTGCAGATGGTGACTGCAGCCATGAGATTAAAAGACGCTTACTCTTTGGAAGCAAAGTTATGACCAACCTAGATAGCATATTCAAAAGCAGAGACATTACTTTGCCAACAAAGGTCCGTCTAGTCAAGGCTATGGTTTTTCCTGTGGTCATGTATGGATGTGAGAGTTGGCCTGTGAAGAAAGCTGAGTGGTGAAGAATTGATGCTTTTGAACTGTGGTGTTGGAGAAGACTCTTGAGAGTCCCTTGGACTACAAGGAGATCCAACCAGTCCATTGGGAAGGAGATCAGCCCTGGGATTTCTTTGGAAGGAATGATGCTAAAGCTGAAACTCCAGTACTTTGGCCACCTCATTCGAAGAGTTGACTCATTGGAAAAGACTCTGATGCTGGGAGGGATTGGGGGCAGGAGGAGAAGGGGACGACAGAGGATGAGATGGCTGGATGGCATCACTGACTTGATGGACGTGAGTCTCAGTGAACTCCAGGAGTTGGTGATGGACAGGGAGGCCTGGTGTGCTGCGATTCATGGGGTCACAAAGAGTCGGACACGACTGAGGGACTGAAATGACTGAACTGATACATATCCACAATGGCATTAACTTCCTCCAGCACAAGGACATGTTCATACCTGACCATGAGACACCCAGAAACAACTGATTATTTATACTGCAGGAGTTCATAACATGACTGCATGGTTTTGTAAACTGATGAGCATGGATCACACCCAGATGCCTGAAAAACCAGAATGAAATGTGAGTTTAACTTGAATGCTCACCGAGTGCACTCTGGGTTACATATACTAACAATGACACAGAAAAGCTGACACCATGGGATCACAGCCTCTCTCCTAGACATGTGAATATGACACTTTACAAAGGGTGCCAGAATCTGTGTCCAAGAATAGAATAAAACACACCGTTTCTAATAGCAAAGCCGGGTTATCTTTAAAACACTCCTGAAGGCGTGAAGGCATCCCGAAAGGTCAGATGAAAAGGGATCAAGTCTTTCACCCCTCACCTCCTCTCACTGGTGTCCCTCATCAGCATCTTGGCACCACTGCTGTCACCAAAAATCTGTGCACAATGATACAAGACCCTAAACACCCATGGCCAGCCATGTCTCATGGACTGGGTTTTAGGGCTTCAGGCCCTTGAGGTAGATCTTACCAAGTGCATCTCACAATCAAGAGCACTAGAGCTCCCAGGGGCTCCGTGACTTGTGGAGCTCATGAAACTGGGTGTGTGTGTATGTGTGTGTGTGTGCGTGTGTGTGTGTTTTAGTTACTCAGTCATGTCGGACTCTTTGCAACCCTATGGACTGTAGCCTGCTCCTCTGTCCATGAGGATTCTCCAGACAAGAATACTGGAGTGGGTTGCCATGCCCTCCTCCAGGGGATCTTCCTAACCCAGGGTCTCCCGCATTGCGGGCAGATTCTTTACCATCTGAACCATCAGGGAAGCCCAGAATTCTGGAGTGGGTAGCCTATCCCTTCCCCAGCTTTTCTTCCTGATCTAGGAATTAAACCAGGGTCTCCTGCATTGCAGGCGGATTCTTTAGTAGCTGAGCTACCTGGTTCTAACTCAGATGTGTCTGGCTTCAAAGCTCCAAACCATTCCCCTACAGCACATTCATTAACATGCCCCATTCCCCAATTCCACTCCTCTCACTCAGGGTTGGTACCAAGCAGGGCTGTACCCCATAGATGCTTCACTATAATACCCTTGGCATTGACAACAGAAAGGAGAACAGAGAACAAGGTGAGAAAATCCTCCAGACAACACATACCTACAACTCACCAGGATTTGGACAGCTGGTCTACCTGCACTGTTTTTTTTTTGTTTTGTTTTGTTTTTTTTACCCCTATCTTTTGCCTAGGTTCTACAATCCTTCATTTAAGACTTCTCCATGAAACAATTGCTAAGGTTTTATAATTCAGGAGCATATCCAGGAATAGCACTGCAGACAGCCCATACATAGGTCATGCTGTTTTCACGGCTCTGAGGGTGGAAGGAGCTTTTTTTTCACACTGTCTATAAGGAACATCACTGTCACCAAACTATGCCTCCTTCCCATCTCCCCAAGCACACGAGGAACAGACTACGGCTACTGCTTTACAGTTGCTCTAACCAGCTGCTTGACCTTAAATGCAACCCTTGGTAGAACAGCAGAGTTCACAGAAGAGTTCACTCATGTCAAAGCCACAGTCCTTCTTTTTTTGCATCGCTCCCCGTTTTTCTTCCTACAGCTCAACTGAGTCTGAAAGGTCTTCTTAAGTAAGTCCTCCCACAATTTCCCCACAAACCCCTCTCTTATGTTTTCAATAGTAACAGAACCTTGGGTGGGCACAGATGTAGTTGGTCCTGCCTCCCCCCACCACATAACACTAGCTCTCAGGTCCTCAGAATCCCTCGGACCTGCTGGGACACCTTGTCCCCAACTGGCCTGCAGGTATACTGTCAACGAGAACATTAAGAACAAGACCTTGGTTTCCCAGTCCCTCCTCAATTTTACAACAGAAAGTGCCCCAAACCCTCAACCAAATTCTAGACACAAGTGAACAGTCTTCCAAATTGATTCCACCAAGCTCCTATCACCAAGCTCTCAGCCTTGAGTGAATCACACTCAGTTCCCACCATGCCTCTCACCCCAGACACTTCAACCACAGTTCAGAAACTCAATCCCACAGCCTGAGCTGGGATTTACACCATTCTTTTTGAGATACCTTAATTCACAAAGATTCTCTTCCCTTCTCTTAACATCATGGTCATTGAACACAATGTTTGCGCGATTTTATGCAATTCTTTAAATATTTTCCTCTCCTACCCTGCCAAGTGGACAGGGGCCCAATGGGACTTATCAACTGCAGTATGCCCAATGCAAGGGCAGTGCCAGCACATGGGAAGAGCTAAGAAAATGTGTGTTCAATGAAGGAATGAATAGAAAACAAAGCATGCCCAATCAGCCTTAGAAATAGCCTCTTGTCCATTCACCAGGACTAAGTGGCAGCTAACCAATGATTTTCTCTCTTTTACTGACAGGGTCCTGGAATCAGCAGCATCAGATGCGATAAAAGCATGAATCCTTTTCAGCGGAGTTCCCTGGGTACAGTGCATAAGGAAAGGTTTACAGTTCAGATGGATGGGGCCCAGCACATCTTGCACGAGAAGGAGAAAGGGAGAAACTGGTTTGTTTCACAAACGAAGGGCAAAACTAGGCCAAGCTTGGACAAGGAAATGACGTGAGGAAATGCAATGAAGTCTCCTCAGGTCATTCCAGCACTAAGTGGCCCCGGGCTGTGCACACAGTCTCCTCTGTTGCACAGTTCTCTCCCTGCACAACGGGAGCCCAAAGTGAGATGCAAAAACGGGTCAATGCTCACAGCTACTTTCTCCAGACTTAAAAAAGGCTGACAAGTTCCTATCTCTCAAGATACCCGGGGACTTCAAAAATGCCTCAAATCTAGACCTCACCCAACAAAACCTCCTGGCCCCTTTTCTCCAAACATGTTCACAGAGAATTCTGGAAGGAAAGGGCAGACAGGACATTAAGAAGATGAAGCCCTATGAGACTTCCCTGGCAGTCCAGTGGTTAAGACTTTGCCTTCCAATGCAAGGGTACAGACTGGATCCCTGGCCAGGGAGCTAAGATCCAACATGCCTCATGGCTAAAAAACCAAAACATAAACAGAAGCAATATTGTAACAAATTCAACAAAGACTTTAAAAATGGTCCACATTAAAAAAAAAATCTTAAAAAAATATGAAGCCATATTGTTAACCTACTATGTTCCCTCTTTTTAAAGAAGTCTTCCACACCTTAACTACTCCCCTCAAAATCAGTAAAAACTCTTTTCCACCTCTGTGACATTTTAAACAATGAAGAAATCAAAGGAATGAATGAACGAATGACCACATACACATCCTACCACATACAGCTCAGGAACCAGACTTCTCAGAGCACTTCTCTCAAATTCAAACCAAGCCTACTTTTAAACATGTCAGAAATGGAATCTCCAGGCCACAGGGATAGGCCATCACAAACAGCCATACGACTCTGTAACCCTGGACCACTTCCAAACTTTTCTCTCCTCCCTGTGAGGCAACAGAACTTTTAAGAGCAAAGCGACTCAACTCTGACCTCACATCCAGCTTGGTTGTGCTGCTCGGACTGTTCCAGGTCACAGGAGGGTTGAAAAATAAGACTGAGAGATTCTGATAGTCCCTGTTTTAGTTTCTTTTGACTTCTGGATGGAGAAAGGTACCGTTATCACAACAGGTCACAAACTTGACACTCACAGGTCACTGTTGTTGACCTTCTGTGTCTACGGGTATTGGTTGTAGGACCCCTGAGGACATCAAAATCCACAGATGCTCACGTCCCCAAATAAAATGGTGCAGTACGATGAATACCGTTGGCCCTCTGCATCTTGGGGTTTGGCACCTGCAGATTCAATCCTCGATTGGTTGACTGTGGGGATGTGAAACTCAGGGGTTTGGAGAGTCAACTGTACTGCATTGTAAACCCCCAAACACACATGCAGAGTAAGGAGCCCCATGTTAGAAACGGGAACAAAGACAGCACCTGACAGCACGTAACCACGACTTCCTTCTCGTACATTTTTGTAACTTCAAAAAACATTGCATCATCCTAATCATCAATCTAGCACTTCTGAACAGTCAATTCCAAGACCTCTTTGTAAATTTTCATATTGGAGAAATTAAATGTTGGAAAATTTTACAAGTGGAAAATAAAAGTATATAAAGACAAAAACATTCAGTGGCCAAATGTGCGGTTTGAACGCCTTTTTTGTTTTTGTTTTTTCCCAGAACACAGGCACTTCAAAACTACTCTCTACACTCACAGGAAAATCCTTCTTGTTTTACTTTCCCAGTGTAAGGTCTTTTAGAAGCAAACATGTCACCAGCTACAAAACCATGGCTATTCCTGGTTCTACAAAAAGAGTTCCTTTCTGTTACAATTTTTCATGGACCTTAGAACAGTTTTATTTTCTTTAACATTTTAAAAAATGAAAGGTTGCTTTTATTTTTTTAAAAAGTCAACCCCAAACTATTCCTGAAATCCAAGGAACAGAGTACATTAAATGCTTTCATCAGTCTGTTCTTTACTATTTAAGTGGAACTTGCATTGTTTTTTCCTACTTCTTCCCTCCCCCTTCTGCACAGGTGGTTATTTGCAAGGCTATAAGGAAATATATTTCAAACAATTTGTTGGCAAAACACCATTGTGGACTAAGGTTATTAGAGATCATATTTTAGACCGATGGTAGTGGTCAAGATTAATAATCAGTAACTCCTTCATTCATTCACATTCACAGACACACACACACACACACACACACACACACGCACGCACGCACGCACTTCACACCAGGGTTGCCAAGCCATAAATGAAGCAAACACGCCTTTATTCTAGGGGATGTCTGGGTGGTTGGGTACATGAGTGACTTTTTTTCCCCTGTTTCTTTTCAATTTGTTAATAAACATATATAATTTTACACCTAAAAGCTTTAAACTGGGAACTACTAGCACTAAGAAATCTCTAGACATGCACCTCAGATACTATCTCAACTTAAAGCAATTTGTACAGCTGAAATCTCCAACGTGATGAAAAGGGGACATGGTCCGAGGAGAAACTAAGTATCTGTTGGCAAGTTAAAAATATAAAGCCTAACAGGTCTTATTCCAATTTTCTATATTTGTCTTGAATATCACACTCATTCTCATCAAAGAACTTTGCTCTACTGTCAATTGACTCAAGTCTTCCAGCGAAAGGCAGGAAGATCTGTATCTTAAACTACAGAGAAGATCTGCTATTTATCCTCTACGGGCTTCCTCTTCATATTTTAGGACTGTTACCATCCCCTATACAGCTCGTCAAAACTTGGCCAGAGGCATCCACGCTATCCCAGAGGGGACCCGAAGATGCTCGGGGGAGGAGTTAATGAGAATCAAAATTTTAGGACTCCTTGGGTACAGACGCCACCCAACATACTGGGTTCACTGGAGCAGTAGGAGCGGAGCAGAGAGGAGGCAGAAATGGAAAAGTTACTTGTAGG
>NW_011495023.1:11732278-11750854 GCF_000754665.1 Bison bison bison
GGGGCGGGGCGAGATTGCCGAGGCCACGCCCTCGGACACGCCCCGCCGCGCTGGCTGGAGCTCCGCGCTCCGGACCGTGGCCCACTAGGGCTACACCGGGAAAAAGTCAGCGGGTTTGGTTCCGGAGGTTTTCCTTCTGTGGTTTTAGTTTGGTTCGCTTTGGGAACTCTCGAAGGAGAGAGAATACTGTTTTGGAACAAAAAACTGAGTATCACCAGATGAGAGAAATGGGAAATTAAATTACGCACACACACACCCCACCACCACTACCACCACCCCCGCAAGCACAAGCACTCTGGAGTGTTTGGCTGCTGTTGTCTGGCTTCAAACTTCCCCGTTAAAATCCTGCCAACACGTGTCCAGAGAAAACTCAAAGGGACAGGGAATCAGATTTGTTTTGTAACTGTACATATTTACTGGCCAACCAGGGCCTGAAACCCAGAGACCGGTAATTTGTTCAGACTCCTCCTCCTCACTCATGAAAGGGTATTTAAATTTATAGGAAAGGAGAAAAAGCTTTGTTTTGCCTTTTTTTTTTTTTTTCCCCTCTCAGGTTTTCATTTTTCTCAGCTCTCAGAGCAAATTGTTTTCTGCCCAACCTTAAGACTCTTAGATTACAATCTACCTGAATCACAGAAGGTTAAAAAAAAAAAAAAGTGGGGGAGGTATCTGTTTCAGGGTAACAAACAATAAAGACAACAGGTAATGGGTTTTAGATCAAAAGCTTTTTAATTTTCTTGGCCGCAGATGAATAAACACTTATTTATGGGCAAACCTTTCTGACTGAAACAGCTTGGGTCATGATCACACAAAAAAGTCATATCAATTATGGGTTTTGGTAAACCAGTTGGGACTTCCCAGGTGACTTAGGGGTAAAGAATCCACTTGCCAATGCAGGAGACTCAAGTTCCATCCCTGGGTTGGGAAGATCCCCTGGTGAAGGAAATGGCAACCCTCTCCAGTATTCTTCATCAGGGTAATCCCGTGGGCAGAGGAGCCTGGCGGGTTACAGTCCATGGAGTTGCAAAGAGCCTTGTACACGACTTAGCAACTGAGCACACGAACGAATGACTTCCTCCAAAGACGCTCTGAAGTCACAACACTTTAGAGTCTGGTCATCCCTAGGCCCCGAAGCCCACTAGGGGGTGGGATCACCTGCCACAGGATTTAGAGAGACAGTGTCTTCCAAGCCCCAAAATTCACCTGTGTGAACTTTATCCACTCTGTTCCCCACAAGTCTTACTTCTCTCCCATTCTTGGGCTGTGTTGGCTCTGCTCTTGACAATGGATCCACCAGTCACCAAACCAGAATCTGGGATCCGGCCTAGATTTTCCCCACTCCCCACATGGGAGTCAGCTCTACATGATGCCTTGATGGCTTTCCCTGCCCCCATCCCACTGGTTTTGCCACAGTTGGCCTTTGGGGTCTATCACCACCCTGTAGCAGTAGCCTCCCAATATCCCCAGCCTCCCATCTCACACATGCTTTTCCTCCAGATTGCTTCCCCAGTGAACTTTCAAAGTTCTAATCTACTCTTAAAACCTTTAGCTAGTGGGAAGCTACTATATAGCACAGGGAGCTCAGCTCCATGCTTTCTGATGACCTAGAGGGGAGAGATGGGAAGGGTGGGAGCAAGGCTCAAGAGGGAGGGGATATATATACATATATATATATAGAAACAAAATATATATATATGTAGAAACAAAAACATCGTAATGCAATTACATTCCAATTAAAAATAAATAAAATAAAAAATCCTTTAAAGGATGTTCAATTCCTACTACATGACCCAGTTCAAGTTCCTTCACACAGTACCCCATAGAGCAACACATTTTTTGATATCACCTTGATGACCTTCCTGGGGTCTTTCTACTTCCCCCAAACACATACCCATGGCTCCACTCAGCCAGAGTGCTGTATTTGCTAAATGGCCCTATTTTGTGACTATGAGGACTGCATGAAAGAATCAGTCACCTGCTGGCTTTTCTACATACCTCCCCTTTGCCTAGCACACCTCCCCACCCCAACCCCCAAGAGCTCCTCTCCTCTCTGAAACCCAAGTTCCTCTGAGAAGACTTCCTAACTTGCTCAAACTGAATGGACTTTTTCTGCCTCTCCGTACCTAGTATGACCTTATAATTAGTGCACGAATTATAAATATGTGCCCTCCTTGAGCAGAGTTTATACTTGATAGATATACACATCTTCACAGATATACATAGCCTCCTGCTTAACCTAGTGTCTGGCATATAAGAAATGTTAGGTACTGAATTATGTCTTCCCCAAATTCGTATGTTGAAACCCAAACCCCTAATGTGACTATATCTGGAGATAGGGCCTTTAGGAAGGTTAAATGAGGTCATTAGAGGGGGAACCTAACCCAGTAAGACTGGTGACCTTATAAGAAAAGGAAGAGATACCCGAGGTCTCTCTGTCTGTGTGTGTGTGTGTGCGCACGTGTGCACACACACACACACACACACACACAGAGGCCATGAGAGAACACAGCCAGAAGGCAGTCATTCGCAAGCCAGAAAGAGCTTCACCAGAGATCAACCCTGCCAGCACCTTGATCTTGGACTTCCAGGCTCCAGAACTGTGAGAAATAAGTGTCTGTGGTTTAAGCCACTGTTATGGCAGCCTGAGCAGAAGGATGCCTTAAATTTTAGACTCTAACCCTGGAAAAGCACTGACCCACCAGTGAGTCTATAACGTCCCCTCAAAGCAGCCTGGACAAACGTTGATGATGCCAGGACAATGGACAGAGTGTCTAGATGTGATAAGTGACCACATAGCCTCATCCCTGCCCTGGAGAGAAACAGAAACATGCAGCTTATTCCCTAGACTGGGGTGTTAATGTCCAGAAGCTCTCAGCCTCTTCCTTACCTTTGTATCAAGAACCATTACTTCTTCTAAACCAAAAACAATGAGGAGATCAAATATTTACTTTGCACTTCTTGAGTCAAAGCTTTATTAAAAGATAGGATGCCAATACTCATTCATTAAGTCTATGGTTTGGGGCTTCTATTATATTTCACATTCCTGAGAATCTTAAGGAGATCTTAATTCAGATAGGATCAAATATCCAATTTGGCTTGGCACCCCTGGAGTCACTGTGGGTGGAACCCAGAAATAAGAACTTAAAGGTTATGGACTAGGACTTCCCTGGTGGTACAGCGGATGAGAATCCACCTGTCAGTGCAAGGGACGTGGGCTGCATCCCTAGTCGGGAAAGATTCCACATGCCTCAGAGTAAGCCTTCATGCCACAACTACTGCGCCTAAAGTCTATGCTCCAGAACAAGAGAAGCCTCCACAATGAAAAGCCCACACACCACAAAGAAGAGCAGCCCCCACTCACTGCAACTAGGGAAAGCTGGCACCCAGCAACAAAGACCCAGAGCAACCAAAAAGAAATAACTTTTTTTTAATTTTAAAAAGGTTATGGACTAGAGTGTTGGGGGCTTCCCAGGTGGCAATCACCTGCAAGTAAGACAAAGGTTTGATCCCTGGGTCGAGAAGATCCCCTGGAGAAGGAAATGGCAACCCGCTCCAGTATTCTTACCTGGGAAAACCCATGGACAGAGGAGCCTGGCGGGCTACAGTCCGTGTGATCGCACAGATTCAGACACGACAGAGCAACTTGGCATGCACACACAAACGCAGTGTGATATTTATGCTTGAATCCAGAGCCTCTATCAACAGCACTTGGACCATATTCAGGACGTGACAGGTGTTTGTCCAGTAAATAGCCTGGACTTTCAGGGCACAACTAGACTTCTCAGGGGTTACATCAGGTGACACATAACTCTCAGCCTGAGTCTGATGTCCTGGTAGATTCCATATTCTAGATGTGAACAGAACCTCAGGAAGGTCAGGTGAGCTGGCGGCACCTCCCTGGGTCTCTAGTCCTGGGCTGGCACAGTTCACCAGGTGTACAGAGAGCCTTTGCTCACTTTCTCCAAATATAAAGCAAAGAAAATGTTCCCCCAAGTAGTTTTTGAGTCTGTTAACCAATCATTAGTGATAGATTCTCTACTGCAGAGTACACATATTAATCTTCCATATAGCAACACTCACCCAAAAGACCACCCATACTCTCAGCTTTAACCTCATCCTTCAGCTTTGACATCTGGGACCTTTTATATTCTTTCCTAAAGAAAACTGAGGAGAGCAGAGATGAACATTTGAAGGGAACATAAAATAGAACAAAAGAGGTCAATTCGGAATGAGATATGTTGTGTTTTAATCTCCCACTTGGTCATTTTCCTTATGTATGATCTTGAAATAGTTGCTTTATGCCCGAACCATCATCCTACAGAGCTCCAAACAGATGAGAATGGCTTAACAGTGCCCCAGAGGAGGGAAATTTTTTTATGTATCTATAGTCTTTTGTGTCTTAAATTTTGCACTGTATACATGGCCATTTGAATAGATAAGAGTTCATTCAAACAGAAATAGAATCTTAATTTTCAGTTCACATTTTAAAAGTCATATTCTTCAATATCTGTATCAGTTATCTATTAATGAATAGCCCAGCATGTCAGAACGTAGTGGTGTAAAATAATGAATGATTTGCTTTGCTCACTGTGCTGTGGGTTGGCAATTTGGAGGAGGCTCAGCTGGGATACCTCGCTTCTGCTCTGTTTGGTTTCTGTTCTCTTGCACTCTATCATGCATTTGCTGTCACCTGGGAGGTTGGCTATGGATCGGCTTGTCCTGAGTGGCCTCAAAGTCCAGATGTTGGCTGGAGCTGTCTGCTTGGGTACCTCAGGTGCAGGCTCACAGGGACTTCCTCCCAAGGCAGCTGGTCCCAGAGGAAGCCATCAGGCCTACTGAGACCTAACCTCATCCTGCTACATTCTGTAGTTTGAAAATCACAGACGTAGCCCAAATCCAAGGTTTAGGGGCTCCACCCCTTGGAGCACGAGCATTTGTGAGTATGGGAATGGAATCACTTCATTAAATATGCTAACAGCACCAGTAAGAAAAAGGAAACCTCTTCCCTTTAATAGTTAATGGTTAATCTGCTACAAAGCGTTTCGCAAACTTTACAACACAGCCCTGCTTCATAATGTACTGGACACTTTGCCATTTCTAGAGTCTAAAATTCAGCAGAGTTTTAATTTCAAAACCTTTAATAATATGTGTTGCCTAAAATGCTTGATTTTGATTTTGTTTTTACAAAACACTTGTCTTTATTACTCATAATTTTAAAATCAAAGGGACTCTATAAGATGGTGATTCAACTTTGCAACTAAACATCCCCTAAGAATCCAAAGAAACAGCTGTTAGTCACATAAACAACTAGGGCATGATGCAAAGGTCTGACTTTTACGTCTTTTTCTTCACATAAATCCAAAACCAGAAGAAAAGAAGGATTTCCTGAGTGTCTTCCTGTACATTAAAACAAAAATCTCTAAAAGCAAAGACAGGGGGGAAAAGCACTAAACTCTCATCCTGTCAAAAATATTAAGATGTCTCAGTAATAGGTACATATTAATGAGTAAATAAACCATCTCTGTCCATAAGCATAGTAAAGACGATTCCTCCTAAATGTTTCCTAATTCTAAAACCAACATAGAAAACAAGTGGCCAGTTCACTGAGAACACTGCATTTACTCCAGCTTTTTTTTCTTCTTGCTCTACATTCCAGATACATTTCTATTAGCAGAAAGTATCCCTTTAAATGCCATAATGGTAATAACTGGTTGAATGCTATTTATACATATTCACCTACCTTTTAAACAATGCAATAAAGTAAGTTCATGAAGTTTAGAATAAAGACCAGGCTAAGGCAGAAGAGATCTAAACCATGGCTCTGCTACCAACTAGCTTTGTGATTTTGGACAAGATATTTAACTTACTGCAGGCTATTGCCTCTGGATTTAGTGGTTAGTGATTCAATTGAAATCTACATCTAGATAAATGCATGTTATGTGTAAAAAATACAGCACTATTGCACACACACATATATATACATATATATAAAGATGTGTGTGTATACATATATGTTCTATCTAAAAATTACAGTGTGAATGGTTTTTCTGTTGCTATCCCATCTTGGCTGGAAGTTGGAGGCTGCTTAATCTACTTTGGGCTTGCAACTAAAGTCCAAACCGCAAGCTAATGTTAAATCTTGCCACAGAAAGTTTGCTTATTAACTCTGCCTAGAGAATTGCCACATGATTGCTAATGATTCCTGGGCTTTAAAAAATGCTCTCTGAGTGATAACATTCTTTTATATGTTCCACCAAAATTCAACATGGACTAAAATGCTACCTAATGTCAGCTATAGCTGGATAATATTAATATTAATAAATATTTGAACTTGATAAGGAAAAAGTTCTCACATGGCACAGTGCTAAAGAATTCACCTGCCAATGCAAGAGATACAGGAGACACTGGTTCGATCCCTGAGTTGGGAAGATCCCCCGGAGAAAGAAATCGCAATCCACTCCAGTATTCTTACCTGGAAAATTCCATGGATGGAAGAACCTGGCAGGCTACAGTCCATGGGGTTGCAAAGAGTCGCTCAGTTGACTGAGCGACCAAGCACACACCCATGAAGGAAAATTAGAGAGAAAGACTGAGTGACAAAAAGGACAGAGTCCTGTGGGGTGGCCGAAGGCTAGTTTCTGGCACTGTTTGTAATCCTCCCGGGCACCCCTCAGTCACTGTCATTGTGTAAAACAACGTGTGTTGTTCTAATTGCAGCTTGACCTGATGACTGCCTTTTTGCAAGTCAACAGCTGAGACACTTTGCAAGAAATCGGACTTTGACGTGCACCTGCTTTTCCCAAATCATTTCTCCCTACAACAACTGCTTACACCATCTGCTGTCATCAACATGAGTGCATAAACAACTAGTGGTTTGGCCATAAAGTTTGCTCGGGTTTTTCTGTAACAGCTTATGGAAAAACCTGAACAAACGTTTTGGCCTCCCTAGTAGTTAAATGGATAAATGAAGACATGCAAAGATAGAGTAGAAGCTATTTCTTTTTCTTTAAAAGATCAATAGAATTGAAAAACTTCTGTCCAAAATGATGAGAGACAGAGAGACAAAATTTAAAGAATATTAGGAATTAATGTAGAGACATAACTATTGATACTCAAGACACTCAAAAGAGAATATAGAAATACTAAGAACAACTTTACCTGAAAATTTAAATGAAATGGAAAAATTCCTAGAACTTGCTCCAAGTGATTCAGAATGAAATAGGAAACTGGGAGAGTCCCACACACTTTCGATGAGTCAGATCAGCAGTTAAAATTTTCTCGCAGGATAGGAGGAACCTAGTAGTAAGGAAATCGATTTTCAGAATGAATAATGATATTTATGGCTTAGTTAAATATATGTCTCATCTTTTTGAGAGACAGCTTAGCAATGTGACCAATCAAAAGCAGAACTTCTCTTTTTTCCTCTCAGCTCCCCTCAGTTCAGTTCAGTCGCTCAGCCATGTCCAACTCTTTGCGACCCCATGGACTGCAGCACGCCAGGCCTCCTTGTCCATCACCAGCTCCTGGAGTTTACTCAAACTCATGCCCATTGAGTCGGTGATGCCATCCAGCCATCTCATCCTCTGTCGTCCCCTTCTCCTCCAGCCTTCAGTCTTTCCCAGCATCAGGGTCTTTTCCAATGAGTCAGTTCTTCACATCAGGTGGCCAAAGTATTGGAGTTTCAGCTTCAGCATCAGTCCTTCCAATGAATGTTCAGGACTGATTTCCTTTAGGTTGGACTGGTTGGATCTCCTTGCAGTCCAAGGGACTCTCAAGAGTCTTCTCCAACACCACAGTTCAAAAGCATCCATTCTTTGGTGCTCAGCTTTCTTTACAGTCTAACTTTCACATCCACACATGACCACTGGAAAAACCCTACTTACCCTCTCATTAAGAGGACCTCTGACAGTCTCTGTCCTACAACTTTAGGGTAATCATCATTTCCTCTCTAGGGCCCCACATCTACTTGGGTCACAAAGCCAGTCCATTGCTTTCACTGTTTTTCTCTCATATCTGCATGTTCCTCTCCATTTCTATAAAACTCTGCCTGAACCACATATACATAATTTTCATTGAATGGACATCTATGAACACTCCTTTCCTCCCATCCACCCCACACAGTGAACATTATCGCACAAGCCATAGCACCTGTAGAGCATGTCCAGCATAACTAGTTACATAAGGCTTCCTTCCTCACATCCAGACCTTTAGTTGCCCTTTAATTAAAATTAAAAGTTACTTCTTTCTTTAAGAAATTATTTTCTGAAAAGTGGAAAGACACCCCCCCACCATACACACAATGATAACTATGTGAGGTAGCATGTTAATTAGCTTGACTATGGAAGAAGCACAAGCTGGAATCAAGATTGCCAGGAGAAATCTCAATAACCTCAGATATGCAGATGACACCACCCTTATGGCAGAAAGTGAAGAGGAACTAAAGAGCCTTTTGATGAAAGTGAAAGAGGAGCGTGAAAACATTGGCTTAAAGCTCAACATTCAGAAAACGAAGATCATGGCATCCGGTCCCACCACTTCATGGGACATAGATGGGGAAACAGTGGAAACAGTGTCAGACTTTATTTTTCTGGGCTCCAGAATCACTGCAGATAGTGACTGCAGCCATGAGATTAAAATATGCTTACTCCTTGGAGGGAAAATTATGACCAATATAGATAGCATATTCAAAAGCAGAGACATTACTTTGCCAACAAAGGTCCATCTAGTCAAGGCTATGGTTTTTCCTGTGGTCACGTATGGATGTGAGAGTTGGACTGTGAAGAAGGCTGAGCGCTGAGAATTGATGCTTTTGAACTGTGGTGTTGGAGAAGACTCTTGAGAGTCCCTTGGACTGCAAGGAGATCTAACCAGTCCATTCTAAAGGAGATCAGTCCTGGGTGTTCATTGGAAGGACTGATGCTGAAGCTGAAACTCCAATACTCTGGCCACCTCATGCGAAGAGTTGACTCACTGAAAAAGACCCTGATGCTGGGAGGAATTGGGGGCAGGAGGAGAAGGGGACGACAGAGGATGAGATGGCTGGATGGCATCACTGCCTCTATGGACATGAGTTTGGGTGAACTCTGGGAATTAGTGATGGACAGGGAGGCCTGGCGTGCTGTGATTCATGGGGTCGCAAGAAGTCGGACACAACTGAGCGACTGAACTGAACTGAACATATGTGTGTATCAAATCAGCATGTTACATATTGTAAATATATACAACTTTTTCTTCAAATGGTTTTCTTTTCCATCAAACAGCCAATGTTAATGAATTCAGTTGAGCTGAAAATTAGGAACACATATAGAGGCAGGGGACATTTACTCTTATAAAACAATGCATTTTCTCATGAATTATAGTTACTGATCAGATTTATTACTTTACAAGAACTGTACACATTTTCAGAAACAGTAGCTTCTGGGACTTCCCTGGTGGTCCAGCAGATAAGACCCTGCACTTCCAATGCAGGAGGTGTGGGTTCGATCCCTGGTCGGGGAACTAAGATCCCACATGCCACATCCAAAAGCAAAACAAAAAAGAAATAATAGCTTCTTAAGGATTTAGAAAGACCTGAATCTTAAATAATATTGCTTATGAACAATTATCAAAACATATGCCTAAATAATTTTTCCTAATTAGCTATGTTCTTTGTATAATTAGGATGAAAATAGGTAAGCAAAACTGTGAACAATTCTGAATATTTCTTCTTTCATGAAACTGATATATTTTCTGATATATTGTACTACTTTAGATAATAAATTTAATTCATTTCCTGATTTTTCTTATCTTCTCAAAATAGAAGTGAATTCCCAAATAACCCTTTTAGTAATTTACAAAGTGATGTGTACATTTAGAATTAGTATGTTCTTTTATCATCATTTATTTTTGAGCAAGTTATAACTCCCAACAAGGGGGGAAAATCAAATATTTTCACTGTTTGGAGATTATAAAATAATATAGCTAAAAATGCCTGAAGAACAGTGCCATGTCTTGTGTAAGATTTTTAAAAATGCTTGCTTTGCCCCCCAGAGGACTGACTATACTGATCGAGTCCCCAGACCAAGTGATAGAAATTTCTGTCTTATATCCCCTGCTGAGCAGCTGAGTAACCTTGGCCAACTTATTCAGCTTCTCTAAGCTTTGGTTTTGCCATCAGTTACATGGGGATTTATTCATTTAACAAATAATTCTCAGATACATTTTTTTTGTTCCAGGCCCTGTTCATTCCAGTCCCTGGGAATACAACAGTGAACACAATGGAGAAAAATCCCTGCCTTTATCTGATACACATTCTAGACAAGGACATCAAACAAGAAAGGAAGGAATGAAAAAAGAAGGAAAGAAAGAAGAAAAATAGAAAGGCATATAATATGTCCAATAGCATTAGTTATTCCTACGCTATAGGAAAAACCAAGTGGGATAGATAACTAATAAGGACCTACTGCATAGCACAGGAAACTGTACTCAATACTCTGTAATGGCTATATGGGAAAAGAATCTTAAACAGAGTGGATATATGTGTATGTATAATAGATACACTTTGCTGTACACCTGAAACTAACACAACGTTGTAAATCTCATCTATAGTCCAATAAAACTTTAAAAAATAAAATAAGCTAGGAAGGGGATAAAAAGTGGTGATAGGAATGTGTAATTTTAAATAGGGTGGCAAGGGAAAGTTTCTCCCAGAAAGTGACATTTGGGCAAACAACTGGAGGATATGAAGGCACTCCTTGAGCAGGCATTGGGAGGAAAATCTTTGCAGGCATCTAGAATAGCAGTGCAGAGGGCATGAGGCTGACACACACAGTAAGTTCGAGAAACAGCAAGAAGGCAAACAGTTGAAAGGCAGGTCCAGAGGAAATGACGGATGATGAAGTCAGATCACAGAAGGCCCCATGGGCTGTTGAAGGGCATCTGGCTTTAACTCCGAGCAAGCTGGGAAGCCACCAGCAGAAGATTTCGAACAGAGGAGAGACCGGTTTGATGTACATTTTTATGGGATCACCCAGTTGCAGGGTTGAAGACAGACTCCAAGGGAACAAAGGTGGAAGCATAAAGAATATTTGGAAGACTATGCATTCTTCTGGGAGAGAGAAGGTGGTGATCACTGGAACCTGAGTGATGAGAAAGAGTTACATGATGGAAATCGTGAAGGTAAAACCAGTTGGATTTGCTGATGGATTATGAGATGGTGAGTGGGAGAGAAAAAGAGTCAAGGATGACTTCAAAGTTTGGGGCTTGACTTGAACCTGGAAGTATGGCATTTCCTTTTTCTGAGAAGGGGGACGAGTTCAGCTTTAGGTATGTTTAGTCTGAGCCACCCTCCATGATCCAAGTGAAAAGATCAAATAAGTAGAGCTGACCCTTGAACCACATAGGTGTGAACTGCAAGGGCCATTTAAACCAGGATCTTTTCACTAAATACGCACTACAGAGTCTTGAATGGCTGAATCCGCCCATGAGGAACTGTGGATATGTAGGGCTGATTATCGATTATACCTGAGTTTTTCGACTCCAGGAAGGGTCCATGCCTATAATATCTGCGTTGTTCAAGTTGAACAATGTGCTTGGGAATGAGTTGGGAATTAACAGGAGAGGTCCAATCTGGAGCTATACATTTAGAAATCATCAGTGGGTATATGATACTGAAAGCTGGGAGACTGCATATGTCATCAAGGAAATGACTGAGGTCTCTGCTCTGGGCCACCTGGCATTTAAAGATTAGGGAGGTGACTGGAAAGTAGCAAAAGACACTGAGAATGAACGGCCAGTGAAAGAGAATGAAAACCAAGAGATCAGGGTCCTAGAGTTCAAATGAAGCCAGTGTTTCAAGAAAGGGAGAGCAGTCAGCTGTCTCAAACACTGCTGGAGGCCCAGTGAGATGGGGGCCAAGAGCTGACCATTGGATTTACACACTCCATGTCACTGGTGAGGCAGAAGGGATGGAGACCTGGAGGGAACCAGTGTTCATGGTGGCACTTTTTTTTTTGTCCACATCGTGCTGCTTGTGGGCTTATATTTCCCTGAACAAGAATTGAAACCGGGCCCTCAGCAGTGAAAGCACAGAGTCCTAACTACTGGACCGCTAGGGAATTCCTGCAGCACTATTTGCAATAGCCAAGCCATGGAAGCAACCTAAGTTGCCATCAACAGACGAATAGACAAAAAAGATGTGATATATACACACAATGGAATATTACTCAACCATAAAAATGAATGAAATCTTGCCATTTGCTGGAACATGGATGGACCTACAGGTTATCATACTAAGTGAAGTAAGCCAGACAGAGACAGACAAATATTATATGATATCACTTATATGTGAAATCTAAAAAGTAATATGAATGAACCTATTTACAAAACAGAAACAGACTCACAGACACAGAAAAAAACATGGTTACCAAAGGGGAAGGGTGAGGGATAAATTAGGAGGTTGGGATTAACAAGTACATACAACTATATATAAAATAGATAAGCAAGAAGGGTGTACTGTATAACACAGGGAACTATATTCAATATCTTGAAATAATGTAAATGGAAAATTTTACAACATATATAAATATATAAAATATATTATACTTCTATGTTCTATATATTATTTATAATATAAATTTGTTATAATTATAAATTATCATATATATTATAATCATATATAAAAATATATATCTGAATCACTTTACTGTACACCTGAAACTAACACAATATTATAAATCAACTACATTTCAATTACAAAAAAGAAAGAATAGGAGGGGAGGAACTGGAGGCAACTGATATAGGCAACTTTTTCTAGGGAGGTGCTGCTAAGTTGCGTCAGTCATGTCTGACTCTGTGCGACCCCATAGACGGCAGCCCACAAGGCTCCCCCCTCCCTGGGATTCTCCAGGCAAGAACACTGGAGTGGGTTGCCATTTCCTTCTCCAGTGCATGAAAGTGAAAAGTTTAAGTGAAGTCGCTCAGTCGTGTCTGACCCTCAGTGACCCCATGGACTGCAGCCTACTAGGCTCCTCCATCCATGGGATTTTCCAGGCAAGAGTACTGGAGTGGGGTGCCATTGCCTTCTCCGGGGAAGTCCCTCTACCCATGTGTTAAATTTCAGCTCAAGCCCTACTTTCCCCATGAGGCCATCCCTAATTTTTATCATCTGGATTCATTGCTTTTTATTTTCTTTATAACACCCAGTATTTTTCAAACACTTATTAAATATCTCTGTCTGCAAAGGAGTGAGCTAGATATGAGACAAGAACACACTGAATATAAAGCACAATATCTACACTCTAGAAGGCAACAAACTTGTTATCTGTCACGTATTATAATTTTTTGTACCTTTTTTCCCCCTAATTACCTTGAAATTTTGAAGGCAGGCAGGAATCAATATTTTCATCCTTTTGGTATTTTTAGTACAATGAGAGAGCCATGAGACAAATGAGATAGTTATTGTTTGAATTATATTAAAAATTCAGTATGATGGAATTATTAACAGGACCATTATGTTACTTCCCGATTGTAGAAATAATCACCCAAAAACTCAGCTTCCAGTTTATTCCCTCAAACATTTTTATGACAATTATTTGTAATCTTTCCAAAAGATGTTAGATATTTCCCTGCTGTGTCACAAAAAGTTTCTTAAAGTAATTATTTCAAAAAAAGGATTCTGATTTCCTTGTGGCAGGCAGAGCTATATCTTTATTGGGAATTTTTATAAAGGCACATTGCCCATTTGCTGGAGTGGCTGTTGTTTTAAGACTCGGTTTTCTATATAGGAAAAGAATCTGATTAGCCGTTCTATGGAGCAATTGGAAACTTGTGTTTCAATATAGATCGAGGCCAATGAAAAGACAAGGGACATTGTTTTAACTGAGATTTCCACAATGCTCTGTGCTCTCTGGATGACACAGAGTCAGCCCAGAGGACTACTGATGAGGTTGAAACATGAATATGCATGAGCTTGAATCACACCCAGAGGCTGATAAAGGGTATTGTCCCTCGCCTGGGTCCGCCTGGTATTAAAAAAGTGGAGGCACTGGGAGAGTATACAGCTGGCAAGTCTGTAGCAGATCTTCTTCTAGGCTTCTGAGAACACAACACTTGATTGAATAAGAACAGCAATCATGTAGCAGATGCAAACTGGGATGAATAAACAACAAGGTTCTACTATCTAACACAGGGAACTACATTCAATATCCTGTAATAAACCATAATGGAAAAGAATGTGTACACACACATATATATATGTATATAACTGAGTCATTTTGCTGTACAGCAGAAATTAACACAACATTGTCATTCAATTATACTTCAGTAAAAAATAGATTTAAGAAAGATACATTTGAGTCCCTTGTAGTAGTCAAAGAGTACTTTAACTGGGATTGACGTATACACACTACTATATAAATAAAACAGGTAACTATTGAGAACCTACTGTTTAACACAGGGGACCCTACTCAATGCTCTGTGGGGACCTAAATTGGAAGGAAATCCAAAGAAGAGCAATATATGTATGTGTATATATATATACATATATATATGAATCACTTTGCTGTACAGCAGAAACTAACACAACATTGTAAAGCAACTATACCCCAATAAAAATTATTAAAAAAAAAAAAAAAAAAGAATAATAAGGGCAGGTGAGCAGATAAGAGCAGACGAGGAAGAGAAGGGGAGAGGGGACAGGAAGGCCTTACCAGGGAGGGGACAGGGGTGGGGTAGGAGGGGAGGCTGGAAAGGAAAAGGAAATTAGTGGGGAGAAAGACACAGGATATTTTAAGAGTTTTTTTGAAGGTCATGGCCTGGTTCTCACTGTGAATTCAAGACTCAGGAAAGAAACCTTCCTGTTGAGGCCTGTGTGGGACTCTTGCTAAGCTCCCTGTAAATGGTGGTTGTGTACAAAGAGAAGTATACAGCTGGCAAGTCTGTGGCAGATTTGGGGCTGCACCTGAAGCCTGGGGCCCTTTTCCTGGGGAAGACAGATGTAAACTTGAAATGGGCAAGTTCACTTGAGAGCGCCCTGGTCTTGCCCAAGAAGGCTGAAGCCATGCAGGAGACACAGTCTAAAAGAACATAACTGGCATACGTCAAATACGATTGAATATAAATCTGTATTAATACATCCTGTCATTGAAGCTTAATACAAGTATCTTTGAAAGATTGCTTTACACCACTTTATTTTTACAAAAGACTTATGTTGGTACCTGTTTTCGCTAACTGAAATCCGAAAGCGATTTTTGCTTTTACGAAAAAAAAAAAAAAGGTAGAAAGCAAAAATAGTGTTCCGTGTTTGTTTTCCAGCAAGTTGTTGTAGAAACAGTGAGCATTCATGCACGGAGAGGGGCCCCACTAAGCTCCTTCCCTGGGAACCACGCTCAGCATCTCAGCATCAAGTCGTTATAGCTTTGAACTGTGTCTGTGAGCATCTCTGCTTTATCTCCATTTATTTCGTGCACACATTAGCAAAATGTGTCCTAAGGTATAATTCTTTCTTTGCTTTACATTACTTTGGCTTACAAAAAGGTTTCAAAGCGCTGCATCCTAACCACTGGACTGCCAGGGAAATCCCCAGTCCCATTTTTGAAAATATCATTTTTTATAAATTGAATTACCATGGTAACTTTGTTGGAAACCAACTGACTATATAAATGTGGGTCTATTTCTGGACTTTCCATTCTGTTCCCTATATCTCTAGATCTCTCCTTTTACCAAGACCACACTGTGCTATTTGTTTTGGTTTAAGTCTTAAAGTCAGGCGGTGTGAGTCATCCAACTCTGGTTTTCTTTTAAATTCCTTTGGTTGTATTAAGTCCTTTGTTTCTCCATACACACCTTCGAATCAATATGTAATTTTTTTTTTTTTCAAAAACCTTCCTGAGACTGTAATTGAGATGATATTAAATCTGTAACTCCATTTGAGGAGAGCTGACATTTTAACAATATTTAGTCTTCTAATCCATAAACATGATACGTCTTTACATCTAGTTAGATCTTTTAAGATTTCTCCCATTAAAGTTTTGTACTTTTTGGCATATAGGTCTTGCACATACTTTGTTAACGTTATCCCTTCATATTTCATGGTTTTGATTCTATTCTAAAAGACATTTTTTAAAAAAACTTTTTATTTTGTATTGTGATAAATCTGGTTAACAATGTTGTGATAGTTTCAGGTGAACAGTGAAAAGACTCAGTCATACATATACATGTACATGATACGTTTTTAAAATGTCAACTTCTAATTATTTATTGCTACTATATAGAAATACAATTGATTTCCATATATTGACCTTGCATCCTGTGAATTTGATAAACTCTCATGTTACTACTTGATAAACTCTCTTACTTCTTTGGGATTTTTAATGTAGATAATCATTCATTTGCAATAGAGTTTTATTTCTCAGGTTCTTTGTTTTTCAAATTTGGCCATCCTTTCAGGGGACTTCAGGGGAAGGGGCATGCCTACAGCAAATAAGAATGAGATTCAGCTCCATATGTATATGTTTTCGAAGTACCCATTAAATTGCTGATTACATTAAATGAATTCATTTAAAATTTTTCCTGTTGAACTGCGTCTGTGTCATCCGTGTTCTGTGACTGACTCCTGCAGACTCTTTGGTTCTAAGCTTTTAAGTGTTCAAACTACACAATTCACTTTTGAATGAAATATTTCCTCTTGCAAGCCACTTTTTAAAATGTATATAAAATAGAGTGTTTTGTGGCTAGACATAAGCCAAATGCCACAGGGCAAGGGAACATTAAACAAGACATTTGATTAAAGAGTTAAGACCAAGGAATTAAAGAATGTAAAAGACCGGGTGTCGGTGGGGGGCAGAGGGGCGGAGATAATTCTTGGCTTAGTTAGGCTGCAAGTCTATTAAAGGAAACAGGATACACGGCCTTGAAAAGTCCCCTAGACTCCTAGACTAGACACATATGTTGATTTGAGGTTAGGGAAGAGAGGAAGGAGAATAAACTAGATTTGAAGCTGAAGGATTCAGATGCCTTGAGGCTGTCCCAGTCAATGTGGGACGGCCCCAACCCTGTTCCACAGCTTGCTTGTTAGCTGCTGGAAATAGAATACAGCACATGAAGGGCAAAAAAGAAAAGGGAGCAAAAATTCTGCAAAGTGAAAAAGACATACATGAATATCTTGCAGTTAGACAAAGTGTTCAGACAATGCACACTAACAGTAAAATCTATTGACGTTGCTCTGTGTTTCCCAGGTATTTGGTCTTTAATCTCATCACAAAACACATCTCAAGTCCAGAGAAATGACTCCCTTATACTAACAAAGTTTTTCCACAATCTTTCCATAAAGTGATACACCTTTTTTTTATTTTTTAAATTTTGGTTATTTCATCAACACATTTAACGAAGTCTGTTTCTCAGTCTTCAACCAATAAGCCTTCGTGCATCCACACTGGGGCCAGAGTGTTTCAAGACCTAAGAATTTGGAGATTAAAAATGAGTTTGCTGATCTCAGCAGACCCACAGCCCAGTGGAGGATGGAGACAACAAAGCAAAGAGTTGCTGAGTAATAAAATGCTGTGATGGACAAATGGCTGGGAGCCAGAATGAAGGAGGCTTCCATCAGGGAAAGCTTCCTGGAGGAGACTGCACCCAAGATGTCTGATAAAGGATTGGTACCCAGGAAGTCCTCTTATTGGCTCAGTTTCACGTAGCTGAGTAGTTAACCAAAGCAGGCAATTATATAAAAATAATCTATGCCTTGAGCACTTAATTCAACATAAGCTCATATTGGGTGTTTATTCACCAGTTTACCTGCTGTAGGGTCAATGTTTCCTCTTAAGCCTTCTAACTGGAGTTTCCATGTCTTGTTTCCTCCACAAATCACATCCATAATGCACTAACTACACAATATCCCTTTTGTTGGGGTTTTATTCTTTTTTGGAATTTTATTTTTATTTTAAGAATTTTATTTTTAATTGGAGTATAATTGCTCTACGGTTTGTGTTTCTGCTGTACAATGAAGTGAACCAGCTATATTTATCCTCAGTTGTATCTGATTCTTTGGGACCCCATGAGCTGTAGCCATCCAGGCTCCTGTATCCATGGAATTTTCCAGGCAAGAAATACTGGAGCGGGTGACCATTCCCTTCTCCAGGGGATCTTCCCCACCCAGTGATCAAACCCATGTCTCTTGCATCTCCTGCATTGGCCACTTGCACAATCTGGGAATCAGCTATATGTATACATATATCCCCTCCCTCATGAGCCTCCCTCCCATTCCAACCCCTCATCCCACCCCTCTAGGTCATCACAGAGTATTGAACTCAGCTCCTGTGCTATACAGCAGCTTCCCAATAGCTAGCTATTTTACACATAGTAGTGTATATACCGGAGAAGGCAATGGCACCCCACTCCAGTACTCTTGCCTGGAGGATCCCTGGACGGAGGAGCCTGGTAGGCTGCAGTCCATGGGGTCACTAGAAGTCAGGCATGACTGAGCGACTTCACTATCACTTTTCACTTTCATACATTGGAGAAGGAAATGGCAACCCACTCCAGTATTCTTGCCTGGAGAATCCCAGGGACAGGGGAGCCTGATGGGCTGCCGTCTATGGG
>NW_011495023.1:11750954-11751967 GCF_000754665.1 Bison bison bison
GACAGGGACAGGGGAGCCTGATGGGCTGCCGTCTATGGGGTCGCACAGAGTCAGACACGACTGAAGCAACTTAGCAGCAGCAGCAGCAGCAGTGTATATACGTCAGTGATACCTTCTCAATTTGTCCCACCCTGTCCTTCCCACCCCGCTCCACCTTGTTTGGGAACAAGAATGGGGAGAGAATTCCAAAGCAATCTGTGAAAAGAGTCCTTCTTGATTTTCACTCATCTTATATCAATGTAATTCTCTTGAGTGTAAAAGTCACTCAGTCGTGTTCGACTCTTTGCGACCCCATGGCCTATACAGTCCATGGAATTCTCCAGACCAAAATACTGGAGAGGGTAGCCTTTCCCTTCTCCAGGCGATCTTCCCAATCCAGGGATCGAACCCAGGTCTCCCCCATTGCAGGGGGATTCTTAACCAGCTGAGCCACAAGGGAAGCCCAATTGCCCACACCTAATCTGACAGCAATTTGTCTTCAGAAGCTCATCCCCCTTCTTTTCCAAGCATTTGATTTGCTTTTCATAATCACCACTCCTTTTCTTTTGGCACTCATATTTTGTTGACTTATTTCATGTCTCATTACATTAGGGCATTAAAATAACAACAGGTGTAAAGAAGTTGGAAGCAAACACATTTTTTTTCTCAGTAAAATAAGCAGTAGGTACAGATCAGTTCAGTTCAGTTCAGTCGCTCAGTCATGTCCGCCTCTTTGCGACCCCATGAATCGCAGCACGCCAGGACTCCCTGTCCATCACCAACTCCTGGAGTTCACTCAAACTTACCTCCATCGAGTCGGTGATGCCATCCAGCCATCTCATCCTCTGTCGTCCTCTTCTCCTCCTGCCCCCAATCCCTCCCAGCATCAGAGTCTTTTCCAATGAGTCAACTCTTCACATGAGGTGGCCAAAGTACTGGAGTTTCAGCTTTAGCATCATTCCCTCCAAAGAAATCCCAGGGCTGATCTCCTTCGGAATGGACTGGTTGGATCTCCTTGCAGTCCAAGTCTTCTC
>NW_011495023.1:11752083-11786667 GCF_000754665.1 Bison bison bison
ACCATAGCCTTGACTAGACGGAGCTTTGTTGGCAAAGTAATGTCTCTGCTTTTGAATATGCTATCTAGGTTGGTCATAACTTTCCTTCCAGGGAGTAAGCGTCTTTTAATTTCATGGCTGCAGTCACCATCTGCAGTGATTTTGGAGCCCCCAAAAATAAAGTCTGACATTGTACAGATAGGTATAGCCTATCAGCTGCCAGAGTCTAGGAAGCTATGAATGTAACACCCTTACACCCTACCCAGAGCATTTAAAGTCACCCTTAATCCAGCATGTGGCTACGTGGAGATCTGTTTAAAGGACGTCAACAATGGACAAGGCACAAATATCCAAGGAGAGTGAGCAGCACAGAGGTACAGGCACATGGGCACAAAAGCATCGCAAACATGCACAGAGGATTTGATAAGTTCAGACTTCAAGCTAAATATCCCACAGTTGGGCTTTGCATTCTAAAAGCATTTTAAACTGTCCACTTTTCCTTAACTTTTACACTCTATCAAAAATGTCAAACTCATCTTTCCCAACAGTAATATTCAATATTGCTAAGGACACTAGTTTTTAATGTGAAAAATAGATAGAAGCCTTTACTTACTATGATAAAACAGCATAGGATAATTGCACCCAAATGTTCATAGCAGCACTATGTACAATAGCCAGGACATGGAAGCAACCCAAATGTTCATCGACAGAGGAATGGATAAAGAAGATGTGGCACATGTACATAATGAAATATTACTCAGCCATTAAAAAGAATGAAATAATACCATTTGCAGCAACATGGATGGAGCCAGATATTGTCATACTGAGTGAAGCAAGTCAGAGAACGAGAAATATCAAATGACATTCCTTATATGCAGAATCTAAAAATAAATGATACAAATGAACTTATTTCCAAAACAGAAACAGATTCACAGACTTAGAGAACAAACTTACAGTTACCAGGGGGAAAGGATGAGGGGAAGGGATCGTTAATGAGTTTGGGACTGACACGTCCACACTGCTATATTTAAAATGGATAACCAAACAAAGACCTACTGTATAGCACAGGGAACTCTGCTCAATATGGCAGCCTGGATGGGAGGGGAGTTTGGGGGAGAATGGATACATGCTGCTGTCCACCTGAAACTATCACAACATCGTTAATTGGCTATACTCCAATATAAAATAAATAGTTTTTAAAAAAAGCATAAGGTTGAAAAATTATTCATTGACAGTCTTTCTAGTGATTATAATATGTTGGTAGGTCTAGCAGGTTAGAACATGAGATAATATTTTGGGGTTTTTCTGTGAATAGAACTGCCATACAACCCAGCAATCCAACTGCTGGGCGTACACCCTGACGAAACCAGAATTGAAAGAGACACATGTACCCCAATGTTCATTGCAGCACCATTTAATAGCTAGGACATGGAAACAACCTAGATGTCCATTGGCCGATGAATGGATAAGAAAGTTATGGTACATATACACAGTGGAATATTACTCAGCTATAATGGAATAATACTCAACTATAAAAAGGAATGCATTTGCGTCAGTTCTAATGAGGTGAATGGACCTAGAGCTTATCATACAGAGTGAAGTAAGTCAGAAAGAGAAAGACAAATATTGTATATTAACACATATATATGGAATTTAGAAAGATGGTACCAATGATCCTACATTTAGGGCAGTAAAGGAGACACAAATGCAAAGAACAGACTTTTGGACTCACTGGGAGAAGCTGAGAGTGGGATGATTTGGCAGAACACCACTGAAACATACATTACCATATGTAAGACAGGTGACCAATGCAAGTTCACTGCATGAAGCAGGGCACCCAAAGCTGGCGCTCTGGGACAACCCAGAGGGATAGGGTGGGGAGGGTGGTGGAAGGGGGTTTCAGAATAGAGGGGATACATGTGTACCTGTAGCAGATCCATGTTGATGTATGGAAAAAACCATCACAATATTGTAAAGTAATTATTCTCCAATTAAAATAAATTAATGTAAAAATAAAAAAGAAAATAAATATTTGGGTTTTTAAGACAAATTAATTAATAATTTTATACACTTTGGTTTTAATTATGAAATTTTATCTGGCTCTAGCTAAATAATGAGTATTTGTTGCTGCTGCTGCTACTACTGCTAAGTCGCTTCAGTCGTGTCCGACTCTGTGCGACCCCATAGACGGCCTCCTACCAGGCTCCTCTGTCCCTGGGATTCTCCAGGCAAGACCACTGGAGTGGGTTGCCATTTCCTTCTCCAACGCATGAAAGTAAAAAGTGAAAGTGAAGTCGCTCAGTCGTGTCTGACTCTTAGAGACCTCATGGACTACAGCCTACCAGGCTCCTCTGTCCATGAAATTTTCCAGGCAAGAGTACTGGAGTGGGGTGCCATTGCCCTCTTAAATATCTTATATTCAGTCAGTGGACCCCTATGGCTAGGAAAGCCCAAAAGCCCGATGATCAATAAAATCCAATGTTTTTTCAAAGGAACTAAGGCTAGATTCATCCATTTCACCAAATTATGTTAGAGGCCCTCTCCAGTTTTCAAATTTTATTAATGTTTTTAATTGACATATAATTGATTTACATTGTTGTATTAATTTATGCTGTACAGCAAAGTGATGGAGTTATACACATATATTCTTCTTTAAACTATCCTTTTCCATTATGATTTATCATAGACTATTGAATATAGTTCCCTGTGCTGTACAGTAGGACCTTATTGTTTATCCATTCTATATATAATAGAATATATCTGCTAACCCCAACCTCCCACTCCATCCCTCCCCCAAATCCCTACCCCTTGACAACCACTAGTCTGTCCTCTGGTGCTGAGCACATCACATTTTCATGAACTTGCCAACATCAGTTACAAAGCCTTCTTCTGAGTAATGAAGGATTGTAAAATGTCAGTTGCCTGTATCATCAGCTACCATTGTCCCCAAAGGATTCCTAGCAAACAGGAAACAAAGCAGAGGCAGCTGAGGCTGGCGGCCAGTTCAGAAAACACGTGGAGGATCATTAAATAACCACTGGAAACACTGAAAGAGACCCCAGAACAATGCAAACAACCTAGTGATAGTAAGAACAGTCCATAAAACCACGAAGCCCATCGGGAGAGGAAAGAAACGTGAAAACTATCCCAAAATAGGCTGGAAAGGTTGAAGAAGAAATGACAGAGGAGCTTCCACTGGGTCCAGGATTTGTTTGGCCAGTTTTATCTCAAAGTAAAAAGAACTTGGGGGTCAGCTTCCAGGGAGCTTGAAGGTCCCTGAGTAGAACTCCATCTTTGAGCACAAAATGTGGTGAAAAAACAGCTCAAGCAACCAACACATGTAGGGAGAAAAGAATACGGTGAGTGAAACAGTTAAATCAATAATGCAGAGGCCTTAGGTGGGGAGGGGCAATACAGGGGTGAGAGAGGGGAACGTACAAACTACTGGGTGTAAGACAGGCTCAGGGATGTATCGTACAACACGGGGAATACAGCCAATGTTTTGTAATCACGATAAATGGAAAGTAACCTTTAAAATTGCATTTAATTTTTGGCCCTCCCCTGGTGGCCCAGTGGTTAAGACTCTGTGCTTCCAAGGCAGGGATCACATGTTCGATCCCTGGTCGGGGAACTAAGATACCACATGCCACATGGCCAAAGAAAAAAATTGCATTTGATACATATGGAATCTAGAAAAATTATACTGAGGAATCTATTTGAAGGGAAGGAAAGGAAATGCAAATGTAAAGAATGGACTTGTGGACACAGTGGGGGAAGGAGAGAGTGAGATGAATGGAGAAAGTAGCGTCAACATATATACACTATTTATTGGGTATAAGACGGATAGCTGGTGAGAAGTTGCTGTATAACACAGGAAGCCCATTCTGGTGTTCTGTGATGACTCAGGGGGAAGAGGGGAGCGGGGGGATGTGTGTATAATTATGGCTGACTTGCGATGGTATATGGCAGAAACCAATACAACATTGTAAAAAAAAAATTAATTAATTAAAAAAAAGCTGAAAAGTTGCACTTGATTTTTAAGAACAAATAAAATATTGAAAAAAATAATACTGCAGAGGTCTTGTCAACCAAAAGCACATACATAACGAAGTTTATCTGGATCAGTAAATATTGAAGAGTGAGAAACCCTTGTGCTCCTGGTGGTCCATGGAACGAAATACATGACAATAATCAGAATGCCACTTCTTTGGGTGTGTGTGTGTGTGTGTGAATCCCTTCTAGCCCTGCCAATTCTCCAACTTGGCACCAAATCTCTGCCCCATGCCTGGGTCATCCTTCATTCCTGCTGCTTTGATCCCCTGACAAAGTCTCATCTAACCACACACACCTTCCCAGAACAGTAAGCAGAGCTTGGCCTCTGCTCTGAAACACAGACTTCATATTTCCAGCCAGACCCTGACAGTCATGAATATGACCATTCCAGTAGCGCTGCAGGGAGCTCATCAGAATAGGCCAACAGGAGGGCCCAGCCCTGCTTTGCAGCTGTGACAAGATGTGCCAAGATTGGCATTAATGTCGCGTGGAAGAGGAACAGGAGGGTTGGACCCAGAGGACTTGTCTTCTATTGGAACCAAGCTGCGGTTTTACAAATCCAGATCAAATTTCTTGGCCATTTTTACAGTGAAATTCTAGCAACTTCAGAATCTGGGGCTATTATACAGAAGAAGGAAAAAAAATGGCACAGAAGAATAACTGAATTAAATAAATATTCAGGAGTGCCTTCTCCCAGCCCTAGTCAGTTTCACAGCACAAGCAAAAGCGACCAACCCTGCATGCAGCTGCTCATAGATAAATGAACAGCTAATTTCAACAGGGCTGCTGAATAATCAAGGCTTAAAAGGAAATGTCCTAATGGAATTTGATCTCTTGCCTCCCTCATTAAAAAACCTACAGCTGTACATCAAAGCAAAGCACATCCTCCTCCTTCATTATGGCCAGCAGGAGGCTGGGGACTCAAGGTCCCCTCGAAGTACACTTGGGACTCTTCCGATTCTTTTAAGACAGTGGTTGTTTTGCAGCTGGCAAAGCAAGAAGAGAAGAGAAAAGCCATCTCCTGTTACGGTGATGATTTTATTTAGTTTTTTTGAGGGTTGACCACTGCTGGCCACTGCCAGTCCCTGGGTGGTCCTGAATTTACACAAGACTCTTCTTATAGCTTGAATTAACTCAGACCCCTCTGCTCTCCTCTGCCTTCAATATACAATTCATCAGGAGAACAATAAAAGCAACACTGTTTTATACTTGAGTGGCAATTTAGAATTTTCTGTTGTCCCGGACAATTGTCCAGGAGCTGGAGATCTTGGGGCGTAGATGCTAAAGAGTACAGTCTCCCCCAGTGCTTCTGCTCTTTGGTTTCTCATCTGAAGTCCCAGGTATAGCAGGGCCAGACGTTCGTGGAAACAGACTGTAGATTTGAGATGGATCATTTCATAGCTTCAGGAGTCCTGTAAGTCTCCATGTATCTCAGCAAAACTCTTTTTGGGCCACGCATAAAAAATACCACGGAGGACATGATCAGTGACCTCTGAATCCATATCTGATCTGTCCCCATTTCTGATCTGTCCCCATATGAGTTGTTTGTGCATTGCTCCATCTCTTGGCTGTCATACTATAAACCGTCATCTATAATTCTGATTTTCGTCCACATCAATTGGTTATGCTCTCTGTTCTCATCAACATCTCTCCCCTTCCGGGACACTCCTAATTAGATATGACCATGGCCTGAAGGTCATGTTCAGAAAGGACATTTACAAGGCAGACACTGCCTGGTTCCTATAGTTCCTATTGGTGATCTACCTAGTTCCCCCACAGGCACCAATTTACCATCCAGGCGATTTAGGTAAATTGCCATTGCTTGAACGCTGTGGTCTCAATCAAGGTTATTTGATTCAAAAGGAAAATTTCCTAAATGAATGGTTATTAATTCTTAAAGTACAGTAGTCTGATTCTGCCAAAACATACTTTGGTCACAGTCTGAAATTTCCAACCTCCCAATATATTTAATGTTATACTTAGAATATTATAATTGGAATGAATTTAGAGAGACTTCCCTGGTGGTCCAGTGTTTAAGACTGTGTACTTCCACTGCAGGGAGCACAGGTTTGATCCCTGGTCAGAGAACTAAGATAGTGCTTGCCAGGGGGAAGGGCAAAAAACAAAAAGAATGACTTGAGAAATTGACCATGCAGTTAAACAGGCAGGAGAGGCGAGCAGAAGCTAAAGGATGTCACACAAATAGTTATTTAAGGTAAGAGCTCTGCCAGATGGAAAGTGAAAAGAATGTAGAGTAGAAATAAGCATTACACAGATTGGTTGAATCCAGTTAGGTTGTGAAGCAAAGAGGACAAATGGAACTGGGGACTGGTAGGAAGGTCCCATAATATAATTTGCCCTAATCTAGGACACAGTTGAGAGTAGTTACAAAAGAATGAACATGAATTCAAAGGACCTACAATATAGGACATTGACTTGATGCCTCCCTCCGCATTGGTAGAAGCCATTAAGAAAAAAAGGATCAAGCAAGATTAGTCACTCGGGAAATGAAAATCAAAACCATAAGAAGATAGCACTTCATAGGCACTAAGATGGCCATAATTCTTTTTTAATGGCAAGTAACAAGTGTTGAGTAGGATGTCAAGAAGTTGGAACCCTCACACATTGCTGGGTGGAGTGGTGTAAAATGGTTCAGCTGCCGTGGAAAACAGCAGTTTGGCAGTTCCTCAAAAAGCGAAGTGTAGAATTACCACACACATGATCCAGTAATTGTACTCCTAGGTAAATACCCCAAAGAATTGGAGATAGGTGTTCACAAAAATACATGTACAAGCTCATTCATAGCAACATTATTCACAAGAGTCAAAGGTGGAAACAACCCAAATGTCCATCTGTGGATAAATGGATACACAAATTGTAGTGTATCCATACAAGGGAATGTTATTTAGCCACAGAAGGGAATAAAGTAGCGATACATGCTGCAACATGGGCTTCCATGGTGACTCAGTGGTAAAGAATCTAACTGCCAAAGCAGGAGATGTGGGTTCAGTCTCTGGGTCAGGAAGATCCCCTGGAGAAGGAAATGGCAACCCATTCCAGTATTCTTGCCTGGAAAATTCCATGGACAGAGGAGCCTGGCGAGCTACAGTCCATGGGGTGGCAAAAGAGTCAGACACGACTTAGTGACTGAACAACAACATGCTATGATATGGATGAATCTAAAGTCATGCTAAATGAAAGAACCCTGACACAAAAATCCACAGGTTGTATGACTCCATTTATATGAAACACCCGGAATAGGTAAAACCATAGAAATTAAAAGCAGATTGGTGGTTCCTGGGAGCAGAGGTAATGAGCAGTAGAGAGTAACTCCTCAGTGGGAACAGGACTTTATTTGGAGTTATGGAAATGTTTTAAAACTAAATAGAGGGGGTGGTTTCACACATTGTGGATGTACTCAATTCTGATGAATTTTTTACTTTGAAGTGGTTAATTTTATGCTACATGAATTTCACTTCAATTTCCTATAAAAACAAATATTGTGTATTGATGCATATACATGAAATCTAGAAAGATGGTATTGGTTAGCCTATTTGCAGGGCAGGAATAGAGATGCAGACATAGAGAACAGACTTGTGTATACAGTGGGGAAGGTAAGGGTGGGATGAGTTGAGAGAGTAGCACTGAAACATATGCACTGCTGCTGCTGCTGCTAAGTCACTTCAGTCGTGTCCGACTCTGTGCGACTCCAGAGACGGCAGCCCACCAGGCTCCCCCGTCCCTGGGATTTGCCAGGCAGGAATACTGGAGCGGGTTACCATTGCCTTCTCTGGAAACATATACACTACTATGTGTAAAACAGATTGTTGTTGTTGTTCAGTTGCTGAATCTTGTCCAACTCTTTGTGACCCCGTGGACTACAGCACTCCAGGCCTCCCTGTCCTTCACTATCTCCCCGAGTTTGCTCAAACTCATGTCCATTGAATCAGTGATGCCATATGACCATCTCATCCTCTGTCGCCCTCTTCTCCTGCCCCCAATCTTTCCTAGCATCAGGTCTTTTCCAGTGAGTTGGCTCTTTGCATCAGATGGTCAAAGTATTTGAGCTTCAACTTCAGCATCAGTCCTTCTAATAAATATTCAGGGTTTATTTTCTTTAGGATTGACTGGTTTGGTCTCCTTGTAGTCCAAGGGACTCTCAAGAATCTTCTCCAGCACCACAATTAGAAGGCATCAATTCTTCAGCTCTCAGGCTTCTTTATGGTCCAACTCTCACATCCATATATGATTGGTAGAAAAACCACATAGCTATGACTATATGGACCTTTGCTGGCAAAGTGATGTATTTGCTTTTTAATATGCTATCTAGGCTTGTGATAGTAAAATAGATAGTGAGAAGTTGCTACATAACACAGGAAGCTCAATCGAGTGCTCTTTGCAAACCTAGAGGGGTGGGAGAGGGTGGAGGTGGGAGAGAAGTTCAAGAGGGAGGGGACATATGTATACTTATGGCCAATTCATGTTGTATGGCGGAAACCAACACAGCATTGTAAAGTAATTATCTTCCAATTAAAAAGAAAAAGAAGACTCAATATGACAGTCTATTGGTGAAAAAAATTACGTTGGATGTCTCTAACTCTTCATCTTATGCTCAAGCCAATCTAATTTTTATGCACTGAGGTCACCTCAATGCACTTGGAATGGAAATCCCACTTCCTTGGAATAGTATTCCAAAAAAATACTTGGAAAGAAAAATGAAATGACTGTGAGAAAGTATAATTGGTTCCTTGGTGGATGTGATTAACACCAGGTCAGCTTAGAGCTAAGTCTAAAGATAATTGAGTAAGTGCAATTCATAATATTTACATTTTGGTGTTAAATTGTATGTAAAATTTTGTGTACCTTGCATTTGAAATGTTTGTATAAATTGTCTAAAGAATAACTGGCATGAATTAACTGATTCAGACTCTTGATTTTTAAGCTGACCACATAAAACCCAATTTGTAAACAGTACTGAAAAATTTCAGAGAATTTAAGATTATGGGCTTCCCTGGTGGCTCAAACAGTAAAAAATGCGCCTGCAATGTGGGAGATTTGGGTTCGAGCCCTGGGTATGGCAACCCACTCCAGTATTCTTGCCTAGAGAATCCTATGGATAGAGGAGCCTGGTGGGCTAAAGTCCATGAGGTCACAAATAGTCGGACACAGCTGAGCAACTAAGCACAGCACAGCAAGATTATATATAAGTAGGTAAGTATAATGCATGTATTATCATATTATATACATTGTATTTATATTTCTTAAGTAAGTTTTGGGAAATTTTGGTGTTCCAGAGACAATTGAAGGACTTAGAAATAAAGCTATATAAATAAATCAGATATTTAAAAATAACATTTTAAATGTTAAATAAATTTTAACATTTAAAGATATTTAAATAAATTTTAAATGTTTAAAGGGGTTTAGGTTTTAAATGGAACCCAAAGATGAATCGAAGAGCCTTTAAAGTGAATTTTAGAAATTCACTGCATATAATTTAAAGGAAGATAAGATTTATAAACTTAAGGAAAAATCGTGACTTCTCAATTTATTTTTAAAAATCAAGTATTAACATTAAAAAACACATAAGTCATGGAAGTGAAAACAATCTTTTCATCTAAGATACATGAAAATATATATGTGTATGTGTTTGTATATATATATATATATATATATATGTTCTTTGAGGTTTCACAGTAAATGAACAATCTGTATCACGGTAAAACTTGGATGGAGCTTTATCTTCTGCAGGATGTTATGTACAGATAAAGTTTCTTGGCTGCAGAATTTCCTGTCGTCCATACTTCAGGCTCAGTGCAATAGTTAGGACTTTGAAGAAAACACCAAAATGCACTTCCCTTGCTCTCTTCAGCAATTTGCATTAAGGGAAGCACTTAGTGCCCTGAATGCAATGTTTAAACTTGGTTGTTGAGTTCAACATGCCATTGCTATTGCTTCTGTGTTGAAAGACACAATGGAAATAGACTTGCAGAAAAATAGTTGACTTCGTAGATTGACCATAGTAACCATTAGCAAAAGGATTGCCTACAAATGCCCACTGCTCCCAAGTAATCTCAACACATAAGAAATAAAACAGTGCATCTCAGCAGAGCTGAATTTTACGTGTATATGTTTTGAAAGCTATAGTGATAGTTGTTTAGTCATGTCCAACGCTTTGCAACCCCAAGGAATAGTCCATGGAATTCTCCAGGCCAGAATCCTGGAAAAGGTAGCTGTTCCCTTCTCCAGGGGATCTTCCCAACCCAGGGATTGAACCCAGGACTCCCACATTGCAGGCAGATCCTTTACCAGCTGAGCCTCCAGGGAAGCCCAAGAATACTGGAGTGGGTAGCCTATCCCTTCTCCAGCAGATCTTCCCAATCCCGGAATCAAACTGGGGTTTCCTGCATTGCAGGAGGATTCTTTACCAGCTGTGCTACCAGGGTGTATGTTTTATTCGGCTCCCATTTTCAAAACCACGCTCTGAAATGAACTTGCTTCAAGAGCAGTCAATTATTAAATGAAAGAACTTCAGCAAGAGCCTTCAAATGCTATTGTTTAGAATTCTAATGGAATCTAGGCTGTTTGAAATGGTTTATCCCGTGGACTTTTAATACTATTTTACACTTATTGAGAGCCAACAAAAGAATGATTACAAAGCAAACAAGCAGGAATTTGCAGTCTCAACTCTGCCTTTCTGTTGTCCAGATCATCACAGAGACCTTTCTATTTGGATCGACATAGATAATTCTTTTTTCCAGGACAGTCTGAAATTATCTCACGTGTTTTCCTTTGTTTTCTTCTCACATATGAATCTCATTGTTTTCCCTCAGGTTCTGCCTGGGCAGCATGTTATCACCTCTTGAAAAGGTCGACATCACAATTCTCTTTCTAATTTACTCTCCCAGGATTTCTGTCCTAAACCAACATATTATAATATCCCTTTACAGTCAACATCTGTGAAGCACCTTACTGCCACTTCTTATCTTTACAGGACAAGATTTTGCTCCTGGCTTTCCTGGGATAAACTTGTCTATCTTTTAATTAGTTTACCTGTTAGGCGAACGAGATGAGCCAGTGTGTAAATTCCACGGCAGGGTTTTTAAAATCAATCTATTTTTAGAGATAGTTTCCTTTTGTAGAATTTGGCAGGGATTCCCCAAGAGTAGATCAGAATTGACTCTGATCATTTGAACAGTTCCTTGGAGGCTCCCCTGGTGGCTCAGACAGTAAAGAATTATCTGTAATGGGGGAGACCTGGGTTCAATCCCTGGGTTGGGGAGATCCTCTTGAGAAGAGAATGGATACCTACTCCAGTATTCTTGCCTGGAAAATCCCATGGACAGAGGATTCTGGTGGGCTACAACCCATGGGGTTGCAAAGTCAGACACGACTGAGCAACTAACTTATTGACTGATCTCCAAGATGTTTACCACTATGTCCTCTAACTCTGGTCTGGCGTTTTAAGGAGATTTCCAAGGGAAAAGAGAGCACTGCTGAAAGATGATCCTATTTTCCCTCCTTTCCTAACTTCCTGGTCCCCTCCTATCCCTCAGTGATGTCATAAATAGCCCTGATTGCTCCTTTCCCCTCCCCCAGTGAATTGCACAACTCTTGACCCACTGAGCACCTCTCCCAAATGCAGACTGCTTACATAGCTGTGGGGGCCAGCGCAGAATAAAAACGTTTCAAAATGCATCTTGTTTAAAAAAAAATCATTTAAGCACTTTAAGATGGTGACAGCAGAGCAGTAAGCCAAGTGCAAGGCTCTTCTAGGTTCAAGTCCCTGTAGGACAATGCAGGTTGTAGTATGCCCATGAAGAAAAGTGCAGATTCCTGGCCATCAGAATTAGAATCCCCTCCAAGAGAATTCAGAAGTCTTCATATAAAAATTAGTACATAAAGGAAATCCAAAAGTAACTTTGTTCTTAGGGAAAGGATAAGGACGAAGACAGGTGGGGGATAGAAGGTAGGTAGAGTATGAGATAGGGAAGGAGAGGCTTGGGACATTACCCAGGGACTGAGAGGCTGACCAGCTTATGATAGAGACTAGGAGGTACAGAATAAGAAGTGCCAGAGAGGAGAGGGGTTCCAGAATGAGCCGGAGGTCCATATGCTGGAATAATCGATTTAAAATCATACAGCTAGTCAAAAACACCTCATTGACAGGACTTCCTTTGTAATCTAGTGGCTAAGACTCCACACTCCCAGTGCAGGAGACCTGGGTTCCATCCCTGGTCAGGGCAATAAATCTCACATGCTGCAGTTAAGAGTTCACATGTTGCAACCAAAAAAAAAAAAAAAAAAATCCCATGAGCTTCAACGAAGATCAAAGATCCCCCAAGCCGCAACTAAGACTCAGCCCAACCAAAAAAATAAATTAAAAAAAAACCACCTTATTGAATGATGCCTCCCTTCAAGAGATCATGGGAAATCTACATAGGCCTTTGATTATGAAACTGATGACCAGAAAAGTGAAACTTTACCTAATACTTGAGAAAACTGATACAGGTACTATGCATGACTCCTGGTTTTCCAATAATGCAAGAAGGTATCAGTTCAGTCTCTCAGTCGTGTCCGCCTCTTTGGGACCCCATGAATCGCAGCACGCCAGGCCTCCCTGTCCATCACCAGTTCCCAGAGTTTACCCAAACTCATGTCCATCGAGTCGGTGATATCATCCAGCCATCTCATCCTCTGTCGTCCCCTTCTCCTCCTGCCCCCAATCCCTCCCAGCATCAGGGTCTTTTCCAATGAGTCAACTCTTCACGTCAGGTGGCCAAAGTATTGAAGTTTCAGCTTCAGCATCAGTCCTTCCAATGAACACCCAGGACTGATCTCCTTTAGGATGGACTGGTTGGATCTCCTTGCAGTTGGATCTCCTTGCAAGGGACTCTCAAGAGTCTTCTCCAACACCACAGTTCAAAAGCATCAATTCCTCGGTGCTCAGCCCTCTTCACAGTCCAACTCTCACATCCATACATGACCACTAGAAAAACCATAGCCTTGACTAGACCGACCTTTGTTGGCAAAGTAATGTCTCTGCTTTTCAATATGCTATCTAGGTTGATCATAACTTTCCTTCCAAGGAGTAAGCATCTTTTCATTTCATGGCTGCAATCACCATCTGCAGTGATTTGGAGTCCAGAAAAATAAAGTCACACTGTTTCCCCATCTATTTTCCATGAAGTGATGGGACCAGATGCCATAATCTTCGTTTTCTGAATGTTGAGCTTTAAGCCAACTTTTTCACTCTCCACTTTCACTTTCATCAAGAGGCTTTTTAGTTCCTCTTCACTTTCTGCCGTAAGGGTGGTGTCATCTGCATATCTGAGGTTATTGATATTTCTCCTGGCAATCTTCATTTCAGTTTGTGCTTCTTCCAGCCCAGTGTTTCTCATGATGTACTCTGCATATAAGTTAAATTAGCAGGGTGACAATATACAGCCTTGACATACTCCTTTTCCTATTTGAAACAGTCTGTTGTTCCATATCCAGTTCTGACTGTTGCTTCCTGACCTGCATATAGATTTCTCAAGAGGCAGGTCAGGAGGTCTGGTATGCCCATCTCTTTCAGAATTTTCCACAGTTTATTGTGATCTACACAGTGAAAGGCTTTGGCATAGTCAATAAAGCAGAAATAGATGTTTTCCTGGAACTCTCTTGCTTTTTCCATGATCCAGTGGATGTTGGCAAGTATATATAATTGATGCTAAAACTATACTGAACAAAACTGATTAACTTGATTTTTCAGAAAGCATTTCAGGATCTTGCAGGGCCTTGGAACAAGGATTAGAAATTTATTGAAGAATTAAATTATTGCATTGATTCATTCACAAATTAACTAAATTAAATTCATGAAATAAATTAATTTATTGACGAAGAAAAGTGTGACCACACCAGCTAATCACTAATCCACAAATGACTAAACTAGTTTTCATTAAACAAGCTAATGAATAGCTAATGCGAATCTAACACATATTTGTTGAGCGAATGGACTACTGAAGAAAGGCAGACAAATCTCTTATTAACCCCCAGATCTCAGAATTATCTTTTTCCAATCTGAAACCTGTTAGCTTTTTTCCACAAGGCACCCAGAGAAAATACTGATCTAATGGATGCTTGTTTTGCAAGATTAACCTCCTGTTTCTCCTGCGTCCCACATAGTGAGAAATTTAGAACTTTTCTGGTTAAATGTTGAGCCACTCTGTGGAGCATAAACACAATTTAGGGAAGAGATTAAATGAGTCAACTAAGCCTCAGCTCACGTGCCTGGAAGCAAAAGAATGTGAAGCCATTGCAGAGTTTCCCCTTAGCTCTCTGAAGGGGATTGTGATGTTTTTTCTATAATTGAGTTATGATTTTAAGATGTTTTATTATAGATTTTTTAAAAATAATAAAAATATTAACTTAAGATTTCAAAAGATATCCTCAGTGTCCAAAATTTGGAAAATGGGACTTCCCTGCTAGTGCAGTAGTTAAGACTCCACACATTGGATCCCTGGTTGGGAACTAAGATCCTGCAAGCCACACGACCAACACCAATACCACCACCAACATCAAAAAAGGGAGAAGAAGCCTGGGTTTATTCACAGGGCAGCATCAGCTTTTGAAGATGAGAATGGATGGTGAGAAAGGGGATAAGGGTCTGCTTCCAGTGGATCAGAGGTTAAAGTGTCTGCCTCCAATGCAGGAGACCCAGGTTCGATCCCTGGGTCAGGAAGACCCCCCTGGAGAAGGAAATGGTAGCCCACTCCAGTATTCTTGCCTGGAGAATCCCATGGACGGAGAAGCCTGGTAGGCTACAGTCCACGGGGTCGCAAAGAGTTGGACACGACTAGTGAATTCACTTCACTTCACTCCGGTAATGGTGGACTCAACGCTCCCACAGAAGACAATTGTCAACTGTAAATAAAATCCCAAAACAACTCCTGAAGTCCTGGTGAGTGATCTAAAAGCAGGCAGAACCTGGAGAGGAATCCATATTCGGGGCAGCAGTGGCACCAGCTGACTTTCCTACTTGTGTGGCCTTTAGCCTGAAGTCAGATGGTATCTTTAGGATGCGGGTGGGGATAGAAGAGCAGCAAAACCTTAGATAGAAACCTGCAGTCTTTCTGGGCTAAAAAACCACAGAACAGAAGCAGGGAAACCACAGCAGCTAGAAAGTGAGGGGGACAAATCTGAGAAAGGAGAGCAGGAGAGAAGAACGGCCCCAGATTTTCTGCATAAACTTTGCCCACATCTCTGGACTGACCCTTAAACTCTGCCTGCATGGTTAGACTTCAAGCAGCACCGAGGAGGCTGAAGAAACTCGACAGAGAATTTAACTGTTGCTCACTACTTAGAAAACAATCATATTCTCTGCCAGAGGATCTCCAGTGGGAGCTGGAGGCACCTCCTGCCAGGGAAGAGACAACAAATTACTATTTTACTCAAAATGTGAGTTTCTACTTTCCACACATGAGGATGGCTCCTATCAGAAAAACAGAAAATAACAAGTGTTGGTGAGAATGTGGAGAAAATGGAAACTTTGCGCACTGCTAACCAATAATGTTGGAGAAGGCACTGGCGACCCATTCCAGTACTCTTGCTTGGAAATTCCCATGGATGGAGGAGCCTAGTGGGCTGCAGTCCATGGGGTCACTAAGAGTCGGACATGACTGAAGTGACTTCGAAGCAGCAGCAGCAGCAGGGACTTCCCTAATGGTCCAATGATTAAGACTCAGGAGGTGCAGGTTTGATCCCTAGTCAGGGAACTAAGATCCTACAAGCTTGGCTGTGTGATCAAAAAATTAAAAAAAAAGAAGAAGAAGAAAGAAAAGAAAATTAGTGGTTCCTAAAAATTAGATATAGATTTAATGTGCAACCCAGCAATTTCACTTCTGGGAATGAGAACAAGGATTCAACAGATCCTTGAACACCTATGCCAGGTGGCACTAGTGGTAAAGAACCCAGCTGCCAGTGCAGGAGACATGAGATTCAGATTCTATGTATGGATGGGAAAGATCCCCTGGAAGAGGGCATGGCAACCCACTCCAGTATTCTTGCCTGGAGAATCCCATGAATAGAGGAGCCTGCGGGCTACAGTTCATAGGCTCACAATGAGTGAGACACAACTGAAATGGCTTAGCAAGCACGTGTTCATACCAGCATTATTTACAGTAGTCAAAGGTGGAAATAACCTAAGTGTCCATTGGCTGATGAATGGATAAACAAAATTTATTGTAGATATATACAATAGGATATTATTCAGCCTTTGAAAGGAAGGAAACTGTGACACATGCTACAACCTGTGTGAGCAAAGCATCTTGCTTTTGTTTCCCATTTGTCATGTGACCTTAAGCAAGCTGCTTACTTCTTCTGTGACTCAGTTTCTTTACCTATAAAGTAAAATTTTTATCTTTCTGACTTTATCTCAAGGCATTTTAATGACAAATTGAATAAATGCTTGTGAAAGCATTATGAAGAACGTTGAACATATGTGCGCTTTGGTATGTTGTATTTACTATGAAATTCGGAAATTTTTCCCTCCCTCCTCCTCCCGCTTCCTCCCCGCACCCCTTCACCTCCTCTCCCTCTTTCTCCTCTCTCTTCTTTCCAGTCTTATTGAGATATAATTGACATCTAGCACTGCACATCTTTAAGGTATACAGCATAATGATTTGACTTACATACATCATGAAATGATTGTCAAGCTTATCCATCATCTCTTATAGAAATAAAAGAAAAGAAAAAGAAAAAATATTTTTCCTTGCAATGAGAATGCTAAAGATTTACTTCTGTAACAACTTTCATATATAATGTAAGTAGTGTTAATTATGTTAATCACAGTGTACATAATGTTGTTAGTACTTATCTTATAATTAGAACTTTGCACCTTTTGACCATCTTCATTCAATTCCCCTTGCCCGCAGCACGTGCCTCTGGTAACCACCAATCTGATCTCTGTTGTGTAAGTCTGTCTTTTGAAGTAGAAGTCTGTTTTTTGAAGAAATTTTTCTTCTTACTTGACAGATCTTTCTTAAATATAAATCCTCTATCTTGTCATCTTCATGTCAAGCTTTGTAAAGTAGGCAGTAAATTATCCCCTGTTTATAAGAAGAGCTAAACACAGAGTGTTTGGTCTAGTAGGAATTCAATAAATATTAGTTTCCTCACTTTGTTTGAATGGGCATAGGAGGCAAAGCCTGTCAGAGATTAATTATGTGTCAACTTGACTGAGCCATAAGTTGCCCAGATATTTGGCCAAAACTCTATTCTGGGTGTTTCTGTGAAGGTTTTTTGGTGAGATTTGCATTTCATTCAGTAGGGTGAATAAAGCAGATTGTCCTCTTGGATATGGGTGGGCCTTGTCCAATCAGCTGAAGTTGTAAATAGAAAAAAAGACTGATCCTCCCTGGAGTAAAAGAGAATTTTTCTTGCCTCTGAATCAAACTAAAATGTCAGCTCTTCCTGGATCTCAAGCTTGCTGGCCTTTGGACGGGCACTATGTCATTGCCTCTCCCCTATCTGCAGATCTTCAGATCTTGGGTCTTGACCACCTCCAAAATTACCCAAGCCAATGAAATATATATATATATATATATATATATAAGTGAATCATTTTGCTGTATATCAGGAACTAACACAGCATTGTAAATCAACTATACTTCAATTAAATACATGTATATATACACACTGCTGCTGCTGCTAAGTCGCTTCAGTCGTGTCCGACTCTGTGTGACAGCCTTCCCCCCATAGACAGCAGCCCACCAGGCTCCCCCATCCCTGGAATTCTCCAGGCAAGAACACTGGAGTGGGTTGCCATTTCCTTCTCCAATGCATGAAAGTGAAAAGTGAAAGTGAAGTTGCTCAGTCGTGTCCGACTCTCAGCGACCCCATGGACTACAGCCTACCAGGCTCCTCCGTCGATGGGATTTTCCAGGCAAGAGTACTGGAGTGGGTTGCCATTGACACATTCTATTAATTCTGTTTCTCTGGAGAACTCTGATTAATACAGTCTGGTACTTACTCATCTAAAGTCATGGGGAATGTGTTTGCAACATCCTAAAAATAATAGCTGTGATCTTCTTATGAGCAATTAGTTTCAAAACTGAAGATCCTGAGTGTGGTGGGGAAAGGGAGCTATGCCTTAGCAATCACATAATTACAGGAGAGCCCCAGCCTCAGGACACATCCTCGGGGAATTCCATTCTTTTCATGACTGGGACCTCCCTGTCTTTTACGCCGTAAGCCATAAGGTGCAAATTATTTTGTTGTTGTTCAGTCGTGTCCAACTCTTTGTGACCCCAAGGACTGCAACACGCCAGGCTTCCCTGCCCTTCACCATCTCCTGGAGCTTGCTCAAACTCATGTCCATTGAGTCAGTGATGCCATCCAATCATCTCATCCTCTGTCAACCTCCCTCTCCTCCTGCCCTCAATTTTTCCCATCATCAGGGCAAATTGCTTATTTGGTTAACAAAAAGCTCACTTATGGTTTATCTCGCCTTCTCCACGCCGTAGGTCCTTCCCCACATCATACGTCCTTAATGTGTCAGTTGCGCAGAAGGCAGTGACTATTTTTTTAAAAGTCAGAAATGATCCGCAATGGCTTGTCACCTGGCTCTATTAAGAATGGCTTTTAGGTGTCCGCTCCCCTTTATTCTCAGCCAACCCGAGAAAGAACATACCGTGGTTGTCTGGCTTTGGGTGGTGCTTCCTTTCTCACATCGCCAGTGATTTACAACCTCGCTTTTAGGTTAACCACGACCATGGCCGTGACCATGCACACAGTCTACCCTGGATAGACTCAGCTTGTGGGGGATACGGCTGTTAACGAGAGAGAGCCTGGCTCCCAGGGGGTTTGGCTACTGAGACGCATTTTTCTTCCTCTCTCATTTACTAGTGGAACACACTGGCTGGGAGGAAAAGAAGATAAACAGTGGCCTTTCAATTTTCCCCTAAGCTAGGGTTTATGTTTTACTTTTCCCAGATCCCAGATAAATTATCTTCCCGCTTTCTGTTTTATGCCACTTTAGAGGACATATGTCAAGCTCTTAACACTGATTAAAAATAGACCATTGGACGGAAACAGAATACCATAACATAGGGGGATTTTGCTCTTCAGTTTTGTTACTTTAATAAATGTAACGTTAATCAAAAGAGCTGGATGAATCGTCTTGGAGCCCAAGTCCTCTGTTGTCTACAGAACAGATGGAACTTCTCAGCTCTCTTCCCTCACAGTCATTCTACTTGATCACCCAGAAAGGTGAGTTTGCCCTGTCTCCACCACTACCCTCTCATGGGAAGACTCAGTTAAAGACAACGTCTATAATTGTATGGTTTTATCTCTGTTTAGGCTATGAGCTTGCTCGATAGTTACTGGGGTACATATCTTACTTCCTCTTTTAAATTGACAACCCCCACTAACCAAGGTTACAGACATGTTTTTCCCACAAGACACGCCATGATCTGTAGACACACGTGTGTGCACGTGCTAAGTTGCTTCAGTCATGTCCGACTCTTCGCAACCCTGTGAACGGTAGTCCACCAGGCTCCCCTGTCACTGGGATTCTCCAGGTAAGAATCCTGGAGTGGATTGCCATGCCCTCCTCCAGGGGATCTTCCCAACCCAGAGATCAAATCTCATCTCTTATGTCTTCTGCATTGCCAAGTGGGTTCTTTACTTCTAGTGCCAGCTGGGAAGCCTGTACACACACATAGGAGCCCTCAATTAGAAACAGTTATTGTTTAAACCAATGAGTGAATAAAAATATTTTTTTCTTTTTTTTTAATTTAAATGTATTTATTTTAATTGGAGGCTAATTACTTTACAATATTGTATTGGTTTTGCCATACATCGACATGAATCCTCCACGGGTGTACACGTGTTCCCCATCCTGAACCCCCCTCCCTCCTCCCTCCCCATACCATCCCTCTGGGTCATCCCAGTGCACCAGCCCCAAGCATCCTGTATCCTGCATCGAACCTGGACTGGTGATTCGTTTCTTATATGATATTGTACATGTTTCAATGCCATTCTCCCAAATCAACCCACCCTCTCCCTCCCCCACAGAGTCCAAAAGACTGTTCTATACATCTGTGTTTTTTGCTGTCTCTCATACAGGATTATCGTTTCCATCTTTCTAAATTCCATATATATGCATTAGTATACTGTATTGGTGTTTTTCTTTCTGGCTTACTTCACTCTGTATAATAGGCTCCAGTTTCATCCACCTTAAACAGTTATTGTTTAAACAAATGAGTGAAAAAAATATTTTAAAAGCTATAGATGACAAGGATTCCAGGCACTGTTAGGCTCAATTATAATTAGTCACACGTTGCCAGCAGTTTGGGTCAGATAGTCAACATTATCAACAGACACCAGCCAATTGGTAGGTGAAGATGTAGAACCCCCTCCTTTAAGATCACTGTTTTCACAGAGAACACTATTCGAAGTAAGGCATTTCCAGTCAGCAATTCTGAACCCACACTCTGCCGATGTGCTGAGGTCTGGAAAGATTTACCCTTTCTAAAATAGGGCTCCGGGGCTGCAACAGGAAGTGGATCAATGCCCCTAGTGAGAATGACTGTTTCTAGAAACTCAGAGTTTGCTAGACTGAGGCAACATCATAAGAAGATACTTGTTAATCTCCTTGTGCATTCGACTTCATATTGATATGCTGACCTATATAAGAAAGGAAGAACTTGGCTTCTGTGGAAAAACAAAGTTAGAAGGGAGTGAGAATGAACTCTTTGGTGGTGGGGAAGGTCTACTAAACTTTTTCTTAAGAAAATTAGGTCATTTGAAATAATGTGCAAAAACTAGTATTTTTTTAAACTCAAAATTTTCCTCAGGCACCTCAGAATTTTCCGTTTCTGGTCAACATCTGAAAGACAGAAAAGGAAGTGTGGTGTGAGGTAATGACGGCCTGACCAGGAGCAGAGCAAGGCCCCAGACCTCATGAGGAAGCTCCACCAAAAGAGGAACAGGGCCTCTCAACTTAGAAAACAAACACCTGGGGTTGAATGGCCTCCCTATAATTCAGAGCAGGTGCGGTTGTTCTGGCCATTTGCTGACGGCGAGATGGAGGAGAGAAAAGAAAAGGCAGGGGGAACACAGAGACGCAGAGGCTTCAGAGATTCCTGTTGCTAGGGAACCACTTCCTCTGCACACACACAGCTATTCAGATATCACTAGAATAATCCTTCTTAGGCTTCGAAGGAAAGGAAACAGCTCTCAATGCTCAGATGTCACGGTAATGCTGGGCCAGGCCTGGCTTTTCCAGCAGGCACCTAAGAGCTGAGGGTGTCAGGAGAGAGCAAGATATGAGTGGGCATCTTGTTCCCAGTCAAAGAGACAGTGGGCTGACCCCCGTCCCACCTCATCTCCCCAGACGCGTCAGGTACACTGTAACACCACATCCAACACACACAATTCTACCATCAGTTCCCTGAGAGCAGAGACAGCGTTTCATTCATCTTCAGGTGCCCGCGTTCTCCCACACAACGTGACCTGCTGTATGATTCCAACTCTATGACATTCCGGAAAAGGCAAAACTATGGAGACAGGAAAAGATCATGGTCACTAGGGGTTGCGGGAGTGTGGAGAAGTGAAGAGATGGAGCACAGAGGATTTTCAGGGCAATAAAAAATACTCTATGTGATATTTTAATGACAGATACATGCCGTTATACAGTTGTCCAAACCCACTGAGTGTAGACTACCAAGAGGGAACACTCATGTAAACTATGGATGACTATGATATTGGACTATAGGTTTATCAATGGCAACAAGTGTTCCACTTCGGTGAGTGATGCTGATAACGAGGAAAGGTATGCAGGTGTTGGAGCAGGGAGCTTGTGGGAAATCTCTGTACCTTGCACTCAATGTTGCTGTCAACCTAAAACTACTCTAAAAAAATGAAGTCTATTAACAATAAAGGAAATAAAGCTGAAAATTCATTGGAAAGACTGATGCTGAAGCGGAAGCTCCAATACTTTGGCCACCAGATGCGAAGAACTGACTCATTGGAAAAGATTCTGATGCTGGGAGGGATTAGGGGCAGGAGAAGGGGGTGACAGAGGATGAGAAGGCTGGATGGCATCACCGACTCAATGGACAGGAGTTTCAGCAAGCTCCAGAAAACAGTGAAGAACAGGGAAGCCTGGCCTGCTGCAGTCCATGGGGTCACAAAGAGTTGGACATGGCTTAGCCACTGAATAACAACAACAAAAATAAAACGAGCCACATTCCCTCGCTCTTACCATCCTCAGCACATACTGGCCCCAGCTTGAAACTGCCAGCCCCTAGTGTGCATCCCACTGTTCCCTTCAGGATGAAACTCCAGCCATCAACAACAGTGATTGTTTTTTTAACAATCAACCCTTGCTTTCCCACCTGCCCTACTTTTTTGCTTTCTCTCTCCACTACCTGGGCTTCCTAAGATCTTCTCCAAACAATCTGCGCTAGAATCCTTGTCTCAGAATCTACTTCTAGAAGAGCCAAAGTAAGGCATCTCCTGACAGCATATATATCACTTGTCCAGCCCTATCTGTAAGAGAGGCTGGGGAATATAGTTCTAGAACTAGTGCAGTCGTTCTGGCCATTTGCTGATAGCGAGATGGAGGAGAGGAAAGAAAAGGCAGGGAGAACACAGAGACTAAAATTGCATTCAACGGTTTAAACCTAAAATTGTATTCAACAATATCAGATCCCGTGGCTAGAGAAGAGAATGCGAATATCGGATAAACTGGCAGGGATAAGACATGTCCACATGTGATTGTAAATGATGGCCCATAAAGGAGGTATTGGTGAGATTGCTTCTTGGTAGGTCCTCCATTATTTAATTGAGACTGTAGAATTGGACCTGGACCTTCAAGCCTACGTGTGATTTTAATAGATGAATAGATAATCTGTCAGTGGTACATAAGATGTATAAGAGGAGGTAGAATCTGGATGCACAAAGACCTATTAGGAAACTGACATGAAGGAATAATGACCCAACAATGGAGTATAACAGCAGAACTGGAAATGTTGGCATATATACAAGAAATACAGTAAAGGAATTCAATAAAATTGATACAGAAGTTAAGGAGCAAGAAGGAATCAAACAGGACCTTGAAGCCAAGATGGACCATAAACAGAAATTACACAATTGGATGAAAGAAGCAAATCTGATGGAAGTTTATTATTATTATTGGCTCTATGAGATTTAAATACAATGTCTTATTAGAGTGAAGTAGATTTAAAACAGATACTCAACTTCACTAAATCTTAAAAAAAGAGAGAGAAAGGTAAAGGCTCTCATTTCTTTACTTCATCTCCATGACCTTGCCAAAGCATGACTTTATATGCCCAAGGCAAATTCCAAGGACCCCTCTACTCACCTCTCCCTCCTTAAAAGAAACCAGGAAGGTTAGGCCTTTCTAAAGGGCACTCAAGCCAAGATCCCTGCTGACAAACTTGCTCAAATCAGAAGGATATAAAATCAACCCTCTCATATGGTGCATGCATGCGTGCTAAGTCGCTTCAGTTGTACCTGACTCTTTGCGACCTTATGGACTGTAGCCTGCCAGGCTCCTCTTTCCATGGGATTTCCCAGGCAAGAATACTGGAGTGGGTTGTCATGCCCTCCTCCAGGGATCTTTCTGACCCAGGAATAAAACCCAGGGCTTCTACCGCTCCTGCCTTGCAGGCAGATTCTTTACCATTGAGCCACCAGGGAAGCCTCTCATATGGTTCAGTTCAATTCAGTTCAGTCACTCAGTTGAGTCTGACCCTTTGCAACTCCATGGACTGCAGCATGCCAGGCTTCCCTGTCCATCACCAACTCCTGGAGCTTGCTCAAACTCATGTCTAGTGAGTTGGTGATACCATCCAACCATCCCATCCTCTGTTGTTCCCATCTTCTCCTGTCTTTCCCAGTATCAGGGTCTTTTCCAATGAGTTAGTTCTTCGCATCAGGTGGCCAAAGTATTGGAGCTTCAGCTTCAGCATCAGTCCTTTCAATGAATATTCAGGACTGATTTCCTTTAGGATTGACTGGTTTGATCGCCCTGCAGTCCATGGTACTGCTCAGAAATTCTTAACTCTATCCAGAAGACATTTGGTATTTGCAGAGTCACTGAAATGGCTAAGACAGTAGGATTTGGACTGACTCAACCAGACTTGTTGGGATAAATGGATTTTTTAAACTCGAGTTCCCTTATCTGCATAGTGGAAATAATATAGTACCTACTCCATAGGACTGTTAAGAGGATTAAATAGGAAATCCATGTAAAGCACTTACCAAGGCCCCTAGTGCATTGCAAGTAGTTAATAAATGTTAACTGTATTACTGTTAAGTATCAGACTGGCATGGTTTCCAGATGTCTTATGTTCAGGTGTTAGAAAAGAACAATTCAGATGATGTGATCCTGAATATGTGAAAATCAAACATGGCAGCTTTACTGGAATAATTCAGAATAAAATCAGTGGATTGTAAGAGGTAAGGGGCAGAGACAGTTGCAGTCACCTGAAGGAAGTGACACAAGTATCCATTTTCCTTCCATCTTTTCAAGATGTTTGAAGGATCTACATACCCACTTGGAGCAGGGCAGCCATGAGAAGAATCCAGGCACAGAAATAAATGGCAAAGCATGAACTTCCAGAAACATGGCTATTAGGGTGAGGGCAGCAACTGGTTCCATGTGAACAAAAAAGCAAGACTGCAAGACTTCACACCCTGTCTTAGCATCTAGCATAACAGCAGGCTTCATAAACCCTGTTGAACAAAGAGACAAATGAAGCCTGTGATCAAATACACGGATGTCCTGGTGTTTACAGTTACCACCAAATACTAGAATTGACTCTGAGAATGTGGTCTGACTCTCTCAGTCCTCGATCTGTTCTACTTCTATAGCTTGAAAATAGCCAAGGGCAATTTGTCCCTTTTGTCAGCTTCTCCTTGGATAAGAAAGCTAAAGATTTCTATGACTGCAATGCACACAGGAGTCATGCTTGGTCAAAATCCATCTAAAAGGTGCCAGGCACATAGCCAGATGGGCAAATGCTCACAAAGGGATATGATATCAGGCTTGCTGAGCAAGTGCAGAAACAGAAGACCTTGGTTGTAACCCTCTCGGTGGGCTACACAGTGGGAATACACTGGCCTCTCAGTTCCCATGAAAAGATGACCCAGAGGAGAAGTTTATGGCCTCTTAGGTGACCCTGAGTCCTCCAGCATCACGTGTCATCAAGATGTGAGATGGAATATATTAATACTTCTAGCTGTTTGGCCACACCCATCCATTAAGTGGTTTGGTCTTCTCATGGTACCCTGCAGAGCTGCAAAGTGTGAGTGATCCTCCATCACTGAGATCATGAGAATCCTCTGAAGAGGACAGCATTAGCCTCTTACAAAGAAGAAACCATCCCAGAGGAGCTTCAGAGAATTGTGTAAAGATTGCTGGCCAAGGTAAGCACTCATTAGCTTGATGCTAGCATGTCTTCCTGTTTCCATAGCAACAGCCCCCGCATCATCTTACTTGCTCCTTAGACCACAGGCAGGATGGAGAGGGGACACCTAGAGGATGCCACCCCAGCTATTTTTTTTTTAACCACTTAAGGATGCAAGCCTGGTTTGGCCAATTCTTACAATTTCTCAAGAGAAATAAGAACTTAGATTTTTAAATTAAAGTTCACGCTTTTCAAACATTGTGCATGTGTCTGTGTGTGTGTGTGCTCAGTTGAGTCCAACTCTTTGCAACCCCATGGACTATAGCCTGCCAGACTCCTCTCTCCATGGAATTCTGCAGGCAAGAAAGCTGGAGTGGGTAGCCATTTCTTCCTCCAGGGGATCTTCCTGACTCAGGGATTGAACCCAGGTCTCCTGCATAGCAGGTGGATTCTTTACCATCTGAGCCACCAGGGAGGCCCTCTAGCCCCTTCTGTTTATGCCCAAATCAAAATCCACATTCTAGCAAGGCCTGTGGACAGCATCTGTAAGCAGTCTAATTTCAAAGCAGTTATTTTGCATTTAGATTTTTAAAAACATTTTTGAAAGGTTTTTTGAGATTTCAACCAGGCTCGTTGATGTTTTTAAATATGTTATGATGAGTTCGATGCATGACTGTGTCAAGGGATCTTCTTTTAGTTCAGGTTCCCCAAGTTTATATGGGTGGTGGAGGATATAGGAGGGCAGTGGGATGCAGAGACAGGAGCGGGTAGCTGGCACAGGGCTTATTGCAGCCAGCAACTTCTGGAGGTAACTGGGGCTTGACCCTGTGGGGACCACGCTCCCCAGCTGTGCTTCTCATGAGGCCAGAGAGCAGAGGTATTGACTCACTAAGGCCCATAAGTAATTGCTTGGGGCTACCTCTGAAGGGCTTTAGAGCAGCCTCAGGCCAAGCTGGACCCCGTGCCCCTTCTAGATGTTAATACAAATTTGGGATCAGTGGCTGCTGCACCAGGAATCACTGAAGCACGTGGTAAAGTGCGGCTGCCACGAAGCCAAGTTGAACTGGAGCACGTGGGGAGTGCTTGAAATAAAGCAGCTGACTTCAGGGGCCGCAGAACCAAAAATGCCACTTCACTGAAATGTTTGCAGAGAGACATGGGCAAACAGCAACAACAACGACAACAACAGTCTTTGAGATGTAAAAACCCTCTCATTTTCTCTCCTCAAGCTTTTGTGACAATAATCAGCTGGAATTTCCAGTTGGTGACCCCTACTTTGTACATCCTGAGAACAAGAGGGAAGGTGGACTCCAAGGAGAGAGCTGGTGGGTATCCACATACGTTGCATGCAACACAAGTGCCATCTTCTTATTCATGTGCAGGGTGGGCATGTGGGGGGAAGTGGGGAGGGCAAGGAAGAAGCAGGGAGTGGGCAGAGAGATTCCCCCGGGATGGAAATCTTTAAAGACCATTGCTTGGCAGTTTGATTTATGTAATGCACATGCTATTCTAATAATAACATCACCATCCCAATTCTGTGTTCTCTAAGGGATTCTTCAGTTCAGTTCAGTTGCTCAGTTGTGTCCAACTCTTTGCGACCCCGTGGATTGCAGCACTCCAGGCTTCCCTGTCCATCACCAACTCCCAGAGACTGCTCAAACTCATGTCCAATCGAGATGGTGATGCCATCCAACCATCTCATCCTCCGTCATCCTCTTCTCCTCCTACCTTCAATCTTTAACAGCACCAGGGTCTTTTCTAATGAGTCAGTTCTTCACATCCAGGGGCCAAAGTATTGGAGTTTCAGCTTCAACATCAGTCCTTCCAATGAATATTCAGCTGATTTCCTTTAGGATTCACTAGTTTGATCTCTTCGCAGTCCAAGGGACTCTCAAGAATCTTCTCCACGCCACAGTTCAAAAGCATTAATTCTTCGGCACTCAGCTTTCTTTATAGTCCAACTCTCACATCCATACATGTTTACTGGAAAAACCATAGCTTTGACTAGACAGACCTTGGTTGGCAAAGTAATGTCTTTGCTTTTTAATACGCTGTCTAGATTGGTCATAACTTTTCTTTCAAGAGGTAAGCGTCTTTTAATTTCATGGCTGCAGTAACAACCTGCAGTGATTTTGGAGCCCAGGAAAATAAAGTCAGCCACTGTTTCCATTGTCTCCCCATCTATTTCCCATGAAGTAATGGGACCAGAAGCCATGACCCTAGTTTTCTGAGTGTTGAGTTTGAAGCCAACTTTTTCACTCTCCTCTTTCACTTTCATCAAGAGGCTCATTAGTTCTTCACTTTCTGCCATAAAGATGGTGTCATCTGCATATCTGAGGCTACTGATACTTCTCCCAGCAATCTTGATTCCAGCTTATGCTTCATCCAGCCCAGTATTTCACATGATGTACTCTGCATATAAATTAAATAAGCAAGGTGACAATATGCAGCCTTGATGTACTCCTTTACTGATTTGGAACCAATCTGTTGTTCCATGTCCAGTTCTAACTATTGCTTCCTGACCTGCATACAGATTCCCCAAGAAGCAGGTCAGGTGGTCTGGTACTCCCATCTCTTGAAGAATTTTCCAGTTTGTTGTGTACCACAGAGTCAAAGGCTTTGGCATAGTCAAAAAAGCAGAAATAGATGTTTTTCTGGAACTCTTTCACTTTTTTGATGATCCAATGGATGTTGGAAATGTGATCTCTGGTTTCTCTGCCTTTTCTAAAACCAGCTTGAACGTCCAGAAGTTCATGGTTCACATACTGTTGAAGCCTGGCCTGGAGAATTTTGAGCATTACTTTGCTAGCATGTGAGATGAGTGCAATTGTGCGACAGTCTGAGCATTCTTTGGCATTGCCTTTCTTAGGGAATGGAATGAAAACTAACCTTTTCCAGTTCTGTGGCCACTGCTGAGTTTTCCAAATTTGCTGGCATATTGAGTGCAGCACTTTCACAGCATCATCTTTTAGGATTTGAAATAGCTCAACTGGAATTCCATCACCTCCACTAGCTTTGTTCATAGTGATGCTTCCTAAGGCCCACTTGACTTCACATTCCAGGATGCTCTAGGTGAGTGATCACACCATCGTGATTATCTGGGTCATGAAGCTCTTTTTTGTATAGTTCTGTGTATTCTTGCCACCTCTTTTGATATCTTCTGCTTCTGTTAGGTCCATACCATTTCTGTCCTTTATCAAGCCCATCTTTACATGAAACGTTCCCTTGGTATCTCTAATTCTCTTGAAGAGATCTCTAGTCTTTCCCATTCTGTTGTTTTCCTCTATTTCTTTGCATTGATCACTGAGGAAGGCTTTCTTATCTTTCCTTGCTATTCTTTGGAACTCTGCATTCAAATGGATATATCTTTCCTTTTCTCCTTTGTCTTTACCTTTCAGAGGGGGTTCTTACAAAGACCGAATAATAAATGTCAAACAAACAAGAAAATAATAATTTTTAAAAAGTGAAATTGGATAGAAACATATCTTGTCTCTCTCACACACAAACAGAGATTAGGCTATTCTGCTCTAAGTATTTGTTCATGTTCAGTCACTAAGTGGTGTCCAACTCTTTGCAACCCCATGGACTGCAGCTTGCCAGTCCTCCCTGTCCTTCACTATCTCCCAGAGTTTGCTCAAACTCATGTCCATTGAGTCAAAGGTGCCATCCAACCATCTCATCATCTGTCACCTGTTTATCCTGCCCTCAATCTTTTCCAGCATCAGGGTCGTTTCCAATGAGTCAGTTCTTCACATCAGGTGGCCCAAGTATTGGAACTTCAGCATCAGTCCTTTGAATGAATATTCAGGGTTGATTTCCCACACTGAAAATTTCATCCCTGGGAACTGATTCACTTTTCCTGGATGACCTTCTGGTAAGCTCTCAGCCTCCATCCCCACTGAGCTAAGGGACAGGACAAAGTAAAGAAGGTGTCTCCTGGTACACATGTGCACAGAGTCAAAACCAAACATCAGGGACTTCCCTGGTTGCCTAGTGGTTAAGACTCCAAGCTCCCAATGAAGCAGGCATGGGTTTGATCCCTGGTCAGGGAATTAAGATCCCGCATGGTGCGGTCTTAAAAACAAAAAACACACACACTTAAAAAAACAAACAAACACCCAAACATCAGCTGTGGAGGTGAATTTCTGCTTCTCCTCAAGGCACAGGTGCCTGTCAATCAACAACATAGCAGGTACACTGTGAACACAGAGGACTAAAGCAGACCCTCATTTTCTTTATATTTCTGCTTTCCCATTTATGAACAATTGGTGGTTTGTTGAATTATGCCCCCCCCAAAAAAAAAATCTGGAAATGATTAGCTCTCTGCCTATGGAGAGAGGAGAAAAGGCCAGGACTGCTCTCTGGGCCATGCTGAGGAGGATGGATGCAGTGGGTTCAGAGCAGTGGGTGGACCATCACTTAAGAAATTTCACCTAGGAAAGCCCTGAGAACTTGGGAACCTGATTTCCTTTCTCTGATGCCTTCTCCTGGAATATGGCAGTGAGCTGGGGGCTGACTGGCACCTTTCAATAGGCAGACCAGGAGGTCTCCCATCACTGCAGACAGGAAGACTTCCCAAGCTGACCACTCTCTCCTGCCAAACACAATCATTTCCCCCACCGCCACAGCCTCCCAACCCCAGTCACCAGAGAAACATCTCTTCAGATTTTAGGATGAGTCCTACTGACTTCACAGGTGAAGAAAATCTAAGCCAAAAAAAAAAAAGGCTTTTTCCTATTGACACTGACAATGCAGAAACCGTAAGTAAATTCTGGAAACATCTTCCTTTTTGTGAATGTGTGTTGGAGCCTATGGCCTCCTGTCCAGCGGTGTTTTAGTTCTTGGAATAGGAAATGTTCTCACCTTCAAAGGACTGTGTTCCTCTGACAAACCTCCAGCAACAAGCATAGCACTGCTTTCATTTCTTCAGAAGAATTTATATGATTGTGAACAGCTAAGCACTGTTATCTGAAGCAGAGACAAACAATTGTAGTGAGATTCCTTAGGTTAAACAAAAGTATGGGACTTCCCTGGTGGCGCAGTGGGTAAGACTCTGCCTGCCAATGCAGGGGACATGGATTTGATCCCTGGTCCAGCCACACGTTACAGAGCAGCTAGGTCCGTGGGCCACAACTACGGCACCCGTGCCCTAGAACTTGTGAACTGCAATCACTGAGCCCACGTGCCACTACTACTGAAACCCTCACGCAGCAGGAGAGTAGCCTCCGATCTCTGAAACTAGAGAAAGCCAGGGCAAAGTGACAAAGACCCAGCGCAGCCAAACATAAAAAAATAAGTTAAAAATATATATACTGCAGCAAAGTCCCATAAAAGAATTTAAGGATCAGGACTTTGCTGAAATTCACCTATCGCGTCCAGTAGCATTTTCTCTAATAAACAGCCTCCCAGGAATCCTCAGATTATCTGTTCCGAGTCTAAGGGATTGGAAAGAATGTAAATTCAGAATAAAGGAAGTACACCACCCTTTTGTTTCCTAATTTCCCTACCTTAACAATTTCCTGATCATTCTTTGGCTGGGGCCTCAGACAAATCAGTAAGGAAGACAAATAACTTTCTTGCACAATCAGAAGAGAGTCTACTGAAATACAGTTGGCTGGAGTGGAAACCTCGCTTTGACTGTTCTCCCTATGATGTGAAAGCAAAAGCAGACATTTGTCTGGTTATCAGAGACTAGGTCTTATTTCTGACCTCTCACAAGGCTCTCAGTCAGAAAGTCTGACTTTTGAGTCTCCTTGGGGGCCCAGCCTCACACGCACAGTAACATTATGTCACTTAAGAAGCTGCAGAGTGAAACTCTGGTCTGGTTTCCCAGAAAGGTTACAAAAATATATATATTTTCTCCCTCATCGCATCCATTTTTAGTAGAAGAATTTTAACCATTTGGGGCTTGTTACTTTACATTTCAATAAACTACAAACCACAGGAAATGAAAATTTGACTAAGTACAGATGACACAGACACCCACCTCTGAAGGGGGTTGGGCCCCACTCAGCCCTGGGTGACCTTTAAGGAAAGGAGAACATTCAGATGAAATCCTCTGATGGGAATAAAATGGCTTCTTGGCTCCAATGAACAAAATGTTGCAATCTTGCAGCCCTAACAGCACATGGTGAGTACAGACCAAAAGACAATAAGGATTCCACAAAGTCTTCTTGGATTTTAAACATTTAAAGTTGTTGCAGCATTCAAAAGTACTTGGCTTGCTTCTAAAGCCATGCATGGCAAGAAACATGGCAAGATTGAGCCAACATTTTAAAAACACATTTTCCTTTTTTTTTCCTCTTGAAAATATAGCCATCAGAAAGGATGCAATTCTTTTTTAAAAAGAATTCTCTCAAGAAAGCATAGCTGGCCCATTCATTGGTCTCACCACCAACAGAGGAGCAAAAAGGAAAGAGATAATCCAGGGAAAGAATGACCTGAGAGAGTTTGGGGGTCTGAGTCATGTAGACCAAAAATCTGACTACTATACAACAGCTGTTTTTTCAGTGAGGCACATGCCCAGGTGAGAATGTGTAGACTAGTTCTTGCCCTTAGATAGTTCAGTCGCTCAGTCATGTCCAATTCTTTGCAACACCATGGATTGCAGCACCCCAGACTTCCCTGTCCATCACCAACTCCCAGAGACTGCTCAAACTTAAGTCCAATCAAGATGGTGTTGCCATCCAACCATCTCATCCTCTGTCATCCCCTTCTCCTCTCGCCTTCAATCTTTAACAGCATCAGGGTCTTTTCAAATGAGTCAGCTCTTCGCATGAGGTGGCCAAAGTACTAGAGTTTCAGCTTCAACATCAGTTCTTCCAATGAATACTCAGGACTGATCTCCTTTAGGATGGACTGGTTGGATCTCCTTGAAGTCCAAGGGGTTCTCAAGAGTCTTCTCCAACACCACAGTTCAAAAGCATTGATTCTTTGGCGCTCAGCTCTCTTTACAGTCCAACTCTCACATCCATACATGACCACTGGAAAAACCATAGCTTTGACAAGACAGACCTTTGTTGGCAAAGTAATGTCTCTGATTTTTAATATGCTGTCAGGGTTGGTCATTACTTTTCTTCCAAGGAGTAAGCGTCTTTTAATTTCATGGATGCAATCACCATCTGCAGTGATTTTGGAGCCCCCGAAAATAAAGTCTGCCACTGTTTCCACTGTTTCTCCATCTATTTGCCATGAAGTGATGGGACTGGATGCTATGATCTTTGTTTTCTGAATGTTGAGCATTGAGCCAACTTTTTCACTCTCCTCTTTCACTTTCATCAAGAGGCTCTTTAGTTCTTCTTCACTTTCTGCCATAAGGGTGGTGTCATCTGCATGATGATGCAGGTCCTTAGCACCTTCCAAAAACTGGTGAGAAATGGAATGTCTCCTGCCATATCAGTAAACAAAGGATATCACAGTCTTAGCAATTGTGGTCCTCCAACATGAGCTGCTGTGCCCTGAAGGAACTAAGGAAGGAAATAACTTCTGCCATCTAGCAGCCATCAGTCTGTGTCCACTCCCTACAGTAAGCCTTGAGAAAACTCGGAATCTGATAACACAGGATACTGACCCTAGATAGCTGAGATGCATAACAAAAAATGATTTTAGTGAGTGGAGACTCTTGCATCTTCCCTCACATAGAAAAGCACTAAATTCCTTAACTTGATGTATCTGGTTTCTTAAGCAGTAATCTTTTGATATTCCCGGCTACCTGCCCTACCTGCCCTTCATTGCAAAACTCTTATATATCCTAGCTCCTTCCCTCACCTTCTTGGAGCATTTTCTCAGAGCTATCTGAAACACTATCTCCCAGGCTGCAGTCCCTATTTTGCCCTCAAATAAAACCTAACTCACAACTCTCACACTGTGTAAATATTTTTCTCAACACTGGCTAACTGGGTGACCTTGCTTCCATCACCAGTCACATCCACAGCTGGGTGTTGTTTTGCTTTGGCTCCGTCTCTTCATTCTTTCTGGAGTCATTTCTCCACTGAACTCCAAGAGCATATTGGGCACCTACCGACCAGGGAAGTTCATCTTTACAGTGTCCTATCCTTTTGCCTTTTCATACTGTTCATGAAGTTCTCAAGGCAAGAATACTGAAGTGGTTTTCCATTCCCTTCTCCAGTGGACCACATTTTGTCAGACTCTCCACCACGACCTACCCATCTTGGGTAGCCCTACACGGCATGGCTTTTAGTATCATTGAGTTAGACAAGGCTGTAGTCTATGTGATCAGATTGGTTAGTTTTCTGTGATTGTGGTTTTCAGTCTGTCTGCCCTCTGATGGAGAAGGATAAGAGGCTTTTGGAAGCTTCCTGAAGGGAAAGACTGACTGAGGTGGAAACTGGGTCTTGTTCTGATAGATGGGGCCACGCTCAGTAAATTTTTAATCCAATTTTCTGTTGATGGGTGGGGCTGTGTTCTCTCTCTGTTATTTACCTTGGGCCAAACTATGGTGGAGTTAATGAAGACTAAAAGGTCCCATGCATAGGAACCTGGAATGTTAGGTCCATGAATCAAGGCAAATTGAAAATGGTCAAACAGGAGATGGCAAGAGTGAACATAGACATTTTAGGAATCAATGAACTAAATGGACTGGAATGTGCGAATTTAACTTAGATGACCATTATGTCTACTACTGTGGACAAGAATCCCTTAGAAGAAATGGAGTAGCCATCATAGTCAACAAAAGAGTCTGAAATGCAGAACTTGGATGCAATCTCAAAAACGACAGAATGATCTCTGTTCGTTTCCAAGGAAAACCATTCAGTATCACAGTAATCCAAGTCTATGTCCCGACCAGTAACGCTGAAGAAGCTGAAGTTGAATGGTTCTATGAAGACCTACAAGACCTTCTAGAACTAACACCCAAAAAAGATGTCCTTTTCATTATAGGGGACTTGAATGTAAAAGTAGGAAGTCAAGAAATACCTGGAGTAACAGGCAAATTGGGTTGCCATTGCCTTCTCCGACCCACTCCAGTACTCTTGCCTGGAAAATCCCATGGATGGAGAAGCCTGGTAGGCTGCAGTCCATGGGGTCGCTAAGAGTTGGACATGACTGAGCGACTTCACTTTCACTTTTCACTTTCATGCATCAGAGAAGGAAATGGCAACCCACTCCAGTGTTCTTG
>NW_011495023.1:11786767-11787188 GCF_000754665.1 Bison bison bison
GTCAACAAAAGAGTCTGAAATGCAGAACTTGGATGCAATCTCAAAAACGACAGAATGATCTCTGTTCGTTTCCAAGGAAAACCATTCAGTATCACAGTAATCCAAGTCTATGTCCCGACCAGTAACGCTGAAGAAGCTGAAGTTGAATGGTTCTATGAAGACCTACAAGACCTTCTAGAACTAACACCCAAAAAAGATGTCCTTTTCATTATAGGGGACTTGAATGTAAAAGTAGGAAGTCAAGAAATACCTGGAGTAACAGGCAAATTGGGTTGCCATTGCCTTCTCCGACCCACTCCAGTACTCTTGCCTGGAAAATCCCATGGATGGAGAAGCCTGGTAGGCTGCAGTCCATGGGGTCGCTAAGAGTTGGACATGACTGAGCGACTTCACTTTCACTTTTCACTTTCATGCATCAGAG
>NW_011495023.1:11787288-11793603 GCF_000754665.1 Bison bison bison
AGCTGACTGTGGCTCAGATCATGAACTCCTTATTGCCAAATTCAGACTTCAATTGAAGAAAGTAGGGAAAACCACTAGACCATTCAGGTATGACCCTAATCAAATCCCTTACAATTATTCAGTGGAGGTGAGAAATAGATTTAAGGGATTAGATCTGATAGACAGAGTGCCTGGAGAACTATGGACAGAAGTTTGTGACATTGTACAGGAGATAGGGATCAAGACCATCCCCAAGAAAAGAAGTGCAAAAAGGCAAAATGATTGTCTGAGGAGGCCTTACAAATAGCTGTGAAAAGAAGAGAAGTGAAAAGCAAAAGAGAAAAGGAAAGATATATCTATTTGAATGCAGAGTTCCAAAGAATAGCAAGGAAAAATAAGAAAGCCTTCCTCAGTGATCAATGCAAAGAAATAGAGGAAAACAACAGAATGGGAAAGACTAGAGATCTCTTCAAGAAAATTAGAGATACCAAGGGAACATTTCATGTAAAGATGGGCTCGATAAAGGACAGAAATGGTATGGACCTAACAGAAGCAGAAGATATCAAAAGAGGTGGCAAGAATACACAGGAGAACTGTACGAAAAAGATCTTCACGACCCAGATAATCACGATGGTGTGATCACTCACCTAGAGCCAGACATCCTGGAATGTGAAGTCAAGTGGGCCTTAGGAAGCATCACTATGAACAAAGCTAGTGGAGGTGATGGAATTCCAGTTGAGCTATTTCAAATCCTAAAAGATGATGCTGTGAAAGTGCTGCACTCAATATGCCAGCAAATTTGGAAAACTCAGCAGTGGCCACAGAACTGGAAAAGGTTAGTTTTCATTCCAAACCCTAAGAAAAGCAATGCCAAAGAATGCTCAAACTGTCGCACAATTGCACTCATCTCACATGCTAGCAAAGTAATGCTCAAAATTCTCCAATCCAGGCTTCAGCAGTATGTGAACCATGAACTTCCAGATGTTCAAGCTGGTTTTAGAAAAGGCAGAGAAACCAGAGATCAAATTTCCAACATCCGTTGGATCATCAAAAAAGCGAGAGAGTTCCAGAAAAACATCTATTTCTGCTTTTTTGACTATGCAAAAGCCTTTGACTCTGTGGTACACAACAAACTGTGGGAAATTCTTCAAGAGATGGGAGTACCAGACCACCTGACCTGCTTCTTGGGGAATCTGTATGCAGGTCAGGAAGCAACGGTTAGAACTGGACATGGAACAACAGACTGGTTCCAAATCAGTAAAGGAGTACATCAAGGCTGCATACTGTCACCCTGCTTATTTAACTTATATGCAGAGTACATCATGTGAAATACTGGGCTGGATGAAGCACAAGTTGGAATCAAGATTGCTGGGAGAAGTAGCCTCAGATATGCAGATGACACCACCCTTATGGCAGAAAATGAAGAAGAACTAAAGAGCCTCTTGATGAAAGTGAAAGAGGAGAGTGAAAAAGTTGGCTTAAAACTCAATGTTCAGAAAACTAAGATCATGGCATCTGGTCCCATTACTTCATGGCAAATAGATGGGGAAACAGTGGAAACAGTGGCAGAGTTTATTTTCCTGGGCTCCAAAATCACTGCAGGTTGTTACTACAGCCATGAAATTAAAAGACGCTTATTCCTTGGAAGAAAAGTTATGACAAACCCTGACAGCATATTAAAAATCAGAGACATTACTTTGCCAACAATGGTCTGTCTAGTTAAAGCTATGGTTTTTCCAGTAGTCATGTATAGATGTTGGAGTATAAAAGAAAGCTGAGTACCAAAGAATTGATGCTTTTGAACTGTGGTGTTGGAGAAAACTCTTGAGAGTCCCTTGGACTGCAAGGAGATCCAACCAGTCCATCCTAAAGGTAATCAGTCCTGAGTGTTCATTGGACGGACTAATGTTGAAGCTGAAACTCCAATACTTTGGCCACCTGATGGGAAGAAATGACTCATTTGAAAATACCCTGATGCTGGGAAGGATTGAGGTAGCGAGGAGAAGGGGCAACAGAGGATGAGATGGTTGGATGGTATTACCAACTCAATGGACAAGAGTTTGAGTAAACTGCGGAGTTGGTGATGGACAGGGAGGCCTGGCGTGCTGCAGTCCATGGAGTCGCAAAGAGTCAGACACGACTGAGTGACTGAACTGAGCCAAACTGAATTGGGTGATACTGTCAGCCCTTTTGCTGATGTAGAGTTCTCCCTTGCAGAAATTATGCCCTCTTCCTTGTCACTATCAGTAAAGCATATTTATTTTTTTCTCTATTATGGAAGTGATGTCATGGTCATATCAAAGGGGCTCTTAAGTTATGGAAATTCTTCTCCGTGATACCTCCATCTCATGGGTCTATCACTCATTCTTCCTTTTCCCTGTGCAGGGTGATAAGCCTCACTTCAGTTCAGCTTTCCATCCTTTATTTTTGCCTTGAACATTATATCAGAAAGAAGTTATAAGTCTTGAAAATGGTGTCTTTCAATAAAGGATTTAACCTCACTTGTAAATGTGCTTCCCAGGTGGCTCAGTGGTAGAGAATCCACCTGCCCGTGCAGGAGGTGTGGGTCAGGAAGAGCTCCTGGAAGAGGAAATGCCAACCTACTCTAGTACCCTTGCCAGGATAACCCCAAGGACAAAGGAACCTGTTGGGCTATTGTCGAAAGGGTCACAGAGAGCCAGACACAACTTAGTGTTGGAGCACTCACTTGTAAAGAGACACAATTCCTGCTCTGAAGAAACACTCTCTAATGAAATCTTTGCAGAGTATTCCCATGACTCAGGGCCATTCAATGCTCAGCCTAAGAAAGTGGTTCCACAGGCATTGTGATTGTATCCAGAAGTGTCCCTTTTTCTTTTTCTGTTTGCTGATGTGTTTAACAACTGCCACATTTTTTCATTCCACAGGTAGCTCTGTGGCTTAAATAGCAATAGGCTGAAGAAGAAGCAACACAATGATGTGAATTAACATGGACTAAGGTTTATGTGCCTAACTGCACGTTCTTCTGAAGGCAGAGAAATCAGGGGGTGAGTAGTGAGGAGGAACCTCACTAGGAGGTGCAGGGCACCAGAAGGGCAGGCTGAAGGCAAAGGTAAACCTCATTCACCTAATGAACTCTCCCAGTGCTAATCTTGCTGAAACAGAGCACCAGTTGACAGCAACCCATACTGTATCACATTAAAAGGGACTTAAATGGGCTACTCCATCCATTCAGCTACTGTATCCATAAAGTCAAGGGGGGATGCTACCTGATTCTGAGCAGGCATTAGGGTTCTATCTATTATAGGCAGGTCACTTATTAAGAAAAACTTCAATCATACATAGATGCTGAATCATTAGAGTGCAAAGCTGGTGATATTTAAACACACTCCCAATTAACCTGTCATTGTACCCTGGGTTACCCCTGCAAATAGAAATCATAGACCTCAGGATAAGGTGACAGATACCAAAGGATCAGATCATCAGCCAAAAAACAGGGGGGAGCAGAATTTCAAATAGATATCCCTTTGGAGTCAATTTACAGTATTTGGTTTTCACTTTATAAACACCCCAGCTAATGCACTTCTTTTCACAAATATATTTTCATATCTGTCCTTCCAGACTCAACTCCTATGCTACAATCTCTTGAGATTTAAGAAAGAAACCAATCCATAGAAAGATGATTTGACCATAATAAATATTATGGAAAAAAAAATATTGGGTTAGCTCAAAAGTTTGTTTGTTTTTTTCCCATAAGATCTTGTAGTAAAACCAATTAAACTTTTGGGCCAACCCAATAAAAACGGACAGTGAGATGAAGAGTGATCTCAAGGAACAACAAAGTAGCCTCTGGGACTGGATGTTTCAGCTGAGAGCTACTGGAAGAAGGAACCAGTCATGCAAGAATCTGCAAGGGGCGCAAGTCAGAAGAAGCATGAACCTAAAACAGTGTTTCTGATGGGGTAGACACTTGGGAGGGGCATAGAGGGAGATGCTGGAGCTGGTTAATCACTAATTCTCTCTCCTCCATGGAAATCTGAACAGGGCGCCAGTTCACCCCCATCCCACACACACACCCACTTTGCATATTCTTTTCATTACCATTTTAATTTTCTTAATTCCTCTCCCTGATTTTCATTAACTTACAAGAACATGAGCCTCTGCCAGTGGCAAACACATCTGGAGACCTCTTCTAACCCCTCCTCACAGTCATTGGAAAATAGAAGCAGAGAGTATTAAGATTTAGCTCTCATTTTTATGAGGTCCATTCAACTGTTTATTTTTATGACTATTACATCTTATTATCATTACCAATCATAGGCAGAAACTAAAGTATAGACTCATTTGTTCCTTTGCATTTTATCTCATATGAAGTCCAATGATGGGGTAAATATCTTTAGCAAAGCTGCATATTTAACTATACACATTTTTTTTAAAAAGCAAATGCATCTAGATAGCATTTTCCAAGGTAATCATAAATACTTCAGAAAAAAGTGCACTACTTATTTTAGTATGACTAAATTTGAAATTTCTTCATCATTATCATCATCTACTTCATTGCAAGTATTTGTTCAGCAAGCACTGAAATCATTAGAAGAAAGAAGAAAAAGAGAAGCTATTTTTTGCACCATGACCAGACTGTCCAGATGTCGTGCCTGGCATACATCACAAAAGACATTTCTAGTCATGTTTCCAATCAATGGGAACATACAAATTTTCTTTTGTGATCTGCAAAGCTTTTGGATTCTTTGAGCCCTGCTGTCAACAACAGCAGCCCAGGAAAGGAGGCGTTGCCATGAATGGACTCTACCTGCTGCCATCTTCGGTTCCACCCTGAGGCACTGTGGTTCTCTTGGGTATCCCTCTTCTTCCTGAATTCCAGTCCCACAAACCAGAAAAAAAAAACAGGGAGAAAAGAAAAACAATGCATTAATTGACAGCAATAGCTTTTTGCAAATTGACTAGTTAAAATGAGATCAAGATCTGAAAAAACTAGACCATGCCCTTATGAACTGAGGCCCTGGATAAGGAACAAACTCAACCACAGATGTTGAGTAGAATAACTATGGGGGTGCTGGGTTACAGACTCCAGGGTGCCATTCACGTGGAAGCATTTGAAAGCTGCCCCTGGAATAACACAACTCAGGCACTGTCTGTGACTGATCCATTAGGAGACATCAGTTACTTAAACACAGAAGTGGCGGGTTTCTTCATAAGATGGAAAGTCGGCCAGTATGGTGCAACAAAAAGAACTATGTTTTATTTTTCACAATTCAAAAAGCTGATTTCATGTACTTTAGAAAATTCTATCCCAGCTCAGTTATGTTTATCTCTGGGAAGGTTCTCTGAGCTCTGGTATGACATGCTTTAATGACAAATGTGACTCCCGTATGTAGCACTCATCAAAGTTGGTCCAGCTAGAAGTGGAGGTAAATTAAAAGGAACATCTCCAAAGGGGCTTTTCTAATTTTGTCTGATTCCTTTATTTTTTCCTTCATAGAATAAATATCTGTTGAGTGCCTGTAATGGGCTAAATCTATGGGATCTTAATCTTTAGGAAAGATTCCTTCTCCAGTCTCTTGAATTATATTGTAGGTAGTTCCCTTCTCACTTCCTCCCTAGGCTGACATACTTTCTTCATACACTTTGTTCCTCCTAAGAATTTAGCCCAATAGAAGATGTTCTGGACCTTAATAAAGCTTACGGGTGTCAGTCAGTCAGTTCAGTCACTCAGTTGTGTCCGACTCTTTGTGATCCTATGAATCGCAGCACGCTAGGCCTCCCTGTCCATCACCAACTCCTGGAGTTTACACAAACTCATGTGCATCGAGTTGGTGATGGCCATCCAATCATCTCCTCCTCTGTCATCCCCTTCTCCTCCTGCCCCCAATCCCTCCCAGCATCAGGGTCTTTTCCAATGAGTCAACTCTTCGCATGAGGTGGCCAAAGTATTGGAGTTTCAGCTTCAGCATCAGTCCTTCCAATGAACACCCAGGACTGATCTCCTTTAGGATGGACTGGTTGGATCTCCTTGCGGTCCAAGGGGACTCTTAAGAGTCTTCTCCAACACAACAGTTCAAAAGCATCAATTCTTCAGAACTCAGCTTTCTTCACAATCCAACTCTCACATCCATACATGACCACTGGAAAAAACATAGCCTTGACTAGACGGCCCTTTGTTGGCAAAGCAATATCTCTGCTTTTCAATATGCTATCTAAGTTGGTCATAACTTTCCTTCCAAGGAGTAAGCGTCTTTTAATCTCATGGCTGCAGTCACCATCTGCAGTGATTTTGGAGCCCCCCAAAATAAAGTCTGACACTGTTTCCACTGTTTCCCTGTCTATTTGCCATGAAGT
>NW_011495023.1:11793703-11797952 GCF_000754665.1 Bison bison bison
TTGCCATGAAGTGATGGGACCAGATGCCATGATCTTAGTTTTCTGAATGTTGAGCTTTAAGCCAATTTTTTCACTCTCCTCTTTCACTTTCATCAAGAGGCTTCCATAAATGATAACTACTCTCTAACCAGATGAGAACAATGGAATTCCAAAACTGATATTATCTACTATAGGCTGCTGCTGCTGCTGTGTTGCTCAGCTGTATCTGACTCTTTGAGACCCCATAGTCTGTAGCTCACCAGGCTCCTTTGTCCATGGGATTTCCCAGACAACAATACTGCAGTGGGTTGCCATTTCCTTCTCCAGTTCCCAACCCAGGGATCAAACCCAGGTCTCCTGCACTGCAGGCAGATTCTTTACTGTCTGAGCCACCAGGGAAGCCCATCTATCATAGGATTATGATAGATAGCCCACCTATCATAGGATCTATCAAATCCCCAATTTGTTCTAAGTTTGCAGCTCCTAGGTCATATCTCATCTGAGAATTCATCATACTCTTAAGCTTGGTTGGTAAGATAAAAAGATATTCTTTTCAGTTCATAAAGATTAGTTTAATTAAATCACCATCAGTATCAACTCAGAAAGGAATTGATTTCACCTGCATTGGGTACAAATGGTTTTTTCAGAGATCAAAAATCATCTTCAAATGTTTATCATCAGGGACCAGTTTCAATTTTTTTTCATACTTTCAAAACCCATGAAATAGTACTGATGCAGGCAATTTGGACAAACAAGCCTTCCAGTCCAATTATCTCAGATTTATACATTACAAGAAATTGTAATGAAAATTGCTTCCACAATTACAATTCTAAAAAAGATCTGAATTAATAGTATATAAAAGATATGTAAATGATAGTGAAGCCCCATTACACAGCAAGTAAATGCAGCAAATAATTTCTTGTTTCACAAGGCCCAGTAGAACAGTATAGAATAAAAACATGAAGAATTTTTTATAATACACCCACAGGAAATGTCTCTTGAGAAGCCAAAATAATCAAAATAAATTTGTTTCATGGATGGAAGGATTCCCCTTTGAGCCAGTAAGACTGTTTACTTTTTCATTGCTCTGAATTCCAGAAGTGTGAAATAACTAAGCCTTTAACATTCTTCCAAATGCATTTATTACTTCATTTTAAGTTTCCCCTCCCCCAGTCTTGTCATTAACTAGTAAAAATTGCAAAGCCCTGGAAGGATCTGCAAATGGAAGGATATTTGGAATCTGCCCGGCCAGAGAGCTCTCAGCAAAGAATAAACAAGCATCTGTCTTCAATAGCATAAACTATGTTCTATTTAGAGAAAAAAGGCTGAGCTCCTAGATTCTTGAGTTTCTTCTCTTCAGTGCAAGTCTGTGATTTGCTGAATTTGTTCTTACTGGCTTTTTCCCAGCAAAGCTAGAATAAAATGACAAGAGTCCAACTGTAGTAGACATCTGTCGATTTTGCTGCCTGGAATTCACTCACATTTTCTAGTAAGTGTGTCCTGATTTCCTCTTTAAAGTCATCCTTTCCACCTAGTAATGAATTGGTGTTCTTATGAAGCCAATTCAATTCTCCCCCGCATAATGTCCCTCCCCACCACGCCAGAGGTAGCCATGTGACTCAGGGCTGGGCCCAGCAGGCCACTGCATTTCCCTGTTATTGGTACAGAGTGGTCATGTGATCTAGGGGTGGGCACATTAGTCCACTTCATTTCCTTGTGATTGGTGCAGAGTGAGTCATGTGACCCAATCTGGGCTAACGAGAGATTTTCAATGCACTTCCAAGAATATGGCTTATCTTCTACCCTGGTCCCAAATCCTGAGTTGACTGTGGTGTGAGGGTTGGGCTGCTGCTGGCACATGCAGCTGGGACGGAAGCCCACATAAAGGAAAGCTCTGCCAGCTCAGGGAATTCCCTTTAGATAACTGTAGATGTAGGGGAGCCCAGGAAGATGGGAGGTGTCATTCCTGTTTTAATCACTTCAACATTTCACTCCCATGAGCACTGGGTCCATGGAGAATATTCCTCATGAACAAAAACTGCAATTCACTCAGCTACCCAAGATCTGGGACACTGGGGCCTTGACCAGAGATTTGCTTTGTTTCCTGTTTGCATGATGCCATAGAGTCCTTGGTGCTTCTTAGTCTCTGCACGTCAGAAACCTAAGTCGCTCCTGCAAAAGAGGAGGTATAATGGGTCAGATGTTTGTCAAGTTGTAGTTCTCAACTTTTGATGTGTATCCAAACCACCTGGAGGATGCGGAACGAGTACAGAGGAGCCAGCCCTTTCCCACTTCACCATGGCTGGGCTCTGGATTACTTATTAGCACTCTGCCTGATGCTGATACACACCCAAGCTTGAGAATTGCTATTATAAAGAATAGAAATTTGGCCTGGTACTCAGATATCACCAGGGTCCTCTCTTTCTCTCAATCTCTCCATTGGTCCATTTCTATCTTAGTGTTGCTTCCTAGGCTTCTCCTTCTTTGCACAGTCAAGGCCACCAGATGCTCTAAGGCCATAGCCTTTCAGCTCATGTTTCAAAGGGGGACAAAGAGTGTCTCAGTCCCTGCACTCATAATGTAGTCAGCCCTCCATGTCAGTGGATTCAACCAACCTTTGATCAAATTTCAGAAACCTTTTATGTAAGGGACTTGAGCATCTGTGGAGGACAGGAGGGTATTGGAACCCATCTCCTTATGGATACCGAGGTGACTGTGTAGAGTTCTAGGGGAAGCCTCTGGTTGCTCTGTCTTGGACCACATGCACATGCCTATCAAGGAATAGGGACCTGCATCACTGCCCACCCCATGGGCCATGGGAGGGGGGAGGTGCTGTGGTTGGAAGCCTCCCCAGAACCTTAGAGAATGGGGAAGGCGCAGTTCCCCAAGAGAAGGAAAGCTGTGTCCAGAAGTGAGGGAGGAAGGGATGCTGGCTACAAAATATAGACTTCAAGCAGACAATTCTCCAAAGCCACAAGACTAAAAATACCTCCTGAGAGGAGTGATGTGGGGAATGGATGCCACTCAAGGACCTGGGGGCAGCTATTTATAGGTCAAAACAAAGGTGTTTTTATATCTTAAAAACCAATGTTTCTTTTACTTCTTTTTTATTTTTTTATTGAAGTATAGTTGATTTACAATGTAGCCCAGTCTCTGGTGTACAGCAAAGTGACAGTTTTTCACATATTGAGATTTTTTAAAAATATTTTTCCATTATGGTTTATCACAGGATATTGAATATAGTTCCCTGTGCTGCACAGTACGATCTTACTGTTTATGCATTCTCGTATACCAGTTTGCATCTGCTAATCGCAAACTCCCATTCCCGCCCTCCCCACCTCTGCTTCCCCCTGGCAACCACAGGTCTGTTCTCTCTGTCTGTGAGTCTGTTTCTGTTTCATGGATAAGTTCATTTGTGTCATATTTTAGATTTCCGCATATAAATGATGTCATACGGCATTTGTCTTTCTCTTTTTTATTGTTTTTTAATTAATTTTTTAATTGAAAAATAGTTGCTTTACAGAATTTTGTTGTTTTCTATCAAACCTCAACATGAATCAGCCATAAGTGTACATATATCCTCTCCCTTTTGAACCTCCCTCCCATCTCCTTCCCCATCCCACCCCTCTAGATTGATACATAGCCCCTGTTTGAGTTTCCTGAGCCATACAGCAAAGTCCTGTTGGCTATCTATTTTACATACGGTAATGTAAGTTTCCACGATACTCTCTGCATACATCTCACCCTCTCCTCCTCTCTCCCCATGTCCATAAGTCTATTCTCTCTGTCTGTTTCTCCATTGCTGCCCTGCAAATAAATTCTTCAGTACCATTTTTCTAGATTCCGTATATATGCATTAGAATATCATATTTATCTTTCTCTTTATGACTTACTTCACTCTGTATAATAGGTTCTAGGTTCATCCACCTCATTGGAACTGACTCAAATTCATTCCTTTTTATGGCCAAGTAATATTCCATTGTGTATATGTACCACACTTCTTTATCCATTCATCTGTATTGCAGCACTATTTACAATAGCTAGAACATGGAAGCAACCTAGATGTCTTTTTCTTTTTGACTTGATTCACATAGTATGATAATCTCTGCTGCTGCTGCTGCTGCTAAGTCGCTTCAGTCGTGTCCGACTCTGTGCGACCCCATAGACGGCAGCCCATCAGGCTCCCTTGTCCCTGGGATTCTCCAGGCAAGAACACTGGAGTGGGTTGCCACTGCCTTCTCCAATGAATGAAAGTGAAAAGTGAAAGTGA
>NW_011495023.1:11798433-11799431 GCF_000754665.1 Bison bison bison
CTCCAGTACTCTTGCCCGGAGAATCCCATGGATGGAGGAGCCTGGTAGGCTACAGTCCACGAGGTTGCTAAGAGTCAGACACGACTGAGCGACTTCACTTTCACTTTTCACTTTCATGTATTGGAGAAGGAAATGGCAACCCACTCCAGTATTCTTGCCTGGAGAATCCCAGGGACAGAGGAAGCTGTTGGGCTGCCGTCTATGGGGTCACACAGAGTGGGACACGACTGACACAACTTAGCAGCAGCAGCAGCAGTATGCTGTTGTATATATGTACCACATCTTTTTTATCCAATCATCTCTTGGTGGACATTTAGGTTGTTTCATGTATTGGCTACTGTGAATAGTGCTGCTATGAACATAGGGATGCACGTATCTTTTTAAATTACAGTTTTGTCCAGGTATATACCCAGGAGTAGGATTGCTGTATCATACAGTCTATTTTTGGTTTTCTGAGGAACCTCCATACTGTTTTCCATAATGGCTTTACCAACTTACATTCCCACAAGTAGTATAGCAGGGTTCCCTTTCCTCCAACCCTCTCCAGCATTTTTAATAGGCAATACTGTTCTTACTGATGCATCACTTCAGTTCAGTTCAGTCGCTCAGTCATATCTGACTCCTTGCGACCCCATGCATCACAGCACGCCAGGCCTCCCCATCCATCACCAACTCCCAGAGTTCACACAAACTCATGTCCAAAGAGGTGGTGATGCCATCCAGCCATCTCATCCTCTGTCGTCCCCTTCTTCTCCTGCCCCCAATCCCTCCCAGCACCAGGGTCTTTTCCAATGAGTCAGCTCTTCGCATGAGGTGGCCAAAGTATTGGAGTTTCAGCTTCAGCATCAGTCCTTCCAATGAACACCCAGGACTGATCTCCTTTAGGATGGACTGGTTGGATCTCCTTGCAGTCCAAGGGACTCTCAAGAGTCTTCTCCAACATCACAGTCCAAAAGCATCAATTCTTCGGCACTCAGCTTTCTTCACAGTCCAACTCT
>NW_011495023.1:11799531-11807176 GCF_000754665.1 Bison bison bison
TGCTATCTAAGTTGGTCATAACTTTCCTTCCAAGGAGTAAGCGTCTTTTAATTTCATGGCTGCAATAACTATCTGCAGTGATTTTGGAGACCAGAAAAATAAAGTCTGACACTGTTTCCCCATCTATTTCCCATGAAATGATGGGATCAGATGCCATGATCTTCATTTACTGAATGTTGAGCTTTAAGCCAACTTTTTCACTCTCCTCTTTCACTTTCATCAAGAGGCTTTTTAGTTCCTCTTCACTTTCTGCCATAAGGATGGTGTCATTTGCATATCTGAGGTTATTGATATTTTTCACAGCAATCTTAATTCCAGCTTGTGCTTCTTCCAGCCCAGCGTTTCTCATGATGTACTCTGCATATAAGTTAAATAAGCACGGTGACAATATACAGCCTTGACGTACTCCTTTTCCTATTTGGAACCAGTCTGTTGTTCCATGTCCAGTTCTAACTGTTGCTTCCTGACCTGCATATAGATTTCTCAAGAGGCAGGTCAGGTGGTCTGGTATGCCCATCTCTTTCAGAATATTCCACAGTTTATTGTGATCCACACAGTCAAAGGCTTTGGCATAGTCAATAAAGCAGAAATAGATACTAATGCATACCTACTGAATATCTTCAGTCCTGAATATCATCTTATCAGCCACACTTCTAAAGTACAGCTTCTGGGCTTCTCTGGTGGTCCAGTGGTTAACAATCTGCCTGCCAATGTAGAAGACGCAGGTTTGATTCCTAGTCTGGGAAGATCCCACATGCCTTGGGGCAACTAAGCCTGTGGTCCACAACTGCAGAACCTGTGCTCCACAAGAGAAGCCACCGCAATGAGAAAGAAGCCCATGAATCACAAAGACCTTCTCGCCCCAAGTAGAGAAAGCCCATTCACAGCAACGAAGACCCAGTGAACTCATAAATAAATAAATACATTTTTTTAAATTAAAAAAATAAAATAACAGGAAACATTCAAACAAAGGTATAGGTACCTCCCAGAGGTATGCTGTAACATGCTGCTGCTGCTGCTGCTGCTAAGTCACTTCAGTCATGTCCGACTCTGTGTGACCCCATAGACGGCAGCCCACCAGGCTCCTCTGTCCCTGGAATTCTCCAGGCAAGAACACTGAAGTGGGTTGCCATTTCCTTCTCCAATACATGAATGTGAAAAGTGAAAGGGAAGTTGCTCAGTTGTGTCTGACTCTTCACAACCCCATGGACTGTAGCCTACCAGGCTCTTCTGTCCATGGGATTTTCCATGCAAGAGTACTGGCGTGGGATGCCATCACCTTCTCCCTGTAAAATGCTAGAAGTATACAAAGCCTCTCTCTGGAGATCAATCTCACTCAAAGATTTGGGAGAGAAAACATTATTTGTACTTTAAAACAAATCTCATTATGTCTCAGAAGGGCATGTAGAACAGACCTAAATGTTTAGGATGAACATGGAATGTCAAGGAAGTTTGCAGGGAGGGTCCCTGTCACAAAAGGTACTCTGTAGATAATACTGAAAAACATTGTCAGGGAAAGTGCAAAGTTGATATTTGTGTCCCTGTTAAGCAGAAGGGGCCCTAGAGAGTTGAAGACTAACTAAAGCTGTGTGCTTCTGGGTAGGACAAGATTCATACCATCTGCCTGGGTCTGGGCCCCAGTGCTCTCTGCAATACCATGCTGTCTCCTTTTCATGTTTGCTCCTTACTGGTGTTATTTTTTCTTAATTTAATGTTAAGTGGAAAGAACATTGAATAATTGGATAGTTATCCTAAGTGAAAGGACTAATGGAAGAGAACTTTGGGTAAAGAAGGACATAGTATAGTTTTATAAAGGAATGGATGATTGTTCCTCCTCGGGAAGATCATTTCAAAGACCTATCATTGTCTGTTTCAAGGTTTAGAGGGGCCCACACCAAAAATGTTTTGTTTGCCCACAGAACAAAACATTTATCACATGGTGGAAATTTCAGAACCAGCAGCATGGGAAACTTTGATACGATCTTAACGGCTGTAATTCAACATGCTGGTCCAAACGTTCAAATTACATGATGATTGCACAAATATTTGAATTAAAGTAACTGTCAACTAGTGAGGAATGAAATGGGTAAGATTAGTTGCCTCTACAGATTGCTATGGATGGAATGTTTTTGTCCCTCTCTGCCCCAGTTCATAAATTGAAATCCTAATTCCCAATGTGATTGTATAAGAGGTGGAGCCTTGGGGGAGTAATTAGATCATGAGAGTGGAACTTTCATGAATGGGATTAGTGCTCTTATAAAAAGAGACCCCAGAGAACTCTCCAGCCCTTTCCTGCTTGTGAGGACACAGTGAGAAGATGGTCATCAATGAACCTGGAAATGGGCTGTCACCAGACACTGAATCATTTAGCACCTTGGTCTTGTATTTCCCAGCCTCTAGAACTGTGAGAAATAAATGGCTGTTGTTTAAGCCACTCAGTCAGTTAAGGGAAGCACACTGACTGAAACCGCCCACCCTGGTCAGGCCCTTTAGTAACCATTCGCATGAGTTGTTTTATGACAGGAGATCCTGGCAAGCCACCACCAACCAGAAGAGTTTGGGAAAGGTTGAAAGGAGACACCACGTGTCCGTCCACTTCCCAGAATCCCTCTCGCTAGCATCCATTTTGGCTGAGCGATGCAAGCACCACCAGGAAAGACTCTGAATTAGAATGATTGGTCAAAGACAACCTGGAAACTAATCCCATCACCATAAAACCCGAGACTGCAAGCCACGTGGCAGAGCAGTTCTCCTGGGTTCCCTTACCCTACTGCTCTCCACCCGGGTGCCCTTTGCCAATACAATCTCTTGCTTTGTCAGCACATGTGTATCCTTGGACAATTCATTTCTGAGTGTTAGACAAGAGCCCAGTTTCGGGCCCTGGAAGGGGTCCCCCTTCCTGCAACAAGTCTACAGCAGTTTGTTAAGTGGCCTGAACAGACAGATCCTGGTCAGCTGAGGATTATTACATATCCCACGTATAGATTTGTGTTACAGATCTTGAATAAATGATGAGAGAGAATCAGGACTCTTTGGCTACTTTTATATTTAATTCTACTTCCACTGGCACTCTATAAATATGGGTTGAATGAATGAATGAATAATGCTTGCTTAAGGAAGAGCATTTCTAATCAAAACAGATTCACAGACATAGAAAACAAACTTATGGTTACCAAAGATGAAAGGAGAGGGAATAAATCAGGAGTTTGGGATTAACATATATACACTACTATATATAAAATAGATAAACAACAGGGACCTACTGTGTAGCCACAGGGAATTATACTCAATATCTTATAATAATCCAGAGGGGAAAGAATCTGAAAAGGAATAGAAATATGTGTGTGTGTGTGTGTGTGTGTGTGTGTATAGTTGAATCATTTTGTCCTATATCTGAAACTAATACAACATTGTAAATCAACTATACTTTTTTTAAAAAGGCATAGCAAATATCACTTTACAAATGATTCCTAACCCTTTTTAGTTCCTCCGAGTCGAAGGGGAAGACAGAGGATGAGATGGCTGGATGGCATCACTGACTCGATGGACGTGAGTCTGAGTGAACTCTGGGAGTTGGTGATGGACAGGGAGGCCTGGCATGCTGCGATTCAAGGGGTTGCAAAGAGTCGGACATGACTGAGCGACTGCACTGAACTGATGACCTTAAAAAAGAAAAGGATGCTTCCCTCCAATCTTCATTTGCATAAAACTGATGCTCTAAGAAGTCATTCATAAGTATAATGTGGCTTCAAGCCCTGCAGGGCACCCTTCAGATGTCCCTGGAAGACAATGCAAGTCTGAGATCCACACAGGGTGAACAAGAACATCAGAGTTTTTGTTGGAAATGGGGACACTAGTTTTTTATTCAGTCTCCATATCGGTTCACAGAATTAGTAACACTTCCTTCTCTTTCCAGTATATCTCCATTTATAAAGTGCTGTGTGTGTAGTTTCACTTGACTCTGTCAATAATTGTGTATGGTGGGCAGAGCAGGTATCCCTGTCTCACAAAAATGCACTGCTTTCCTCTATTCACACAACACTTCTGACACTCGATTTTTTCCCACACTGAACAATTTTCCAATACCAGCTGGGCATCCACAATTAAATTTAGTTCTAATATGAACCAGGGTTGGCACTGACCCTGCAAGTCAAAGGCTTAGCCTCACAAGACTGCCTCCCACTTTGTCACCAACGGCAAGCAGTAGGTCCCAAGCTTTCCTATAACTTCTGTCCAACTTGACTACAAATCAGAGGTTCCCACAATCCCCTTCTTGGGGTCACTCATTTGCCAGAATATCTCCCAGAACCCAGGAAGACAGTCCACTTACTCTTGCTGATTTGTTACCAAAAATATATTACGGGATAAAACTGACCAGACGAAGATGGTACGTAGGGTGTATCTGGAAGGATCCCATAGGCGTTTCTGTTCCCATGGTTATTGTGTGTAGATGTGTTCCTGCTCCTGCTGCTGCTGAGTCGCTTCAGTCGTGTCCGACTCTGTGCAACCCCATAGACGGCAGCCCACCAGGCTCCCCTGTCCCTGGGATTCTCCAGGCAAGAACACTGGAGTGGGTTGCCACTGCCTTCTCCAATGAATGAAAGTGAAAAGTGAAAGTGAAGTCGCTCAGTCATGTCTGACTCTTAGCGACCCCGTGGACTGCAGTCCCACCAGGCTCCTCTGTCCATGGGATTTTCCAAGCAAGAGTACTGGAGTGGGGCTAACCTAAAAGGTTTCCGAAATCCACAACTTTGGCATGTTTATGGAGGCTTCCTCATGTAGGCATGATTATTAACTCCATTTCCCGTCCCTCTACCCTTCTGAAGAATGGAGTGTGGGCCTGAAAGTTTCAAGTTTCTGATCACGTCTTGGTCTTTCTGGTGACCCGACCCCATCCAGGAACCCACTCAGAGACACCTCATTAGAACAAAAGACACTCCTATCACCCAGGAAATTCTAAAGGATTTAGGAACTCTGTCAGATGCTCTTATCACTTAGGGAATTACAAGGATTTAAGAGCTCTGTGTCAAGAAGCCAGGTCAAAGATCAACTCGGATTCTCCCTGCACCTCTACTTACAAGGGTTTTAGGAGATTTGTGTCAGGAACCAGGAGCAGAGATGGATATACATAAATATTTGTTTCTTATTATTTCACACCCTCATTTTCCACATGAAGAATTTAAATACCACAGTCACACAACCGTAAAGAAAAGCAAGGCCATTCCCTCTGCTGACTGGCCTTGAAAGAAGCACTTCCCATTTTGCTCTGAGCTCTTCTTATCCCTCAGAGTTTAGGCAGATGGATCAGAAAACAGGTGGTCTTTTCTCAAGAATCGAAAAGCAGGAAAGGAGGAGAGATTTAGCCAGAGACCCAGGGTGCATCAGCATGTACACACTCATGGAGCTTCTGTAAGAACCTAGAGATGACTTCCAGGCACTGGTTCTCATTTCCTGACCAATCTCACTTCCAGGACTTATTCTAAGCTTCCATTTGTGGAAGCAGGAATTATGTCTCTAAGAAATTACACCCCTCAGCGGTGACACCCAAGAAGTCTTTTGGCTTCCTGTAGACCCTTCAAGAATAAATGGAAATTTGAAGGTGGATTTTGTTTTTGTAAACCTAAATTTTTCTAGTTCCAGCTGAAGCTGCAGTAAGGAAGTTTAGACTCAAGGTTGGAAACTCAACCTCTTTTCCTGAAGCTTGACTTGCCACAAAGTACTATTTATAAATAGCCAAAATGAACTTAAAATACAGTCTCAATTCAACCTGGGGGGAAAAAATGCTAACCTGAGGTTGCTTAATGCCACCTAGGGAATGTGTAGGGTGGGGGGAGGGAGCCAGCCACGAGTTGTGCAACCCTGTCCTGCATAAGCACATCTCTTAAAGCAACTTTTAAAGCAATAGCATTTAATTATGGTTGTGGCAGCTCTTCTAATGACAGAAGTGCCATGGAACTCATTGATTTTCAGGAATTTCCCTCACAGAAGGTTTATGCTCAAAAAACCCTGACTAGGTTTACTAGAGAGGATTAACAATTTCCCTGGCTCAGTATACAGCTCTCATCTCTCAGACTGTGTTACCCACAAAAGGATTTTTCCTTTAATTTGGGTATAGTTGCTTTACAATGCTGTGTTAGTTTTTGTTGTATAACAAACTGAATCAGCTATACGTATACATATATCACCTCCCTCTTGGACTTGCCTCCCAGCGACCCCCATCCCACCCCTCCGGGTCATCGCAGATCACTGAGCCAAGCTCCCTGAGTTACACAGCAGCTTCCTACTAGCTATCTGTTTTACACATGGCAGTGCATATACATCAGCCCAATCTCCTGATTCATCCCACCCCCACCAAAAGAATTTCTCAATGTCCTTCTGTGAATCCTTGTTAGCATCACTTTAGAAAGGCAGTGATACCTGATGGAAAAGGAGAGTGTGAAGAGCCACCTTCAAGTCCCACATGTTTATCCTCCTCTGGGCTTTATTTCCTCCTAAATAAGGAGATGCGCTTCACAACCTCATAGCAGGAGATGCTCTTCACAACCTCATAGCAGGCCACCCTTCCAGATCAAATGAGGGAGGGAGGAGGGAAAGCATCCCGAACTCTTTCCAATAACAGAAGGGTCAACATACTTGTTATTTGGAAAGAGATAATTATAAACGTAATTATAAACAGAACCCGGGCAGTTCCATGTACATACAAAACCAACACAGAGAAGAGAACTCTGTCACCTTGCACACAGTGATTGCTCAGCAAATATTTATGGTCTGTGAGCTAAACTCATCACATGATTTCAAGTCCTCCTGGAGGGCACGGGGAAAATTCAGCAAGAGAGGAACAGGTGTGGTGGGGGAGGGGCAGGCTGTCATGAAAAGTGCTGCCAAGAGTTATTTGCTTTCATTTTCATCCCCTTTCTACTTAGAAATGCTTCTCTACCCAATTCTGAATCCTAGATAGAGTGGGATAGAATCACTCCTAGATCATAAGTGTCCAGTAACTTATATAGACATGTGCACACACAAACACACATAAACACATTCACACAAGCACACACATACATTCAAACACACACTTATACACACACATTATATATACATACATAATCACACACACAGGTATACACATAAACACACATACATAAAGACAAATATACACTCAAAAACACAGATACACACATATATAAACACATATATACACACAAAAGACATAGACACACACACACAAACACACAATCATCAGATCAGATCAGTCACTCAGTCGTGTCCGACTCTTTGTGACCCCATGAATCGCAGCACACCAGGCCTCCCTGTCCATCACCAACTCCCAGAGTTCACTGAGACTCATGTCCATCGAGTCAGTGATGCCATCCAGCCATCTCATCCTCTTTCGTCCCCTTCTCTTCTTGCCCCCAATCCCTCACAGCATCAGAGTCTTTTCCAATGAGTCAACTCTTCGCATGAGGTGGCCAAAGTATTGCAGTTTCAGCTTTAGCATCATTCCTTTCAAAGAAATCCCAGGGCTGATCTCCTTCAGAATGGACTGGTTGGATCTCCTTGCAGTCCAAGGGACTCTCAAGAGTCTTCTCCGACACCACAGTTCAAAAGCATCAATTCTTCGGCGCTCAGCCTTCTTCACAGTCCAACT
>NW_011495023.1:11807302-11807563 GCF_000754665.1 Bison bison bison
GGGTGGTGTCATCTGAATATCTGAGGTTATTGATATTTCTCCCAGCAATCTTGATTCCAGTTTGTGTTTCTTCCAGTCCAGCATTTCTCATGATGTACTCTGCATATAAGTTAAATAAACAGGGGACAATATACAGCCTTGATGAACTCCTTTTCCTATTTGGAACCAGTCTGTTGTTCCATGTCCAGTTCTAACTGTTGCTTCCTGACCTGCATACACATTTCTCAAGAGGCAGATCAGGTGGTCTGGTATTCCCATCTC
>NW_011495023.1:11808287-11814632 GCF_000754665.1 Bison bison bison
AGTTCTTCTGTGTATTCTTGCCATCTCTTCTTAATATCTTCTGCTTCTGTTAGGTCCATACCATTTCTGTCCTTTATCGAGCCCATCTTTGCATGAAATGTTCCTTTGGTATCTCTGATTTTCTTGAAGAGATCCCTTGTCTTTCCCATTCTGTTGTTTTCCTCTATTTCTTTGCATTGATCGCTGAAGAAGGCTTTCTTATCTCTTCTTGCTATTCTTTGGAACTCTGCATTCAAATGTTTATATCTTTCCTTTTCTCCTTTGCTTTTCGCTTCTCTTCTTTTCCCAGCTATTTGTAAGGCCTCCCCAGACAGCCATTTTGCTTTTTTGCATTTCTTTTCTATGGGGATGGTCTTGATCCCTGTCTCCTGTACAATGCATAGACAAACATATATATACACACATATTCAAACACATACACACACAAATGCACACAAATACACATACACACATGCACACATATACACAAACACAGACACACACAAACATATACATAAATAAACACAGGCACATATGCAAACACATACACACAAGCACACATATATACACATAAACACATATACACAAACACACACGTGTATGTACCTGTTTGCAAATACATATGCACACACACATGCATGTATGTACACAAGCAAACACACATACAAACACTCTTACACACCACGGATCAAAAGCAAACTGGGCAACAGCAAAGAGTAAAGCTGGGGAAGATATGCCTGGCAGCTCAGCCTGCTGTCCACGCCTCTGACCTTCATATTAGGATTTGTGCCCTTTGTTTCAGCACAGCTTCCAGAAAGAGAAGTGGGGTTACTGTGAATTTGAGTGTTAACTTAAGCAACACCCCAAGTTCCTTTACCAGGAATTATTAAATGGAGTTTCCTTTCTCCCAACGTGGCTGCAGGTCTGAGCACCCCCCTCCACCCAACTTCCTGCTGACCCCATACTCTGGACACAGCTGACCCCCAGATGCTCAGCTCATTCAGTGCCCTCTCCTCTTTCTCTGTTTTCAGTTGCCTGCCCCTCTAAGGGAGAAGAGATGTGCTTACAGGGAAGGCAGCAGTTCTAGGCTTTAACCTAAAAAACCAAGGGAACCAAGTATAGCAGTTGAATGGCAATTTTCTTTTATTTGGGTGAATGGGAAACTTATTCACTGAACCAACAGTGACTGAGCACCTACTGTGCGCCTGCCACTCCCTGGGTGTGGGGGAGACGCAGACCAGTACCCTGGAGAAGGAGACCAATCATTAGAATGTCAGAACTTCAAGAGAACAAAGAGGAAGGCACTCAGAGGCCCCTGTAGGTGACCAGGACAACATCTCAGGGGAGAGGACGCCACCTACCAGAGGGGGAGGCGCTGGTGTGACCGGCAGGGAACTACTTCAAGGAACCAAGATTCTAATAAGGGTTTTCACTTTTTTTTATTGGAGTATAGTTGCTTCAGGGCATAAATTTGAGCAAACTCCAGGAGATAGTGAAGGAAAGAAGAGCCTGGTATGCTACAGTCCATAGAGTCAGAAAGAGGCAGACACAACTGAGCGACTGAACAACAGCAACAACACAGCTTTACAATGTTGCGTCAGTTTCTGCTGTCCAGCAAGGCAAGTCAGACTGACGCACACATTTTATCCCCTCTTCTGTGGATCTCCTTCCCTTCAGGTCACCATAGAGCAGTGAACAGAATTCCCTGCACTGTTCAGCAGGTTCTCACTAGTTACCTGTTTTATACATAGTCATGTGTATGTGTGTCAAACCCATTCTCCCAATTCATCCCACCCATCTCCTTCCCCCTTGGTGTCCAAGTCTTTGTTCTGTATTTCTGCTTTGCAAATAAGAACATCTATACTATTTTTTCTAGATTCCACATATATGCATTAATATACAATATTTGTTAACCAGTTTTCACTTTTAATTTCCTCTTTAAAAAGTTACCTTGGCTCTCAGAGATAGTGCAAACCTAACATCTTTCATGTGCCCTGTGCTTCTCTGCCCTTCCCTTCCCATAAATACATCATGGGTTCCTTGGACCTCTGGCTTCCCATTGAGCTCAGCCCATGGGAACATGAGCAGGAGATCAGAGGCAGGAAGGACCGTGCAGTCCAGGCACTTGCTCCACTGGCTTCCTATCAAGGCAGCCTTCTCAGGAAACGCTTTCATGCAGGTTCCTGCGGCACCTCCCTCCCGCCCTCGTCCCTGAGAGCCTAGGACTGGTAACAGCTCTTCCTCTGCCACTAGCGTCCCTGGTGGTTCCTCTCCATCCCAACCACACTTTCATAAACAGTCGTTTTATTAAGCGCTTCTTGAATTATTCTAATTTCAGGGCCATCTGTTTCCTGTTGGGACCTTGACTGATACCAAATAGTTCTGCAAATAGCAAATATATCATGACAAGCAGGATGCAAACGTTATGCACGTGTCTAGAAGAACTATGCATGATTTTATTTATATTTTATATGAATTTATCAAATATATAAAAGATTTATGTTTGTATAAATGTATAAATATATCCACAGTAGTGGTGGTATCCCATTCATTCACTCATTTATTCCACAGACATTTGTTCATCACTTGCTACAGGAATTATTCTTGCCTGGAGAATTCCACAGACAGAGGAGTTTGGCAGGCTATAGTCCATGGGGTCTCAAAGAGTTGGACATGACTGAGCGACTAACACACACACACACACACACACACACACACGGCAAAAACACAAGTAGTAAGGAAGTCACCCTTTCTGGATTTTATGAGACAGTGTCAGTTACAACACATTTTGTTATGGCCAGACTATATATTTCATTTGTGCAGTTTATACAATATGATCGCAATAGCTATCAGCAGGGGAAGATGAGTACTCTGATTTTTTTATTCTAGTCTAGCTTATTCCTCCAAAGTCCATGTCTCTAACAAACAAACAAAAAAAGCAAGTGGAGAAAACCGGAGGCAAGATCAAGTTCCAGGTCTGTATTCCCCAGTAGGTAAAGTTCCTTCACTCTCTGAGTAGCAAGTCAGCTGCTTTTGGGTCAAAAGCTTTCAGAGTGATAACCAAGGCTCGCTATGAGCCCAAGCCATGAGTCAAAAGTTTTGCAAATAATACTGAATCTATTCTTCATGAAAATCCCTATGAAAAAGGCATGGTTTTCCTCATTTAGCACCTAGCAGTAGTCGTTAGTGTCTGGATTCAAACCCAAGTCTATTGACCTTCATATCAGGATTCGTGCCCTTTGTTTCAGCAGAGCTGATGCTTTCTAAGGCCCACTTGACTTCACAGCTCTCTCCTCCACTGCATCATCCTTTCTAGGAATAGACAATTCATGGCCAAGATGAGAGGCTATTTGATAAATAAGAGACAATTACAGGTTTGGAGGCAAAGAGCTATCTAGCAATTTTGGTGTATTCTCTGCTATTATATCCACAGAGTGAGAAATCGGCTGGGGAACTAACCTTACAAGAGTCTTCTTCTGATTCTGCCTGGTGGCATCAGACATTAGCTAACAATTTGCTAAGGGGTTAGAAAGAAGGGAGAGAGGCAAGCAAAAGAAGATGTATCTGGGGCAGGACTTCCCTGGGAGTCCAGTGGTTGAGTCCACCTGCCAATACAGGGGTCACAGGTTTGATCTCTGGTCCAGTAAGATTCCATATGTCTCAAGCAAGTAAGCCCATGTGCCACAACTACTGAGCCTTTGAGCCTAGAACCTGTGCTCCACAACAAGAAAAGCCAGCACAATGAGAAGACGATCAACCTCAAAGAGTAGCCTCCACTTGCCCAAACTAGAGAAAGCCTGTGCACAGCAATAAAGATCTAGTGCAGTCAAAAATAAACAGATAATTAAATTGCTGTGGGGGAGGGGGAGAAGTACTTTCCTTTGAAAAAAAAAAACGTACCTGGGGCACTCCCAAAGTTTGCTTCTGAACAGACTCTGGCTCCCTTTGAACTAACTAATTATTGATTTGAGGAAGTAATAGAGATTGGAGTGTTAATGAGAGGAGTAAAATTTGAAATTTAAGACCATTCCATGGAATTCCCTGGCTGTCCAGTGGTTAGGACCTTGCGGTTTCACTGTTTGCCGAGGGCCAGGGTTTGATCCATAGTCAGGGAACTAAGATCTCACACACTGTGCAGCCCAGCCAAAAAAACAAACAAACAACAAAAAATTGTTCTACTTGTGATTAACCATATTGGGGCTGGGGTGGGTAGCACTGCCGTATGCTTCCTTTGGCTACAAGGGCGGCTAACCTAACCACACAGAAGGGTTTTTATAGTTGGCAAGCAATACACTTGCTGGTAAATTTAGAGTACCCCATAAATTTTGCAGAATCCAAATTTAAGATCTGTTGATGACCTCAGTTAAAAAAAAAAGACTACATTACTTTCCCCCTATGTCTAAAGTACCCATATACATGGTTTAATGGCTATTCTTCCAGAATGATTATTAATGGTGTCCCCTTTCACACTCAAAAGTGCTGATTTAGGTAATAAATTATCATCTCACTTTTGCTGTGTGTAACTGATCAACAAAAGAAGATGAGGCATCAGAACTCAGCACTTCAAATACCTCAAGTCTGGTTTCAGAATGACTGTTGCCTTGCTGCATGAGCCTAGGTTATTCGATTAACTTCTCTGATCCTTCACGTGCAAGGTGAGAATGAAATACTGGCCCCTGACTTTTAAGAGCAGTAACAAACAGAAGTCGTTCATAGAGTTAGAGGTCTTAGAGCTAGAAGCCATCTGGAGAGATGGTTCAACACACCATCTCTACAATGGTGTGGGCTACGAAGAGCCTTACAAAAGCCACAGTGAGGCAGACAGTCTTCCCCATGGCTCTATGGTGTTTTAGAGAAAGCTAGCAACTCAACCCAGCTGCGGTAGGTTACATTACAGGGAGCTAACTCAAAGCTTAAGCCTTTTATCAACTGGAATTCAAACTAGCCATCAATCTGTGTCTGTTTGCCTGTGTTTACCATAACAAACCATCCAGGGGCCCCAGTAGATTTGATCACCACAACAGCAGCGGCAGCACAAGCTGTGGATGTTCTGAGGATACAACCGCATCTCTTTGGGGGACTAGGAAAATCTTGATGACAGCACTAGGTTTGATTTGGCACATGGAAACTGGGCATACTGTGGGTGGGAAGGGAGGGGAGAAAGGGGTTCATAGTTCTACACCAAAGAGACAATATGAGAAAAACCAGGGAAAGTATGTGTGTGATGAGAGTAGTAAGACACTGGTTTTGGTTACAGAGAGGAAATTTGTAGGGGATAAGTAAATAGGCTGAAGCACATGGTACGGTGGTTTGAGTGTCATCCTAAGGCTTTTTACTTAATTTGAAAGGCTGTGGGAAGCCCACGTTGTAGCAGAAAGGTAGCCCATCAAAAAGATTAGTCTGGAAATAGTGCGCAGATTGGATTGGCATGCAGAGAGCTCATGAGGGGGGAGGACAGTGAAGAGTCCTGAGGAAAAAAAGCAGTTATGACAATTGTGATGCAAGGAGAATAGCTGACTAAATGAGGTCAAACAAAATCCAAGAGAAAATCAACAAAAATTTGAGAAATAATCCCCAGTGGAAAGAGTATTCTTTGAAGGTGAGCCATTTCTTTGGGCAATTTATGAAACAGGAGGCAAGCACTGTCACAATAAATGACCGTTAAGCTTGGCATCCTCTATGGTACCCTGGGAGATGAGGGGGAGCCCCAGTTCTCCAACTGGTAACTTGCAGAACTCAAGAAAAAAATGGAGTGGATGGTTTACCTCCATATGGAAGCCTTGGGGGCATTTCAGTATTTGCAGAGAAGTTAACACAGGGAGAGTAATCAGTGCCGACACCAGATGAGAGCCAATAAAGAGATGAATGTCCTGATTGTGAAATGACAATAAAAACAGGGATGAGAGTGGAAGCTGAGCAACGCAGCCTAGGTTTATCTCTGCATCCTGAGCTGGATCCATGATTCATAATCGGCTACAGTTCCCAGGGCATCTATTTTCCGCCGTAAACAAGAATGACAGGCCTCTTCCCAGATGTGGAAACAGATTGTAAAACCTCCTCTTTCCACTGGCAGCTCTGACAGCCAAAGTTATTTGAAATCGCACCAGCCTGAAAGGAACTGGAGGCCCAGCGGCTCATTGGGACGCTGCAAACGAGCAGGGAGAGAGATGGCCCAGAGCGCACGAGGGAGCACAGCAGTCCAAGCTGTGATCACTAATAACCTTTATCTGGCTACAAGGAAGCACCGGGACAGTGGCCAACACCTGGGACACACGTACTCACGCTGTACGCACGACGCGCACGCAAGTGCGCATGTGTGTACGCACACACACACACGCACGTACGTGCGCCTCACGCGCTCGCATC
>NW_011495023.1:11814732-11817018 GCF_000754665.1 Bison bison bison
GCGCTCGCATCCCCATCCTACGTCTCCGAGGCCATGGCTCCTTGCCTGCTGTTAACTGTCAGGGGCTTCACGTTGGTGCCAGACAAGACCCAGCAGAGAAACCCTGCCATGTTTGCCTTGGAAACCTCCTCTCTCCTGCTGATTTCTTATAGAAGTAAGCGTTGAGTTCATTTGACGTTCAGCCACTTTTATTAAAACATTCTTTAATGTCCTAATGTAACCTCGTGTTCCCTAACATCATGCTGACCTCATTTAAGGCTCTCTAACAAACTTACTTTTAAAAAGATCAGTGCCAGACCAACCCCTCCCGTTTAAATGGTCACAACAGCTTCAATCATAGTTTCCTGTCTCTCACAGACAAGTCATCCCATGTGGGAACGGAAAGAAGGCATCCAGGCCGTCGGCTCGGATTACACATCAGGAAAGGGAGACCAGACAGAAGGCACGACTGGCCCCAGGCAAGGATTTCTTTATTTCTTTCTTTTTTTTTTTTTTTTTTTTACCAACCAAAAGGGCAAAGGAAGTTATTTGTGTGGTGTCATAGTGGTAAATTTCGAGAAACTAGCCCATTACACACTTGTCCTTCTGGTGGCCTTTTGAGTTGAGCAATGTAGCTGCTCCTTTCTGAAGTACTTCTTAGCAAACAAGATAATTAAGACAATTGTCACAGCATTAGCTATGTTTTAAAACACATCTTTGGAGGTCTGGTTTCCTGCTGCTGGCAGTAGCACTCCACTGGGGAAAAAAAATACTGCAGAAATAAAAATTCTCTGTCTTCTTTTAAGATGAAGAATAGGGAATACACTGATGAGGGAATAGAGGAAGTGTGACAATTTGTCCCACAAACAAGGGCATTTAATGAAATATTCTTTTTTTAAATTGGAGGATAATTGTTTTACAACAGTTGTGTTGGTTTCTGCTGTACACAATGTGAATCAGCTATATGTATACATAAATCCTCTCCCTCTTGAGCTTCTCCCTCCCATGCCCCCATCCTACCCCCAAATCCTACCCCACTAGTTCATCACAGAGTGCCAGGCTGAGCTCCCTGTGTTATACAGTTGTTTTCCACTAGCTATCTATTTTACACACGGTAATGTATATCTTCACAACCAAGATAATCACGATGGTGTGATCACTCACCTAGAGCCAGACATCCTGGAATCCTTCAAGTGGGCCTTAGAAAGCATCACTATGAACAAAGCTAGTGGCGGTAATGGAATTCCAGTTGAGCTATTTCAAATCCTGGAAGAGGATGCTGTGAAAGTGCTGCACTCAATATGCAAGCAAATTTGAAAAACTCAGCAGTGGCCACAGGACTGGAAATCCCAAAGAAAGGCAATGCCAAAGAATGCTCAAACTACTGCACAATTGCACTAATCTCACACACTAGTAAAGTAATGCTCAAAATTCTCCAAGCCAGGCTTCAACAGTACATGAACCATGAGCTTCCAGGTGTTCAAGCTGGTTTTAGAAAAGGCAGAGGAACCAGAGACCAAATTGCCAACATCTGTTGGATCATCGAAAAAGCAAGAGAGTTCCAGAAAAACATCTATTTCTGCTTTATTGACTATGCCAAAGCCTTTGACTGTGTGGATCACAGTAAACTGTGAAAAATTCTGAAAGAGATGGGCATACCAGACCGCCTGACCTGCCTCTTGAGAAATCTATATGCAGGTCAGGAAGCAACAGTTAGAACTGGACATGGAACAACAGACTGGTTCCAAATAGGAAAAGGAGTAAGTCAAGGCTGTATATTGTCACCGTGCTTATTTAACTTCTATGCAGAGTACATCATGAGAAACACTGGGCTGGAAGAAGCACAAGCTGGAATCAAGATTGCCGGGAGAAATATCAATAACCTCAGATATGCAGATGATACCACCCTTAAGGCAGAAAGTGAAGAGGAACTAAAAGCCTCTTGATGAAAGTGAAAGAGGAGCGTGAAAACATTGGCTTAAAGGTCAACATTCAGAAAACTAAGATCATGGCATCTGGTCCCATCACTTCATGGGAAATAGATGGAGAAACAGTGGAAACAGTGTCAGACTTTGTTTTTAGGGGCTCCAAAATCACTGCAGATAGTGATTGCAGCCATAAAATTAAAAGACGCTTACTCCTTGGAAGGAAAGTTATGACCAACTTAGATAGCATATTGAAAAGCAGAGACATTACTTTGCCAACAAAGTTCCATCTAGTCAAGGCTATGGTTTTTCCAGTGGTCATGTATGGATGTGAGAGTTGGACTGTGAAGAAAGCTGAGTGGTGAAGAATTGATGCTTTTGA
>NW_011495023.1:11817118-11845650 GCF_000754665.1 Bison bison bison
TGGACTGCAAGGAGATCCAACCAGTCCATTCTGAAGGAGATCAGCCCTGGGATTTCTTTGGAAGGACTGATGCTAAAGCTGAAACGGCAATACTTTGGCCACCTCATGTGAAGAGTTGACTCATTGGAAAAGACCCTGGTGCTGGGAGGGATTGGGGGCAGGAGAAGGGAACGACAGAGGATGAGATGGCTGGATGGCATCACCGACTCGTTGGACATGAGTTTGAGTGAACTCCGGGAGTTGGTGATGGACAGGGAGGCCGGGTATGCTGCAATTCATGGGGTCGCAAAGAGTCGGACATGACTAAGCTACGGAACTGAACTGAATGTATATCTAATGAAATACTTTTACGGAACAAAGAGAAATACATGGTTTATTTGTGTATGTATACAATATAGTGTGTATGTGTATTTCTAAAGAGCTGTCTTATGCCTGACATTTTTCCTAGGCTACATGTGATGGAGTTAACCTTTGGTTGTAATGGTGTTAATCCTTTTCATAAAGTCTTTGACTAAATAATCAAATTTATTATCTTTTAAAATAATAAAAGATAATATTTTATTATCTTTGGTGTGTGACACCATGTGTTTGGTGCGTCACAGCTGGAAAACCAGCTCTCCCATTGCAGAGTCAAGTTAGATCTTTCTGGGCTGGAACAAACCACAAAACAAAAATTTGCCTTTAAAATGTGACACTCTGACCCATCTCCAAGTCTTCCTTGGGTCATGATGAAATGTAGTCACTGACCCTGCTTTAGCAATCAGCGAGGAAATGCTTCCAGTTTTCACACCCACAGCAGGGCCCAATGTCAAGTTTGGTCTTAAAATCTCCCTTTTCCAGAAGCACTGCCTCATTGTTAGGGGAGGTTTTTTTTTTTTTTTTAAGTTTGCCATTTATGGTCAAGGGAGCGTTGTAGACTACAATTTCTGGTTTATTTCCAGTTGCAGTAGCAACAGCAATGACTGAGCAGAGAATCAGTCATGATGGTTTTAAAACAAAGTTTGTTTAAAGGGAGAGAGGAAAGGAGAGAGAAAATGTTAAAACACTTAGGGAAAAAAAATCTGGGTTCTCATCCCAGCTAGTGCTAAGTAAACCCTGTGCATTTTGTCCAGTTTTGAGAAAAGCCGCCCTCATGATCCCCATGTTGTAGACAGTGGGAGCAATCTTTCTCTGCTCGAAGAGCACATGTGGCCTGTGCGTGCATCCTCAAAGGAGGTTAAATAGTTGGATCCCATCCTTCCTTCATCACATCTTAGAGATTTTATGGCTTTGGGGGAAAAATCCAATCCCTTTATTTGTTCTAATTGTCTAACTATTCTAAGAGGCTAACAGTAAAGGTTTGGATAAATTGCCATGTAAAATAAATGTAATAAATGAATCATCCAAACAAAAAGGAACAGATTTGAACTGATAGCCGACAAGGTGCTCAAAGTCATAGGAGACTCCTAGTGGACTCCTAGCAAATGATTTCCTACAGTTTGTTCTATGTTGAGAGGTTGTAGCCCAGCCACAGAAAGGTCCAGAGACAGGTCCCTGACAAAACCAGGAAAAAAACAGAGGGGAAACAAGTTGGGTGGTTAAAAATTAAACTGGAATCAAACAGAATACAGTCCACAGAATGGGAGAAAATATTTATCCTATATATCTGATAAGAGGTTAATATCCAGAGTGTATAAAGAACTCCTGCAACTCAACAACAAAAACAACCCAATTCAAAAATGGGCAAAGAACATATATAGACATTTCTCCAAAATAGATACACAAATGGCCAATCAGCACATGAAAAGATGTTCAACATCGTTGTGCATGTGCGTAGTTGCTCAGTTGTGTCTGACTCTTTGCGACCCCATGGACCCTAGCCACCAGGCTCCTCTGTCCATGGCGGTTCTCCAGGCAAGAATACTGGAGTGGGTGGCCATGCCCTCCTGCAGGGGATCTTCCCAACCCAGGGATCAAAGGTTTCCCACACTGCAGGCAGATTGTTTACTGTCTGAGCCACCAAGGAACATAGTTAGTCATTAGGAAAATGCACATCAAACCACAATGAGATACCACTTCATACCCATTGGAGTGGGCATTATCAAAAAGCAAACAGAAAAACAAGTGTTGGTATGGATGTAAAGAAATTGGAACCCTTGTGCATTGCTTGTGCTCATGTAAAATGGTGCAGCTGCTATGGAAAACATTCTGGTGGTTACTCAAAAAGCTGAATGTAGAATTACAATGTGTGTTTGTGCTCACGCGCACACGTGCATGCACACACTTGCTCAATCACTTCAGTCGTGTCCAACTCTTTGTGACCCTGAGGACTATAGTCCACCAGGCTTGTCTGTCCTTGGGATTCTCCAGGCAAGAATACTGGAATGGGCTGCCATGCTCTCCTCCAGGGGATCTTCCTGACCCAGGGATCAAACCTGGATCTCTGGCCTTGCAGAGAGGAGCTACCTGAGGAGCCCATACAATTACCATATGACCCAGCAGTTCCACTCCTAGGTACACAGCAGGAAAAACTGAGGCAGGGACTTGAATAGGTATTTATACACCCATTTTCATTAACATCATTGTTCAATTGCTTTATGTCCATTAGTATATGAATGGATAAACAAAACGTGATACAGCCATACAGCGGAATTTTTTTCAACCTTTAGAAGGAATGAAATTCTGATGGATGCTACAACATGTGTGAGCCTTGAAGACATAACACTAAGTGCCATAAACCAGACACAGAAGGGCAAATAGTGTACAATTATATTTATATGTGGTACCTAGAGTAGTCAATTCAGTACAGAGAGAAGGTAGAATGGTGGTTGCCAGGGTGGGGGAGGGGGAAATAGTAAGTGTTTCATGGGTATAGCGTTTCAGTTTAGGATGAAGAAAAAGTTCTCTCTGTGGATGGTGGGTAAGGTTGCAGAAACTATGTGAGTGTAGTTACTTACTGTCACCAAACTGTCCACATAAGAATAATTTAAATGGTAAATTTCAGGTTCTGTTTCTTTAACCACAGTAAAAGAGAATAAAAATGATTCTAAACAGTCCGGCCCTGACTGTCACAGTCACCTCGTGACACACAGAGAGACTGGTCCTCTGGGTGACCATCCTGCTTGGCAGCTCAGAGAGCTTGTGTTTCCAGGTACCTTCAGAGACTTCTACTCGGCACCAAGTCACTGGGACCAAAGATGTGATGGTCACCAGCAGAGTGTCGCCAAGACTGAAGAGAGGTGAACCCATCCCTACACAGGAGAAAGTTCTACTACTTCCAGGACTGTGCTCCCCGTGGATCATTACTGCTACTGAGGCAACCCCGGCCTCACAAATACTGCCCTCCCCTCTGTGACCACCATGGCTGGGCTAGATTAGGGAGCCATATTACGGCTGTAAGTAGGAGGACCCAAATATTTATCCTCCTTTTCTTTTTCGTTCTTCATTCTATTAAAATCACTTTACTTTTAACATAAACATGGCTCCCTACTCCCACTCGATCAGAGTAGTGAAATATTCATACCTATTGGATTTTTTTAAAAAGAAATCCTGAGTCAGTGAATCCCAGCTTGTGGAAGAGATACCAAGCTTATGAGAAAAAAAGAATACAAATGCTGACCAGGCAGTGGAGGGCACGGCGCCTGTTCATGACAAGAAATGGCAGAATCCTCAAGCCCCAGCGTCGCGGGCAAGTGTCCCAGCTCGAGCACTCTGTTCACAGGCTCCTCTCTGCCTCCCATCCTGCTGTCAGTTCATGTGACTGCCCAGTCTCTCCACCTTAGGAGGCCTGAACCCAGCCTGACCATTTCCATTTCTCGTGACTTGCTGTGCATTTCAGACAGATGTCTGCAGAGATGATACAGTAGGGTGTTTTCCACTTATTTCATGATCCATAGAGCTGAATTTCTCAAGGTAACAGCCTTTGAGACCAGTGGTAAAAATGCACTATCAAACCATGAAAAAGCAGGGAGGAACCTTAAATACATGTTGCTAAGAGAGCAAATTCCAGGAGATAGTGAAGGACAGGGAAGCCTGGCACACTGCAGTACATGGGATCACAAAGAGTCAGACAGGACTTAGCGACCGAACAATAAAGGCAAAGAAACCAATGTGAAAAGCTATATACTGTATGATTTCAACTATATGACATCCTGGAAAACTATAGAAGGGTGCAGGGGGGAGGGAGGGACAGAGAGAAAGAGGTGGAACACAGGGCATTTTTTGGGCAGTGACACTATTCTGTATGATACTGTATTGATGGACACTTGTCATTTTATATTTGTCAAAACTCATAGAGTGTATCAATATAACACAAAGAGTGACTCCTAATGTAAACCATCATCTTCAATTAATATTATATATTAATATTGGCTATTGGCTCATCAGTTGTTTCAAACATACCTCATTAATGCAAAATGTTAGTAATGAGAGAAACTGAGGAGGGGAGCCGAAGGAGGGCATATGGGAACCTGCTGTAATTTCCACTCAGTTTTTCTATAAACCTAAAACTTCTTTATAAAAAAAGGTCTATCAAGGGCTTCCCTGATGGACCAGTGGTTAAGAATTTGCCTGCCAATGCAAGGGACGCCAGTTCTATCCCTGGCTCAGAAAGGTCCCACATGCTGTGGGGGAACTAAGCCTATGCACCACAACCACTGAGCCTGTGCTCTGAGCCCGTGCTCTGCAATGAGAAACCTGTGCACAGCAGAGTAGCCCCTGCTCGCTGCAACTAGAGAAAGCCCGCATGCAGCAACAAAGACCCAGCGCAGTCCTAAATAAATATTTTTTAGAAGTCTGTTAAACAAAACATATACACACACACAAATACATGCATACATGCATATATATGGGAGCATTTTAAAAATGCACATGCCTGGGCCCCACTCCAAAGGTTCTGATTTGATTTGTTTCCGCTGGCACATGTGGGTTTCCCCAAAGTAGTCTGAGGCTTAAAGTCACAGTTTCTTGTCAAAGAGCAAGAAATCCCGCAAGTTTACTCCAAAGGTTCTGATTTGATTTATTGCCACTGGCACATGTGGGTTTCCCCAAAGTAGTCTGAGGCTTAAAGTCACAGTTTCTTGTCAAAGAGCAAGAAATCCCCCAAGTTTACCGAGTCAAGACCTGAGCCCATCAGCATCACTTAAGAAAAGTGGGCCGAGTCTTCGATACTTTAGGAAGTTGCCGAAGCTCAGAGACTGGCTAGAGGCCAAGACCACTGTTAGGGTCACTCTGAGGCGTAAATGATTTCCAGACTCATTGCTGGGCAAGTTTTAAGGAACAAAATGAGCAGAGTGTCAGACAAGAAGATATGAGTTTGGTGGGGTTTTTTTTCCCCTTAAATTTCTTTTCCTCTGAAGTAACTAAGAAGAGCTTTGTTTTAAGACATGAGTCCAAAATTCACATTCACTTTGGACTGTAGTTTCTGGCTATTTCCTTAGTGGTGACTGTGACTAGAAGTGCGCCCACCCTTCCCTTTAGGGCTTCTGGTGTCCTCTGACTTTTCTTCCTCAACTCCGGTTTTCCACAGCAACCCAGGTCTTGGCCACTGAGTTTCCAGGGCACTGAGCTCTTTCCCTTACTCCTCTCCCCTCCCCTGTGCTTCCTCCTCTATGGACAGGTTTAGAAGCTCACTCAAATCCGTGCTTGCTTCCTACTGATCAGATTAAGGTAACCACACTATTGTAATGGAGGATAATGCCTTATTATGTTACTCCCTCTCAACAATTGACAATATGCACCCAAAGCTTCCGTATTCTTTATATCCCTTGGCCCTGAAATTCCGTGTGTGTCAGCAAAGCTTTATCTCAGTGGGTGTTCATTTTACAGCATGGACTGTATTACATGGAAAACATAAATGTTTGACAGGGGTGTGTGCATGCGTGCTCAGTCACGTTGGCCTTTGTGATCCCATGGATTGTAGCCCACCAGGCTCCTCTGTCCATGGAATTCTCTAGGCAAGATCCTGGAGTGAGTTGCCATTTCCATTGCACCCTACATTGGCTGGCATATTCTTTATCAGAGAGCCACCTGGGGAACCCATTTGACAGGGGGTTTTGTGTGTGTGTGTGTGTGTGTGTGTTAGTCGCTCAGTTGTGTCTGACTCTTTGCAACCCCATGGACTGTAGCTCGCCAAGCTCCTTTGTCCATGGAATTCTCCAGGCAAGAATATTGGAGTGAGTTGCCATTCCCTGCTTGAGGGAATCTTCCCCACCCAGGGATCAAACCCAGGTCCCCTGCATTGCAGGCAGATTCTTTACCGTTTCAGCCACCAGGGAAGTCCTTGATAGGGGACTGCTCTTCAAAAAAATCTCCCTGTAATCATTCACCATTTTGGCCCCAAGGAGAGGGGAGAGGGATACCACTGAGGGTTGGAGGATCTGAGACTTGGGGATGGTCTTTGAGTCGCAAGAAATTAATTAATGCAAATCACTTGCTGTTTTTGGAGAAGAGGGAAAGAGTGTGGGGAACTGAGATGGGGGAAGTAGGCAGAGGCTTGTGTTCTATTTTTGCTATTCTGCCCTGAAATTCTGAAATAGGGCATGTTAAATGGGTTGAATGGAAAGAGCAGAACATCAGGGTTCATGGTTGCCCAGCCTGGGGGCCCCTGCAAGCTAGGCCCCACGTGGGCCTAGAGTACTGCTAGGTAGGAGGGGCCTCTTGGGGATTCCCAAGACCATGTTCCTGAACCCTCACAGTCTGTTAGCACAGAGATCCTGCAGGCCTCTGTGTGCCTCGGTATAGCACACGGGGTTAGTGGGCTGACAGCCTTGGCTCAGGACACATTGGTGATGGCATGCTGGGATCCTAAACCAAGATGCAAACGACTGGACCATTAAACCCAGTAGCTGGAGCCACAGAATCGCTCAAAAGGCCAAAAGAGACTGGCATCTCAGTGGACAGCAGACCCAGGGCAAATCCAGATCCGCCAGTCTTAATTAGAGAGCAGTGAGGGCACAGATGGCAGCACACAGATCCAAAGCCTTTAACCAACATCCCAGCCCTTCTCTGAGAAATCCAGACACAGTCTCAGGAAGGCACTGGGAGCGGGGACCCGAAAACTGGAACATTTATCGAGAGAAACTGACCTGAATGGGATTATTCAGCCAGGATAAAAACAAAGACTTTTCATCTTCTCCCTAAATAGTATGGGAGGCCAGAGATGCAGAATTGGATCTGATGGAAAATGTTTTTTCCATCAGAAAAAAACATGTTTCTTGGCTGTCTGAGTAATGCTGTGTTAAATGTCCAGACAACTATGTTTACCATACAGCCAGGTTACCCTCAAGGCAGGAGGTCAGAGGACCCATTTTCAAAGAACTAAATGAGAAAAAAAGCATTAAATATTGATGTTGAGGTGTTTACAATAAGAAGCTGTGGTCCAGCCACTATCCTACAGCGTAATCACTAACTGGCAAACTCCGGACCTCACAAAGTCTTGCTAGTTTCCAGAGCCTTTTCTACTGCCTCTCTCCTAAATGCAGCAGACAAGGAAGGCAGCAGACGTTCAAAGACAACTTCCAACGTGAGAAAGAAACAGAAAAAAGGTGGGGGCTCAGAAGAGTCAGGGACAATACAAAAAGTGGGTAGGGAATATCAAAAAATCATTAACATCTTCAGAGAGAAAAGACCCTTAAAACAATAGATTATGGGCAAAAAAGAAACCATCAGGCTTCAAGAAAGAACCTTTGGAAATTACAAACATGACAGCTGAAATTAAAAGAAGGCAGAAGATACAATCAAGGAAATCTCTGAAGAAATAAAAAAACTAGGGAAAGGTCAGTAGGAGAGAAAAATGCAAGAAAGTTATAAAATAGGTTGAGGAGATTGTATCAATTAGCTACCACTGTGTAACAAATTACCCCTGTGACCCCGAGTTTAGTGCCTTAAAACAATAATAAGCATTTACCATCTCACACAGTGTTTACAGGTCAATTAGCATTTAGCTGAGTGATTCTGGTGTGGGGTCTGTCCCAGGCTGGAGTCAAGATGTTGTTGGGGGCTGTGGTCACCTTGGGCCTGACAGGTCTGCAGGGTCACTTCCAAGATGGCTCCCCCTTGGGGAAGTTCCTCCCTGACTGTTCCTTGTCATGTGGACTCTGCATAGGGCTGCTTGAGTGTTCTCACAACATGGGAGCTGGCTCACCCCAGAGCAAATACCCAGAAGGAGAGCAAGGAGCAAGGTGCAGTGCTTTTCAGAAGTAGCATGCTGACCTTTCCATCACATTCCCCTGCTAGAAGTAAAGTCACTCGGTCAGGCTCAGGGAGAAGGATCTAGAAAGGGTTGACAGCAGTGAGATGACTCACAGGTGCTGGGCAGTAGAGCAGGTACTACTCAGATTTTGATGTCAGAGGATCATGAACTTGAATCTCGGCTCCTCCTCAGGCAAATCATTTGTCTCTCCTCAGTTTCCTGTCTTGTAAAATGGGTGTGATATTGCCACTATGCAAAGTTTTAGTAAATTGAGAACAAACTCTTAAAAGTGACTTATACATGATAGATGCCAAATAAACCACAGTTTTATTAGTAGTAGTATTGAGATGTCTTGGGTAAGAGAGGAAGGATGTGGTGTGCTGTGAAGTCCTGGCTAAGTCCCAAACTGGAACTCAGAAAACCAGCAAACCCCGCTCTGGTCACCTCAGTAATGGACAGCCAGACAATTGGAATGTACTGCTCTCTTATTTCTGAATAATGATGGGGATTCTGCTCAGACCCCAGAAACATCGTTTAGCAAGTGGGTTTTATGGATTTGGAGGAATCTTTTCAGCTACTAAAATGTCATTCTTCGGTTTTTAGTTTTGGGGAGATCTTTGCCCAAATCTAGGGGAAGTATGTTTGATGTTCCAACCTCACAGATTTAATGGCTGCATAGTGGCAAGAAGAAAGCTGCGACCGTCCTTAAGTCAAAATCCTCCCAATAAGACTAGCTTCTCACTGGGTAAATGCAGACCCGGTGGATCCTCCATCTGCCCCTCAGTGTGCAGACTGTATCTCAGCTTGTAACATACCTGCGTTTTGGGAAATAGGCAACACGGGACACAGAAAACCAGTACAGCTTCTGGTGGTGAAATTGGCTCCTGTTTCCGCGATAGATAAAGCTAGTTACTGATCATGCTGACTTAGGTTTGTGGATGGACCCCCGCTTCCCAAAGCCAGGATGGTTTTGATCCTTAACCTCCTTCAGAGGTGGGAAGAGTCAAAAGGTTTTTTCCCAGTTCTACAGATGAGGAAACAGAGACTGAAAAAGAAGAAGCACCTTCTGGACACAGTCCTTGTTTGTAGAACTAAGATGAGAGTTCAGGTCTTCTCAGGTCCAAGGCTGCTCCCACCCCCTCACCACCTGTTGGTAGGAGGGGATGAGGCTTTGCAGGCAGATGCTGGTGTGAGGGTCCTGGCCCTCTGATTTGAGGCCCCCTGGGCAAAGCCTGCCCCACTAACACACTCAGGCCTGGGCCTTGGGTCTCAGAGTTCAGCCAGGGACACCTTCTCCCTTGGCCCTGTTTTCTTGCCTCTAAAATAAGAATCCTGACCTACTTCATTAGCCTGTCCTCAGGGAAGAAATCAACATTTTTAAACTAAATTAGTTTGTGAACGTCCTGATATAGCCTAATAATACTTCGCCTTCAATGTTGCTTCCTCTCCCCTGCCTGAGGATCTAAAAGAAATTCATTCCTGTTGTTTTAATTAATGTAAATATTTTTTGCAGAACGAAAGATTAAAAGATGCTAGTAATTTCCTCTGAGAAACCCCTACACACATCATTTGCATATTTGCTCTCAGATTTGTTCTCTGCTTGTACATTTCTCAGGACTCTTGGCTCCCCAGCTTCCTGCTTGGAGACAGCCAGCGGAGTCATGACGGGGTCAGAGTAGGGGAGGAGGGGAGAAGGGGTCACAGGGGGAGGAGGGGGGAAACCAGAGGACCTCTTCCCCTCTTCCTCTGCTTCCAGCAGACCTCCCCAGTGGATCCAGTTCCCCCATGACCTCGCTCCTCCTCCTGAGGCCCACGGCAGGCTGGTGGTCCAGGCTCCCACCTCTGTCCTCGGTGCCTCTGGCCCCAGGGTGGTAGCTGCTGCCAGGTGCTGCTAATCTCTGGGTTGCCTCACCCTGCCCTGTGGGCTTTTCAACTCTTCTGACACCTTTGTCACCAGTTTTCTGTGTTAAATTCCATCTGTTGAAATCATGGTGTGGGCTATTTGCTTTACTGGTCCTGAATTTGTCGTTCTCACAGAGCGAGTGGGGTGTGGGGAATGCCTTCCCCTGGAGAAGGAGATCTAGAGCCAGGAGGGGCACTTCCTCCAGCTCGCCAGGAAATCAGAGGCAAGTCACTGTTCCTTCAGACTTTTTCTGCAGAATGAAATAACTAGTCTAGGTGATTCAGTTGCCATCAGTTTCACAGCTATGATTCATCTATCAGGCAGTTGATTGTCTGACTATGCCAAAACACCTTCCAACTCCGACTCTTGTTAACAGTAAAAAGATTTTTTTTTCCCAAGTGAAAGTTAAAAGTTGCTGGGCCCCATCAGGTCCAATACATCTGTGAACTGAAGGCCTTTGGGGAAGTAAGAGACAATAATAACAAATGAATAATTCCCTCAAAACTCTACCAGACTCCTTTGTCTTAAAGGAATCTGAGACTTTCTCAGGCAAGTATTTTAAGGAACAAAATAACCCAAAGGACTTAGAATGCATTAGCAAATGTTGTTTGTACCCTCCTTTTTCCTCCCCTAGGAAATATTTTGTAGTTTCAAAGGAAATACTTAAAAAAAATTTAAGTGTACAGTCAGTGGTCTTCAGTGTGTTTACAAAGTTGTACAAGCTTCACTGCTAACTTCAAAACATACTGCTCACACCCCAAAGAAACCGCAACCCACTCACAGTCACTCCCCATTCCTCTCTCCCTTCGACTCCCAACAAACACTGAACTACTTTCTGTCGTTATAGATTTGTCTCTTTTACACATTTCATAACGTGTGGCCTTTGTTACAAGCTTCTTTTACCTGACATGAGGTTTTCAAAGCCCATCCATGTTGTAGCATGTACTTCATTTCTTTTTACGGCCAAATAATAGACCAATATGCTCATATACCTCATGTTGTTTATCCACTCATCAGGTAGACATTTGGGTGGTTTCCACTATTATGAATAACGCTGCTGCAAACAATCATGTACAACTTTTTTCTCCTTTTTTTGGCCTTGCAGCATGGCCTGCAGGATCTTAGTGCCCTGATCAGGGATTGAAGCCAGGCCACAGCATTTAAAGTATAGAGTCCTAACCACTGGATTGCCAGGGAATTCCCTACCCTGTCTTGATCACTGTAGATATATATATATAGTAAGTTTTGAAATCAGGGAAGTATGAGTCATTCAACCTGTTTTTTAAAGATTATTTTTGGTCATTCTGGGACTATTTCATTTCCATATGAATTATAATATAAGTTTGTCTTAAACTGCAAAAAACGTGGCTAGGATTTTGGTAAACATTGTATTGAATCCATAGACCAGTGTGGGAAATATTGCCATCTTAGCAATATGAAATCTTCCAATCCATGAACGTGGTATGACTTTACGTTTATTTAGGTCTTCTTTGATATCTTTCAATGATATGTTATAGTTTCAGTGTATAAGTTTGCATCTCTTTTATTCAATTTATTCTCAAGTATTTCATTCTTTCTGATGCAATTTGTAAATGAAATTGTTTTCTCATTTTTGTTTTTGAGTGTTGATTGCCAGTTTATACGATTGCAATTGTTTTTATATATTTATCTTGTATCCTGAGGCCTTGCTGAACTTATTAGTTTCAACAGTTTTTCAATGGATTCCTTAGGTTTTTCTATTTAAAGTATCACATCATCTGCAAATAGAGTCTGCAAATAGGAAATACTTCTTCCTTTCCAATCTGATGCCTTTCATTTCTTTTTCTGTCCTTATTGCCTTGTCTAGAATCACCAGTACAGATTGACAGAAGTGGCAAGAGCAGACATGCTTGTCCTGTCCCTGATCTTAGGGCAAAAGCTTGCAGTTTCTCACTGTTTAGTAGTATGTTAGTTTCTCATAGATGCTCTTTATCAGGTTGATGAAGGTCCCTTCTCTTCCTAGCTTGTTGACTAAGAATAGAAAAGCAAATACAAAGGAATATGCCTCTGTACCTTGCCCTAAGCTTTTAGTCCCTATTGCTCTAAATGAATTTCTTCTTTTATTTCCATGAAAATGACAACAAACAGCTACCACTTGATCTGTTCCCACTAACTCACTCTCTCAGATGGATTTTTTTTTTAATGAAGTTGCTTCTGAAGGCAGTTAGGATGTCCTGTAATGTATAAAGCACACATGGTACCAAAATTTTAAAAGCAAGCAAAGCAAAGTGTGGTAAAAACAAAATCCGTATTTTATTACTGCCAGATGTCTATTACTACTTGAGCCATTTCTTCCTGTTATCCCGCAGCCCTGGGCATTAGTGGGCCTTTCTCGGTCATTTATGGGAAGTGGATGAGGAGTCGGGTCATGCTTTCTTAGATGTATAACCTGGAGAAAATCATTTAATCTCTCTGGACCTTAATTTCTCCATCTGTCAAATAATCTTTGAGTACTTAACGTAGGAAGACACAAATAGCCCTTCTCTGTGAAGTACTGAAGTTAATGCCTGACATTTGGCAAGTGCACAGTAATTTAGCTCCTATCATTGTTTGAAACATCATCATTATTATTAGCCACCTGTGAGCTCTGTGTCTCTACTGCGTCTTGCTCAGGTTACCTGACATTCATGTATGAAGACGAATAACCCACTTAGAGAGCAGAAGGGAATGTGTTGTAGTCTAAAAACCACCATAACAGCCACCGCCTCCGGTTTCCACTTTCTATCAAATATTCAACCAGATCTGAGACTGTGGGTTTAAAGATCAACTTAGACACAGAGAGGATTCTTAAAAATCATTTTGAAAATTCAGGCCTATATCAGTTTTATTTTATCCTCTGCATTTCCACTGGCTTAAAAACAATTTCCTAGAAATAAAAGAAAAAGAAAATAGTATGCTTTAGATCATGCTTCTTAATGTTCTTAAATAGAAACAGTCACTAGAGGAGGCACTTCATATCCCAAGGGGAACAGCTTCTCCCACACACATACAACCCCCTCCCCTGAAGATGGATTCCTGTGCTTCGTGTTGCTTCACAGTGTCTGCGAGGCTGGGGGTGCTGGGAGGAAGAAGGTCTGTCTTTAGGGACAATCCATTCCCAAGCCCTTGTTTCTTATGACATCTTAATGCTTGGCTAAGGGAACCTGCTTTGCCATCCCTTTGGGGACTTTGGGCTGAACTTTCCTTGGCTTTTGCGGCAGAGAGAGACCGTTGTTCCCCCAAGTTCACACTCCCTCTCCCTCAGTAGAGCTGGTACTGGTACTGGCGAGTGACTACTGAGCCAGGGACCACCTTCATGCATCTGGGCGCCACCATGTGACCCAGCACACTGATGCAGCATCCACTGAAGTGATGTCACGTCTTGGGCTGCTCAGAAAACTTTGTGGGGCTCCTCCATGATCTCTTTACTTTATGGCTAGAATATAGGTAATCCCCAGGGAGCCGAGCCACAACTTCCCTGGTGGCTCAGACAGTAAAAGCATCTGCCTACAATGCGGGAGACCCAGGTTCTCTGGGTTGGGAAGATCCCCTGGAGAAGGCAATGGCACCCCACTCCAGTATTCTTGACTGGAAAATCCCATGGATAGAGGAGCCTGGTAGGCTACAGTCCATGGGGTCGCAGAGTCAGACACAACTGAGCGACTTCACTTCACTTCAAGGAGCTGAAGATGGCCAAGCCTCCATCACCTGGGTCCCTGAACAGCTGGAGGTAGGAAGCTGCCCCCCGCTGATCTCTTCACCTGCCAGGGCTGTAATGCAAATGAGAAACAGAAGGTGACTGTGTTAGACTTCTGAACATTCAATATGTGTTTGAGGGCTAGAGCATCACTCTAATGAGTTCAGCTTTTCTCACTGTAACAGACCCTGCGTGTTTATATAATTAAGATTTTTTTATGCTATGCATTTGTCTTTGTCTGGGCTGCTGTAACAAAATACCACAGATTGGGTGGCTTATAAACAACAGAAATTTACTTCTCACAGTCTGGAGGCTTGAAGACTGAGAGCAGGGTACCAGCAGGTCAGGGTCAGGGTCAGGGCTAGGCACCTTGTGGTTGCAGACTTGTATCTTCACATGGAGGAAGGGACAAGCTAGTTCTCTGGGGTCCCTTTTACAAGGACATTAATCCCCTTCATGAGGCTCCAGTCTCATAACCTCATCACCTGCCAAAAGCTCTACCTCCAAATACCATCACCTTGGGGGTTAGGTTTTCAACATATCAATTTAGGGGGAACACAAACATTCAGACCATAGCTGCATTACAGGGAGACAAAGGGCTTTTATTTTCCTAAATATTGGGGGAAAAACCCACTTTGATTCATGTTAGAACATGGGTTTATCAGGCCATGCTAATTTGAAAGATTAACACATATGAACATATGCATGAGTATGATGTATTTATAATCATATATGTTTATGTGGATCTCTCTTAACTACTGAGTAGTCATCTCTTAATCTTTAAATATCAAGCGCCTATAATACACCAAGCACTGCCTGGACCCAGTAGAACATTAAGGTTAATAAGATCTAGTCCCTGGCCTCAGGGGCTCACAGAGAGCTGCTGGCCCAGTTTTGCAGATACATATTTAGATAGTTTATCTACTGGGATGACTTGGAACACCAGCTCCACTGTGAATTGTTTTGATCAGCTCTGGAATTGCCTGGAATATATGCTCACATTTCATTTTCCAGGAGGAGAGTGTTCTCTAGGGTAAGAAGTTTAAAGCAGGACCTTCCCAGAAGGGAAGATCAGTGCTCACACAATCTTCATACTAATTCCCAGGAGCCCAATCACAGTGAGGACAAGGAGCAGGAAGAAGGCTAAGAGAGGAGAGCAGACAGCGGAAGCTCATCCGGGTCTGAAGAGTGGAGAAGCCCCTGGGCCTCAAACACACACAGACTCCAGTCTCTTGGCCCCAGGGTCTCTGGCTGTGAGAAAATGAGGCACGCTTGAGAATGAAAGCACAAAAATAAACATTTGTGCAATCCATCCATAAGGCTCTCATAACTTCAAAAGGCTTCAAGGAAACAACATTGCTAATGAATTTGGTGTCAGTGAAATGGAAACATGTGATTTAGATTTCCAGAAAAATAAACCTAACCTTCCAGGGGAAGAGAGACACTGCACCTGAGGGCCCTGTGCTTTTGGGTGGGCCTTTGTGTTTGTAAACCCACAAGCCTTAGGGAAATGTTGAGACTCTCAGACCCTCAGCAGCATCTGAGCTCCCTGCAGAGAACTAGGGCCCAGCTCACTAGGTGGAGTCATGAAGTCTGGCCGGGTTTTCTAGAGGCCACAGTCTACTTGATGTCAGAGATCCTCAGGGGTCTCTCAGAGAAGAATAAAAGAGAGAGAAGAAGAATAAAGAAATGAGATTTACTCCTCAAAAGGCTAAGTTGATGAACCGCAGGTTATCTTTTACTCTGAAATTTATATTCAGTCAATGCTCCAGTCTTAGTGTGAGCTACTGTAACAAATAGAGCATATATGGACTGGATGGCTTAAACAACAAATGTTTACTTCTTAACAGTTTTGGGGGCTGGAAAGTCCAGGATCAAGGTGCCCACAGATCTGGTGTCTGGTGAGGATCTGCTTCCTGGTTTGCAGATAGCCATTTCTCAGGGTATCCTCATGTGGCAAAGAGACAAAGTGGGGAATGGGCAGGGGAAGCAGGGGAGAGGAAGAGAGTCTGCTCTTCACATCTCTTCTTCTAAGGGCAGTAATCCCATCATGAAGGCACCACTCTTACGACCTCATTACCTTCCAGAGGCCTCCCCTCCTGACACCATCATATTGGAAAGTTAAGATTTCAACACATGAATATTCAAGCGACACAGAACATTGAGTCTGTAACAGTTCCCAGTCAGACCTGGAGGAAGTGAACACAGGAAAATGCTCAGTGGGAGGCATCTCCCGTGACAAACCAGATACAGAGGTTTGGTCTGTGCATCTGCCTTGAGCTTAGCAGGAAGATGCAGCAGGATTGGATGTCTGCACCTGCCTTGAAGGAAGAAGGGACCAAAGCCACAGCACAGGACAGCATGGAACCAAGCTGGAAAGACAGTTGACTGTTGCTTGGACCTCTGGGGCCAATTTTTAAAATAATATTCCACAATTAAGGACAGTAATATCATGCTTCCCCCTAGAAACCATGTGTACTCACATGGCAGCTAGAAGTCTTTGTAGCCAACTTTCTGCAAATAGCTTGATCCTACCCAGGAGGTACAACCCAAAAAGACTAGAGCATTAAAGAACCTTTAAAGAGCATTAAAAGATTAAAGGACCCTTCCATGCTTCCCTGGTGGCTCAGACGGTAAAGCATCTGTCTACAATGCGGGAGACCCGGGTTCAATCCCTGGGTTGGGAAGATCCCCTGGAGAAGGAAATGGCAATCCACTCCAGGACTATTGCCTGGAAAAATCCCATGGACAGAGGAGCCTTGTAGGCTACAGCCTATGGGGTTGCAAAGAGTCGGACACGACTGAGCGACTTCACTTTCTTTCTTTCCATGCTTCCCAGATTATCAGCTGCTCTTTTGTGGCTTCCCCCACAAAGAGGTCCTTTAAACTCTGATCATTCTCTGATTATCAGATACATACCGTTCTAGAAATAGCACCATCATGCTTTGGGCTTTGCTCGTAGTGCCCAAGCCCTGTCTCTTATATCTTAACGGTGACAGTGTGTTCCAGCCTGGACTTCCAGCTCTCAGTGGCTGCATCTCTGTGCCATAGAGCTTCATCTCTAACTAAGGAAAACTGTAGCCTGGGACTCAGCAGGCCCAGAGGACCAGGCAATTAATACCTGCCAGTAGCAGCCCTCAGGTGATGACTCTTGGGAGTTGGTGTATAAACACCCCAGCTCCCTCAGCACTCAGTGTGAGGGATCACTTCCCCCAGTTTCCCTATAGTATTAACACTGGTTGTCCACTGTTGTGGCTGACTTAATAGCAGGCTTCCTTTCCCTTAATCACTGCTCCACTCTCTTCCTGGGGCTTCTGGGGAAGCTGCTTAGCTAAATTTCCATACTGTAGCATCCATCTCATTTCATAATATTGAGTAAGAAGCTTGGAAAATAGTTTCATAATGTTTAAGGTAAATAGAAAAGCTCTAATCAGATTCAGGAAGATGAAATACCCTCTAGCAAACTTTTAAATTCCAAACAAAAGGAGTACTGGCTTAAGCGTGCCTGTTATGGACAACCTCTATTATCTGTCTGTCTGTCTTCCTTCTTTCTTATTCACTGTCACTCCCACCCTCATATAATTATGGAGCAAGAAGCCCATTGAATGACCTAAAAAGTCAAAGGGAATGTCCAGCCAACACAACATTTGTGAGCTACTAGGTGGTCTGAAATCTGGGCTCAAAGCCATGACTTGGGTCATTATGTGAATCTTTAAGGTCAGTTGCATTTGCACTGTTTTCCATTAATCAAAACTTCCTTCAATCCAGCAACTTCCTTGAAGAACAGTTGACAGTTATCTTTGTTTTCGGTTATTTATTTCTTTGGTGGTATGATTTTTAGGGTGTGCCTGTGCATGTGTGTGTTTTCTTTTTAATAGCTAGTGGCAGAAGACAAACTTGAAATTAAAACCAGTGAGAAATATAAAGGTGGACATACTCAGTAGAAATGAAGGGGAAAACAGAAGAGAACTGCCCCCAGGGTATTGATGCTGAGTGGTGCAAAAGCCCAGCTGGGCCAGCTGGGTAATTTATGTGGACTATTCATCATCAAGGGCCTCAGGAAATATATTCCTTCATCTCTTTGTCAATATATCCTCATGCACTAGAGCACTGGGTTGGAAGGTCATGTTTCCCTCTCCCTGCAGGCTAATTTATTTACAAAATTCTGAATCACAGACAGGCTTGCAAGGGAATCTGCTAAGAAGGACCACAATGCTTCTTAAGTGTCTGGTCATCATATAACACTACTGTTTATATTCACCTCCAGCTTTGTTCTGAACGTGCTCACTTTCAGGCACCCAAGAGAAAATCCAAGTATCAGTCAATTCACTGACTGATGTATTGAGCACCTACCAGGTGCTGGGCACTGAAAAAAAACAAAAACAAAAACAAGAGGATGCCTGCCCTTATGGAGCTCTCAGTCCAGTAGGAGAGAGGAACTAAATCAGTAATTTGACCAAAAAGAAAATTTATTTCTCAACACTTAACTCTTCTGTTTCCACCATACTATTCCCCTCAGTACTGTGGTGTCTAAGGTGACCAAATATCTAGTTTCTCTGGGAGAACACCAGTTGACCCCTGCTGGCCCAGTGGAATTAATAATGGCTCCTTCCGCTCTCAACAGTGCCCGAGTTTCTGTGGCAAGCTGTGTGATGATCTGACCATACCTACCCTCTCTAGGCCACCGCGGCCACACTATTGATTTCCTGTGTTCATTTTCTTACAACCACTGGCTCTCGCATAGACATCATTGCTCAGCAGATATTGATCACCAGTGAGAACAAGGAAATGAAGCAAATCTGTTCCACACTCTCTAAACCAGTCTCTACCCAAGATGGACAATTAATCAACTTGTCAGAGAGGCAGTCCTGGGTCGTGGGAAAGTATTGCTTGGACCAGGAGTCGGAAGAGCTGTCTTCAAGGACAGCTCTGCCATTTGCTAGACTGTATATCGCCTACTGGAGCCCTAATAAGTGGCCTTACTCTTCAAAACGGGGAGAATGATACCTACCTGAGCTGTTTTAGGGGGCCTCCCAGGGGGCACTAGTGGTAAAGAACCTGCCTGCCAGTGTAGGAGATGTGAGAGACATCGCTTCAATCCCTGGGTTGGGAAGATCCCCTGGAGGAGGGCATGGCAACCCACTCCAGTATTCTTGCCTGGAGAATCCCATGGACAGAGGAGCCTGGAGGGCTACAGTCCATGGGGTCGCAAAAGAGTCAGACATGACTGAGCAACTAAACAACAACAATCCAAAATACGGTTTTTGCTCATGGAAACATACAATGAGTGTAAACGTATTTTGAAGGGTTGTATAATATTGTTTTATTATATTTAAAATATTATTGGTAATATTAAATATTATATATTAAAATATATACGTATTTTATTTGGTTGGAAGATCATGTTTTCCTCTCACTGCAGGCTAGTTTATTTACAAAACTCTGAATCACAGACAGGCTTGCACAGCCATCAGGTAAGGAGGACACATTGCTTTTTAAGTGTCCAGTCACCAAACAAAACTATATAATATTTACTACTATATTTTATATAATTAAATTATTTATAATAAAATATTAGACTTTCAGAAACAATAAATTATTCAAGTTGCATGCAACATTTTAGCTACTCACAGACATCATACCAATTCTGTCACAGAAAAGAATCCCAGCTATAGTACATGCAGACAGCTTCACCCAATTTTCCAAAGTCATTTAGCCCCGGAGTTGCTAGTGGAAGCCAGTGGTATAATTGGGTCAGAGTCCAAAGACCTGAGAACCAAGGGAGCTGATGATTTAAATGCTAGCCTGAGGGCAGGAGAAGATGAGAAGAGATATCCCAGCTCAAACCATGAAGCAGAAAAAAGAGACACATTCCTCCTTCCTCTGGCTTTTTGTTCTGATCGAGGCTTAAACAGATTAGATGATGCCCAACCACCCTGTGGAGGATGATTTGCTTGCTCAGTCTATGATTTCAATGCTTGTCTCATCTAGAAACACCCTCCTGGACACACGCAGAAATAACATTTAACCACCTAGCTGGGCAGCCTCTGATCCAGTCAAGCTGACACCTGAAATTAACCATCACAGTCCCTAGAAAGAGGTTCTGGTCACCTGGTGTATGTAGAGGACTTTGGCAAGGACAGTTGGTGCCAATCCAATGTTGTCATCACTGGAGCCATTGAATCACATAAATGGACTGCCAGCCATGCCCACATAAACTGGGGACTAGATTTGTTCACATGCGCGTGTACACACACACACACACTTCACGTCAGTAGAGTCTTCTTCACTGAAAAGAATACAAATCAATTCATAATGAGATTAAAATGCTAAGATAATGAGAACAAATGTCCTGCCACATGTAAGATTACAAATCCATTGTGTCATTGATGAGTAAGCCATGGCGGGGGAGAGTGTTAATGAATGGAACTCAGAGACACCAACATTGTCAGACACAAGCCAGAGCCATTTCACTCTTCTTACTTTGGCCTATCCAGATGGATAGAGAATTAGAAGTATCTGCTGAATGATGTTAAGAGTGATTACCAGGAGCTAGTAGGATCTGTGCCCCAAATGTTAGGACACATCTTCACTGCTCAAATAGTGTGATGAGTTGGGTCTACAGGTTCAGTACTGCTCTTGGCATTTCCCTCTAGCTCTGCACTCTTAAATAGTTCATCTGTCTGCTACCATGGTAGTGAAATGTCATGGCTACAGTTTTACAAATCCCTCAAAGAAAACAAATTAATAGACGTCATCCCCCTGCCCCCTCCCACCCTATGGCACATGGAAGCCCATCTGTCCCAGTCTAACCTGCCAAGTCAGTTCAGTCCTGAGCCAACCAGCATTGGCTGCAGGCTGGTGTCCTGCAAGATGTCGCCCACCTGCTGTCTCGAGGTTTGTATTGCAAAATTGGCTTGTATTTCAGGGTTCAGTCTTTCTGTAGTCCTGTGCATACTAGTGGGAAAAATAAGTGGAATACATCCCCCTCAATCCGATGGCCTTTTGTGTTGGAAAGATACACATCTATTAGAGCTATTTAGAGGATGTTGTTGTTGTTTAGTCGCTAAGTTGTGACCAACTCTTTGCAACCTCATTAACTGTAGCCTGCCCAGTTCCTCTGTCCATGGGATTTCCCAGGCAAGAGTACTGGAGTGGGTTCCCACTTCCTTCTCCAGGGGATATTCCGAACCCAGGGATCAAACTTGAGTCTCTTGGATTGGCAGGTGGATTCCTTACCACTGAGCCACCTGGGAAGCCCCCTATTTAGGGGTGGCCTTGTGGCCTTGATGAAAGGCAGGGTGACAGCTGGTTAGATGACTCCTCGGTAAATGAAAAAGAGCTTGAATTCCAGATCCATTTGAAGGTAATATATTGTTAAAGGATGAGAAAGAAACTTGGGAGCAAAAGACGACGTGCCTCAGAATACTTCTAGGAAGAATCAATTGGATGCAGAATTCTGCAGTTCCAGTAAGATGTCAGGTTTGGAAACAGAACTGGCAGAAGTGGGTGCTTGGAATAATCCAAGTTATGGCTCTGCCAGGCAGATGCAGACTTTGTTCAGGAGGTGAGGATTTGAAGTCTTTGGGAATAGACCCCTAGAAGTGATACATCCTGGAGAGCAAAGGGAAGAAGCTATGTGGGGAGAAAATACAGTTGGGGAGGAGACTGGGGATCTTGATACCTTAGAAGAGCATTTATATCCAGAAGATTGTGTGGACAACCTAGAAAGTGAGGCCAGAATAACTGAAGACGTCTTTGGACTTAACAATTGCTCTGCTGATGGTTCAGCAGTACAATTGAAGCTTCCTGTATAAACTTGTGACTCAGCTGGCAAAGAATCCACCTGCAATGTGGGAGACCTGGGTTCTATCCCTGGGTTGGGAAGATCCCCTGGAGAAGGGAAAGGCTACCCACTCCAGTGTTCTGGCCTGGAGAACTCTGTGGATGTATCGTCCATGAGATCACAAATAGTAGGGCGACTGGGTGACTTTCACTTCACTTCACCTTGGACGTATTGCAGATCTGGGTCCAGATCATTGCGATAAACTGAATATTGCAATAAAGTGAGTTACAGTGATCTTTTTTGTGACTGGTTTGATGTTTTCTCCAGACCATTAGAAGTTTCTGTGTATCAGCAGTAAGGCTATTTTGCTTTCTTACCACTCATGTATTCACTGGCACTTTTAATTCCCTTCAAGAAGTTTTAATTTACATTTAGAACTTGGCTAACCAGGGTTGGAGCATATTTTTCAGCCTATCTCAGCTTTCAGCCTGCCTTCTCACTAAGCTTGATCAATTCTATTATATCAACAGCTTCTGATTTAAATTAAGAGAAGTATGACTCTTCCTTTCATTTGAACACTTAGAGGCCATTGTAGGGTTATTAATTGACCTAATTTCAATATTATTATTTCTCAGGGAATAGGGGGGCCCAGGAAAGAGGGAGATGGGGCACACCCAGTTAGTGGAGCCATCAGAACTTATACAACTTTTATTGGGTTAAGTTTGTTGTCTTACATGGGCACAGCGGGCAGAGTTCATGGTGCCCAAACAATTACAATAGTAACATTAAAGATCATTGATCACAGATCATCATAATAAATATAATGATAGTGAAAATGTTTATAATACTTCAAGAATTACCAAAATGTGTCACAGAGACATGAAGTGAGCAAATGCTGTTGGAGAAATGACACCAAGAAACCTGCTTAGAGTTATCACTCAGTCATGACCTACTCTTTGTGATCCCATGAACTGTAGCCCACCAAGCTCCTCCAGCCATGGGATTCTCCAGACAAGAATACTGGAATGGGTTGCCATTCCCTTCTCCAGGGGATCTTCCCAACCCAGGGATTGAACTCCAGTCTCCCACGTTGCAGGCAGATTCTTTACTGTCTGAGCCACCGGGGAAGCCTGCTTAAAGTTATCAGAAACTTTCAATTAAAAAAACAAACAAACAAACAAAAACAGTATCTTTGAAGCACCATAAAGGAAAGTACAATAAAATGAGGTCTGCCTGCATTTTGTATAGCTTGGTGCTTGGTATTAGTCACTGACTGAGTGAATGAGTGAGTGGATAAATTAATGGAAGAATAAATAAAACAAAGAGACAGTAATGGTGAAATTTTTTTTAAATGACACCAAATCTTGTGCTCCACTGTGTTGCTTCTGGAAATTAAAGGAAATAATATCTTAGGACTTTAGTGGTAGTCCAGTGGTTAAAACTTCGCCTTCCAATGCAGGAGTTATGGGTTCAATCCCTGATGGGGCCACTAAGATCCAGTTTGCCTCAGGGCCAAAAAAAGAAAAACAAAAATATGAAAGAGAAGCAATACTGTAACAAATTCAATAAAGACTTCTAAATACAGTCTACATCAGGGGAAAAAACAAAACAAAGAAATAGCATCTTGATGTAAATTCTTCAATCTACTTCCAGCCAGATCTCTGATGACATGAGTAGTCTGTCTCTCCCTTACTCTGTTCCCACCCAAACCCCCAGCCTAAGGGACAACCCAAACTGTTTAGAACAGCTTTCTTATAGATTTCACAATTAAATCTCTATTTGTATATGCTTCAACATCCTGTTGCACTAAATTGAACAATACTTTATACAAGCTCAGTAAGTCTGCCAAAAAACCCGACCCCATCATCACTCAATCCTCCTCACTGGCTGTATCAATCAATACTGTTGTCTAAGCCCAAGATATACTAAAATCCTTTACTGAGTACAAACATCATAAATCATTAACTGTTCATCTCCAAAAATTTACTGTAACTTTGGCGGGGGTAACTACGACTGGGATTTATTACCCTGTGCAAGAATGCAGTATTCTTTCAGGACAGTCAATACTGCAATTCTGAAAGGGTCAGCTAAAAATAGATTTTAAATGAATGCATGGGAAACATTGCCAGTAGACTAGTGAGTGAGTGTGGTGGCTTAAAACTGCAGAGGGACCCACTGGAGCCACGGTGAAGTCACCCCCTCAGCCTCCATTCAGAAGCCGGCACCAGGCGGCCCTGTGGACAGCCTGGGGAAAGACCGCCCTGCCTGAGAGAGAGTGAGGAATGGGAAGTTCTGTGAACCCGCAGACAAGATAGGAATGAGGGAGTCATAAAGGAGGCAAAAAAGAAAACAAGCCAGAGGAAATCCCAGAGCATGAGGGAGCCAAAAATCTTGTCAGCTGTGAGGAAGCAAGCGGCAGAGAGCCGCCATTCATCTCTGCTTGACAGCAGGCCCTTTTGTTTTGCTCATATGGTTTCTCTTGTATCATCTATCACTGTGTTGGGGTTGGGATGCCATGCAGAGATAAAGGAAGTAGAAGAGAGGGGAGAAGAGTGAAGAAAAGCACTTCCTTTCATCAGGAGAAGCATTTTATTTCCACAGGGAAGTGGTTGAACATAAATTTCTCTTCCCCAACCAAGAGGCCCCTCTGAAAATGTTCCAGAGGCCTTTCGGTCAGCCCATCCCTATGGAGCTCTGCTCTCTCCTCAGCAAGCCCAGGCACCAGCATTGTTTTTCCTCATGAAAATGCCATTTACCCCACTGACTGATAGCGATTTTGTCAGCCACGGTGACCACCTTGGACAGCCCCTGCTCGCTAGCAAAAGCTCTGTTTCTAGGCACTTGATTTCCATGATACTCAGCAGCATCTAGTGCCCCCTGTGCCGCTTCTCTGATAGCTCAGACAGTAAGGAATCCGCCCGCAATGTGGGACACCTGCGTTCCATCCCTGGGCCAGGAAGATTCCCTGGAGAAAGGAATGGCTACCCACTCCAGTACTCTTGCCTGGAGAATTCCATGGTCAGAGGAGCCTGGCAGGCTACAGTCCATGGGGCTTCAAAGAGTTGGACACAATTGAGAGACTAAAACTTTCTTTTACTTTCAGCACTGGGAGAAATAGTCTATGTGCAGTCCCTCATTGGAACTTAACAAGCTGTACCTACAGATGTGAAAAAAAAAAAAAACAGGGAGGAATATGTCTACATTCTACAGCTAAGGAAGCTGAAACATGGGAAATCTAAATAGCTTACTGCAGAGCTAATATATGGCTGAATTGGGACCTGAATGCAATCAACTCCAGAACCTGGGCTGAACAGTATGAAAAGGCAAAAAGATAGGATAATGAAAGATGAACTCCCCAGGTCAGTAGGTGCCCAATATGCTACTGGACATCAGTGGAGAAATAACTCCAGGAAGAATGAAGAGACTGAGCCAAAGCAAAAACAACATCTAGTTCTGGATATGACTGGTAATAGAAGTAAAGTCTGATACTGTAAAGAGCAATATTGCATAGGATCCTGGAATGTGAGGTCCATGAATCAAGGCAAATTGGAAGTGGTCAAACAGGAGATGGCAAGAGTGAATGTCGACGTTTTAGGAATCAGTGAACTAAAATGGACTGGAATCGGTGAATTTAACTCAGATGACCATTATATCTACTACTGTGGGCAAGAGTCCCTTAGAAGAAATAGAGTAGCCATCATAGTCAACAAGAGTCTGAAATGCAGTTCAGTTCAGTTCAATTCAGTCGCTTAGTCATGTCCAAATCTTCGCAACCTCATAAATCACAGCATATCAGGCCTCCGTGTCCATCACCAACTCCCAGAGTTCACTCAGACTAATGACCATCGAGTCAGTGATACCATCCAGCCATCTCATCCTCTGTCGTCCCCTTCTCCTCCTGCCCCCAATCCCTCCCAGCATCAGGGTCTTTTCCAATGAGTCAACTCTTCACATGAAATGGCCAAAGTACAGGAGTTTCAGCTTTAGCATCATTCCTTCCAAAGAAATCCCAGGGCTGATCTCCTTCAGAATGGACTGGTTGGATCTCCTTGCAGTCCAAGTCTTCTCCAACACCACAGTTCAAAAGCATCAATTCTTCACCACTCGGCTTTCTTCACAGTCCAACTCTCACATCCATACATGACCACTGGAAAAATATAGCCTTGACTAGACAACCTTTGTTGGCAAAGTAATGTCTCTGCTTTTGAATATGCTATCTAGGTTGGTCATAACTTTCCTTCCAAGGACTAAGCGTCTTTTAATCTCGTGGCTGCAGTCACCATCTGCAGTGATTTTGGAGCCCAGAAAAATAAAGTCTGACACTGTTTCCTCATCTATTTCCCATGAAGTGATGGGACCAGATGCCATGATCTTAGTTTTCTGAACGTTGAGCTTTAAACCAACTTTCTCACTCTCCACTTTGACTTTCATCAAGAGGCTAGTTCCTCTTCACTTTCTGCCATTAAGGTGGTGTCATCTGTATATCTGAGGTTATTGATATTTCTCCCGGCAATCTTGATTCCAGCTTGTGCTTCTTCCAGCCCAGTGTTTCTCATAATGTACTCTGCATATAAGTTAAATAAGCAGGGTGACAGTATACAGCCTTGACATACTCCTTTCCCTATTTGGAACCAGTCTGTTAGTCCATGTACAGTTCTAACTGTTGCTTACTGACCTGCATGTAGGTTTCTCAAGAGGCAGGTCAGGAGGTCTGGTATTCCCATCTCTTTCAGAATTTTCCACAGTTTATTGTGATCCACACAGTCAAAGGCTTTGGCATAGTCAATAAAGCAGAAATAGATGTTTTTCTGGAACTCTCTTGCTTTTTCCATGATCCAGCGGATGTTGGCAATTTGATCTCTGGTTCCTCTGCCTTTTCTAAAACCAGCTTGAACATCTGGAAGTTCATGGTTCATGTACTGTTGAAGCCTGGCTTGGAGAATTTTGAGCATTACTTTGCTAGCGTGTGAGATGAGTGCAATTGTGTGGTAGTTTGAACATTCTTTGGCATTGCCTTTCTTAGGGATTGGAATGAACTGATCTTTTCTAGTCCTGTGGCCACTGCTGAGTTTTCCAAATTTGCTGGCATATTGCGTGCAGTACTTTCACAGCATCATCTTTCAGGATTTGGAATAGCTCAACTGGAATTCCATCACCTCCACTAGCTGTGTTCATAGTGATGCTTCCTAAGGCCCACTTGATTTCACATTCCAGGATATCTGGCTCTAGTTGAGTGATCACACCATCGTGATTATCTTGGTCATGAAGCTCTTTTTTGTACAGTTCTTCTGTGTGTTCTTGCCACCTCTTCTTAATATCTTCTGCTTCTGTTAGGTCCATACCATTTCTGTCCTTTATCAAGCCCATCTTTACATGAAGTGTTCCCTTGGTATCTCTAATTTTCTTGAAGAGATCTCTAGTCTTTCCCTTTCTGTTGTTTTCCTCTATTTCTTAGCATTGATCGCTGAGAAAGGCTTTCCTATCTCTTCTTGCTATTCTTTGGAACTCTGCATGCAGATGCTTATATCTTTACTTTTCTCCTTTGCTTTTCTTTTCTCTTCTTTTCACAGCTATTTGTAAGACCTCCCCAGACAGCCATTTTGCTTTTTTGCAGTACTTGGATGCAATCTCAAAAACGACAGAATGATCTCTGTTCGTTTCCAAGGAAAACCATTCAGTATCACAGTAGTCCAAGTCTATGTCCCGACCAGCAATGCTGAAGAAGCTGAAGTTGAATGGTTCTATGAAGACCTACAAGACCCTCTAGAACTAACACCCAAAAAAGATGTTCTTTTCATTATAGGAGACTGGGAGCAAAAGTAGGAAGTCAAGAAACACCTGGAGTAATAGGCAAATTTGGCCTTGGAGTATGGAATGAAGCAGGGCAAAGGCTTGTAGAGTTTTGCCAAGAGAATGCACTGGTCATAGCAAACACTCTCTTCTAACAACACAAGAGAAGACTACACATGAACATCACCAGATGGTCAACACTGAAATCAGACTGATTATATTCTTTGCAGCCAAACATGGAGAAGCTTTATACAGTCAGCAAAAACAAGACTGGGAGCTGACTGTGGCTCAGATCATGAACTCCTTATTGCCAAATTCAGACTTCAATTGAAGAAAGTAGGGAAAACCACTAGACCATTCAGGTATGACCTAAATCAAATCCCTTACAATTATACAGTAGAAGTGAGAAATAGATTCAAGGGATTAGATCTGATAGAGTGCCTGAAGAACTATGGATGGTGGTACATGACATTGTACAGGAGACAGGGATCAAGACCATTCCCAAGAAAAAGAAATGCAAAAAGGCATAATGGCTGTCTGAAGAGGCCTTACAACAATCTGTGAAAAGAAGAGAAGCCAAAGGCAAAGGAAAAAAGGAAAGATACACCCATTTGAATGCAGAGTTCCAAGGAACAGTAAGGAGAGATAAGAAAGCCTTCCTCAGTGATCAATGCAAAGAAATAGAGGAAAACAATAGAATGGGAAAAACTAGAGATCTCCTCAAGAAAATTAGAGATACCAAGGGGACATTTCATGCAAAGATGGGCATGATAAAGGACAGAAATGGTATGGACCTAACAGAAGCAGAAGATATTCAAAAGAGGTGGCAAGAATACACAGAAGAACTATGCAAAAAAGATCTTCATGACCCAGATAACTACAATGGTGTGATCACTCACCTAGAGCCAGATATCCTGGAATGAGAAGTCAAATGGGCCTTAGGAAGCATCACTATTAACAAAGCTAGTAGAGGTGATAGAATTCCAGTTACACTATTTCAAATCCTAAAAGATGATGCTGTGAAAGTGCTGCACTCAATATGCCAGCAAATTTGGAAAACTCAGCAGTGGCCATGGGACTGGAAAAGGTCAGTTTTCATTCCAATCCCAAAGAATGCTCAAACTACCACACAATTGCACTCATCTCACACGCTAGCAAAGTAATGCTG
>NW_011495023.1:11845750-11857458 GCF_000754665.1 Bison bison bison
AACAGTACATGAACCATGAACTTCCAGGTGTTCAAGCTGGTTTTAGAAAAGGCAGAGGAACCAGAGATCAAATTGCCAACATCCGCTGGATCATGGAAAAAGCAAGAGAGTTCCAGAAAAACATCTATTTCTGCTTTATTGACTATGCCAAAGCCTTTGACTGTGTGGATCACAATAAACTGTGGAAAATTCTGAAAGAGATGGGAATACCAGACCTCCTGACCTGCCTCTTGAGAAACCTATATGCAGGTCAGTAAGCAACAGTTAGAACTGGACATGAAACAACAAACTGGTTCCAAATAGGGAAAGGAGTATGTCAAGGCTGTATACTGTCACCCTGCTTATTTAACTTGTATGCAGAGTACATCATGAGAAATGCTGGGCTGGAAGAAGCACAAGCTGGAATCAAGATTGCTGTGAAAAATATCAATAACCTCAGATATGCAGATGACACCACCCTTATGGCAGAAAGCAAAGAAGAACTAAAAAGCCTCTTGATGAAAGTCAAAGAGGAGAGTGAAAAAGTTGGCTTAAAACTCAACATTCAGAAAACGAAGATCATAGCATCTGGTCCCATCACTTCATGGGAAATAGAAGGGGAAACAGTGACAGACTTTATTTTTCTGGGCTCCAAAATCCCTGCAGATGGTGATTACAGCCATGAAATTAAAAGATACTTACTCCTTGTAAGGAAAGTTATGACCAACCTAGACAGCATATTAAAAAGCAGAGACATTACTTTGCCAACCAGGGTCTGTCTAGTCAAAGCTATGGTTTCTCCAGTAGTCATGTATGAATGTGAGAGTTGGACTATAAGGAAAGCTGAGTGTGAAGAATTGATGATTTTGAACTGTGGTATTGGAGAAGACTCTTGGGAGTCCCTTGGACAGATCCAACCAGTCCATCTTAAAGGAAATCAGTCCTGAATATTGATTGGAAAGACTGATGTTGAAGCTGAAACTTCAATACTTTGGCCACCTGATGTGAAGAACTGACTCATTTGAAAGACCCTGATGCTGCAAAAGATTGAAGGCAGGAGGAGAAGGGGACGACAGAGGATGAGATGGTTGGATGGCATCACCTACTCAATGGACATGAGTTTGAGTAAACTCTGGGAGTTGATGATGGACAGGGTGTCCTGTCGTGCTGCAGTCCATGGGATTGCAAAGAGTCAGACACGACTGAGCGACTGAACTGAACTGGGTCTAAATGCAGTCAACTGAAGAACCTGGGTTGTCTTAAAATAATCTTAAATTAGATGAGACAGAACGGTCAGAAGAGTGAGTTTGTTGGGGGTGGGAGTCAGGGAAGAGAGAACATATATTTCAGAGCAAAGTTGGTATTATCCATACCATCACTGAGCTCATGCATTGGGACAGATAAGAGATTACTGACTGGAAAGGGGTGTAAGTGACCATCATCTTGGTTCCAGGTCAGGCTCTTTCTCCTGACCACAGCCAGGCCCCCAACTGCCTTAGGTCTCTTTAAATCTTATCTGTAAGATGGTCTTCCAGAGGCCTTTCAGCTCCCAAACATTCCCATTAGATTCCCAGCTGTAGCCTATTTCTAGGTAGCCTGAAGCATGTCACAAACCTCCTGAAAAAAAGAGGTTAAATGAGTCAGTACAGAACTAGGTCAACACTACCTGCAGGACAGCCTGTAGGAGTAATGAAGGCACAGTGTCCAGATGTTAAGACCGGCATTGAATTAGACCGGTCTTAATGGGTTTGTGTGCTCAGTTTCAGTTGATTGTATTGTTAAACCTGTTGCTGTCTGTTCTGGACGTTATTGCTGCATAACAAATACCCCCAAACTAGTGGTTTAAAGAAACTGCTTTATTTTGCTCACAATTTTGTGGTCTAGAGTTTGGGAAGAACTCAGCTGTTGAGCTCTGATCCACGTGCATCAGCCGGGGTGGCTGGGGCTGAAGGACACCCTCCCAGGTGGCTTCCTCACCCACACTTAGAGCTCCTCTACTACATGGCTTTTCATCCACCTGGGCCCCTTCTCATGGGCTTAGAATTCTCCCAGCATGGTGGTCTCAGGGTATTCATCCTTCTAACATGGTGAGTGGCTTCCAAAGACCAAGACAAAGCTGCCAGTCCTCTCAGAGACTGTGCCCAGATCAGAAGCAATGTCCCTTCCATCCCACCCTGTTAGTCAAAGTGGTCATAGTGTGGCCAAGTTTCAAAGGGAGGGGAAAGAGCCTCCAGCTCTCCAGAGTGGCACCAATCTGCCATGTGTGCTACCTCAGGGTCTGGCCAGAGAGGGCCCAGGCAACTGCTGGATTTGGAGAAATTGGGAGGATGCAGGACATAGAACTGTAACCACTCACTCAGTCTGGCAAGCCCAGTGGGCACACTCAGCTTGGGTTTTGCCTGCCCAGCATCCATGATCCAACCAGCTCTCTTCTGGCAACAGCATACTGGGGGCACCTTACCTCTTCAGTTCTCAGTTCATGTGGTTTGGGTGGGGGATAGATTATCCCTGGAGCACGTATTTTGGGTCTGACCACTCATCCTCAGTGCCTAGAATGTGTCTGCCACACACTAGGTGCTCAGTATGAGTGAATGGAAGAAAAAGATGTTGGGTGCTTGGCCACAGGATTGTTTCAGGGGTGGATATATGATTTAAATTCTAGGACTTTATCTAGAATGACCAGGAAAGTGGTATCCTCCTTATACCAGACTTGAGTTATGGGCATTAATCCTACAGCCATAGAGAAATACCACAAAGCAGGTCCCTGTGGGACAGTGCAGCTTCCCTGGGAGAAAGGAACGCAGAGATGAAGAGCAGGTGGAAGTCTGGAAAACCATTCGACACCCAGCTATACCAGAAGCTAGTCTGTTCCCTGGACTATTCAGCTAAATGCCTAAAACCCAAACACTGACACCACCAATGCTGGTGAGGAAGCAGAAGAACAAGAACTCATTCATTGCTGGTGGTAATTACTTTGCCACTTTGGAAGACAGCATGGCTGTAGCAGTTGTGCTCCTAGTGAGTTAAAAACTTACATTCACACAAAAATCTGTGCAGGAATGTCTATGGCAGCTTTTTTTTTCTCCTTTTTTGTCTGCACCAAGGGGCATGTGGAACTTCCCCAACCAGGGATCAAACCCATGGCCCCTACAGTGGAAGGGTGGAATCTTAGCCACTGGACCATGAGGGAAGTCCAGGCCACTTTATTCTTGATTGCCCCAAATTAGAAACAACCAAGATTTCCTTCAACAGAATGAAAAAAACTAACAGAGGTATATGCATGCAATAGACTGCACTACTCAGGTATGAAAATAAAAATGAGCTCTCAAGGTACAGTGAGGGCTTCAGAGGGAAGAAGGCAGGAGGAATGAACAGGGGGAGCACAGGGCATTTTTAGGGCAGTGAAACTGTTCTATGTGGTGTTATGTTGGTGGATACATGTCATTATACGTGCGTCAAAACCCATAGAATGTACAACACAAAGAACGAACCTTAATGAAACGGACTTAGTTAATAGTAATATGTCAGTATTGGTCCATCAGTTGTTACCAGTGTTCCCCGCTTAATGCAAGATGTTAATAATAGGGGAAGCTGTGGGGGAATGTAGGGGAAGAGATTGGGAGGAGTGGGTATATGAAGACTATCTGTATTTTCTGTTCAATTTCCATGTAAACCTAAAATTGCTCTAAAAAATAAAGTCTATTTTCAAAGCTTGACAGAGTCTTGATGACATCATTTGTCATTGCTATGCCTAAAATTAGCCTAGTCTGTGGACTATGCAGCTACAAGTCAATGCATTCTCCTTTTAGCTTAAGCAAGCTTGGGTTCATTTTCTGTCACTTGTAATCAAAAGAAGTTCTGATAGGTTTGGAGAGGAAATCCAGCATAGCGGTCAGGTAACAACATGCAGAGATGATGACAGACCGAGGCCCAGCAGCCATCTAAGACGGGTTTCAACAAGCCGGCGGTGCCAGGTTGGAGCTGCTGTGGTGTTGGGGATCCGAGCAGCGGCAGGCAATACACCAGCCAAAATCAGGATGCCGGGTGATGGCTCAGGGACAGGGCTCCAGACCAGGAGATGGGGACAGCAGGAGCCAGGTGGGAGCTGAAGTGCTGAGCACGTTGTCAAGACAGTCAGGCGGGGGAGTAAGGCACAAGCCATGCACCAAGAGCAGTGGCCCTTCCTCTGACCTGATACTGAATGTCAATTGCATGTCACCCAAGAAGTTCCCCTTACCTTGCCCACTTTTTCTCTTATTTGCTAGCATTTCATCACTTACATACTGTATAATTTATTTCATTACACTCTCCTTGAGGAAGCCTGGGCTTAATGAGCGGCAGCAGTCGCTGTCTGTTTTTTTGGCCAGTGAATTGAAAGCAGTACCTGGCCTATGAGAGACGTTCACCAAATATTTGTGAATTCTGAAGGGAAAGGGAAGAGGGACAGTTGGTTGCATGCATTCAAAGATCAATATCTGGTCTGGTAATAAAATTCTGGAAAGGGAGTAATGGCCAGATTTTAGCCATTCCTCTCTGAATGATTCTCTATCACCCCTTAGCTCCTACCCTATCTAATTCCTTCTCTTTCATAAGCAAACTGCCTGGAAAATACTCTGCACTTCTGGGTCTCACCTGCCTTCTCTTCTAGACTCGCTGTAATACTTAAAAACCACCACTGTATTGAAAATGTTATCATAAAGGTCATTAATGGAGTCTTCCCACGAAAACCACATGCACAATTTAGTCCTTAAAAATCTTCCTTCCTTCAGCTTTCACACTCTTCAGGTTTTCTTGCTGCCTCTGTTTGTTTCACCCTTCTCACTGGCTTCACAGACTCTTTCAACTCTCTTCTTGAAATTCGGACAATCCCCACCCACCTGGTATCTATGGACCTCCTTCCCTCATCTGCTTGCTCTAGATTCTCGCTGAGTGATACAGCATCACTATGACATCAGCAACAATGACCACAATGGTGACAGTCTTCAACCTCCATCTCCAGCTTAGCCTACTTTCCTGAAGTTCAGATCTGCCTGTCCCTCTGCCTCCCAGCTCCCTCTACTTCACTGTCAAACTCAGCATTTCCAAAATCAAACACATCCTCTCTCCCCCAGATATATGACATCACTATCCCCAGATTGCCCAGCCCATCAACTAAAAGTCATCTGTAACTTCTCCTCCTCTTATAAACCCCATATTTAATCAGTTACCAAGTCCTGTCAATTTTATCTCCAAAGATCTCCTAAACTATTTTTTTTTTTGGCTCTCTCTGTCACTCTTTCTTCCCTAGACTCTTGCAACTTCCTAAAGTGAAAGCCATTCCCTTTAGTCTTATTCCCTGCAGTTTTCAGGATCAAGTAGTGTTTCTAAAATGATTTTCCTTAAAATCCCCAGGTGATTCTCCATAATCTTCAGTATAAGATCCAGACTGCTCAGTAATCACAAAGCTTTTGTGATTTCTCTCTGTCACTCCACCCTCGGCCCTCACCTGGTCCCTCCTGGCAACCACCCACAGCTGCGGTGAAGTTCCTCTTCCTGAAACACCCTCACCTACCTTTGCCTTGGCAATTCCCACTTATTCCTCTAGATCTAATTTGTGGGTCACCTCCTCTGATTAGGGACCCCAGAGTTTCTGTCAAAGCACCCACTACACCTTTCTTATTCTGCTTTGTCTGCCTTCCCGACTAGATGGGTAACTACTGAGAAGGTCATTTTCTTTTAACTCTATATTCCGTCCCTCCCCCGCAACAAAGTTATCACAGCACCTGGCTCTTAACAAGCAGTCACTGAGTGACATAAGTCAGACAAAGACAAATAATCTTATGCTATCACTTAAATACAGAACCTTAAAAAAAAAAAAACAGTACAAATGAACTTATTTACAAAACAGAAAACAGACTCACAGACTTAGAGAATGAACTTAACGGCTATCAGAGGAGAAGGGTGGGGGAGGAATAGTTGGATATTTGAGATGGACCTATACACCCTGCTATATTTAAATCAGATAACCAATGAGGACTTATTGTGTAGCACAGGGAACTCTGCTCAATATTATGCAACAATCTAAATGGGAAAAGAATTTGAGAAAGAATACACACATGTATAACTGAACCACTTTGCCTAAAATTAACACATTGTTCATCTGCTATACACCAATATAAAATAAAAAGTTAAAAACAAACAAAAACCAAATATACCATAAATGTATACTGAATGGATGAATGTCTTTAAGCTGGGAGTGAGTACGTGAGGGTAAAGGTTAAACCAAACAGAGGCTAGTGGACATGTATCATTCTTTCTGGACACCCAGTATCTGAACCTTCCTCCTACATCTAGGGACTTCCTCACTTTGTGACTCAGTGGAAGGCAGAGCCTCCCACTGCTGATGCTGCAGGTATCAGTAGCTCATGATCCCAGTCTTTCACCTGCAGCCATTCGCAGAGACTGTATCTTGACTTCCTGCAGTTAGCTGCTCACCCCCTACCCCAAGACTTTGAATAGGAAGCTAGCAGCTTAAGATAGATGGAACTGGAAAGAGTGGTCATCAGGCAAATTTGTGTTCCTGGCCAGCCACAGCAGTGGTGCTAGTAGCAACATCCGGTGTCTAGAGCCAGCAGAATCTGAGGAGCAGGCTGCGGCATCTGTGCTAGCAGTGGCCATAGAACTGTCTTCATGGGATCGGTTCTACAGCACAGTTTGGAGTGCTGTTCCAGGCTGTGTAGTCCAGAGCCTAATTCCAGCTCCTCTGTAAACTACCTAGCTATCCTTTGATTAATTTCATTTCAGTCAACCAGAGTTAATTTCTGTTGCTTACACATATGAACTCTGACTAGTACCCAGAGGTTTCAACGGTAGAGCATTTAACTGAGATGCAACACAAAGAAAACCAGGGACATCAAACCCACAGCAGTCCCAAGTGGGCCTGTGTGACCAGCTTGCTCAAGCACCAGCTGGCCTGGATTTTACCCCATCCTTCAAAGCAAGGTGTAAGGATAGATCTGACAATACCATTGGGATCTAGAGTAAATTTCCTTTAAAAACAAAACAAAACTGAATGCTTGTTCTGGAGTCACATCCTTTCTGTTCTGCAGTATGTTTCAAGACCTATTAAAGATTCTCAAAGGAGGTGAGGTTTGGTTCCAACCAGCCTCTCTGGGAAGGAGTCATCACCTAGGTGGAATTTGGCAATGTTTCTAAGCCAGGGAACAATGCCATTAAGAGGAAACAAAAGCCAAGACCATGTGATCTGTCAGCCTCTTGGAAGCCAGCTTGTCTGAGTTGGAGCTGAGTGAGATGCTGAGGGCTGGCTGATGAGTGGGAAGTCTTCTCCTACTCACACCATCCAATGCGCTGTGGGCTTAGCAGCCTTCAAAAAGATCCTTGCCTTTTGGCATTTCCCTGAAACTCCCTTCCCCTCTCAATTAACTAGGCTTCTGAGATACTAGTCTCTCATTCCTGCTATGAACATTATCTTATTCTAATTATGGTTTTCTCAGAATATATGCCCAGGAGGAGAATCGCTGCACCATATGGTAGTCCTATTTTTAGTTCTTTAAGGAACCTCCAGACTGTTGTCCATAGTGGCTACACCAATTTATATTCACACCAACAGTGTTCCGTTTTCTCCACACCCCCTCTACCGTTTATTTTTTGTAAACTTTTTTAATGATATCCATTCTGAGTGGTGTGAGGTGGTACCTTATTGTAGTTTCGATTTGCGTTTCCCTAATAGTGACAGTGGGCATCTTTTCATGTCTTCTTTGGAGAAATGTTTATTTAGGTCTTCTGCCCATCTTTTGATTGGGTTATTTGTTTTTTGTTGTTGAGTTGTATGAGCTTTTGTGTATTTTAGAAATTAAGTCCTTGTCAGTCACATAATTTGCAAATATTTTCTCTCATTCTATAGGGTTTTGTTTACAGTTTCCTCCTTTGTGGAAAAAGCTTGTAAGATTGAACAGGTCCCATTAAAAAAATTGTTTTTTCTTTTATTTCCATTGCCTTGGGAGACTGACCTAAGAAAATATTAGTATGATTTATGTCATAAAATGTTTTGCCTGTGTTGTCTTCTTGGAGTTTTATGGTGGCATGTCTTATATTTAAGTCTTTAAGTCATTTTGAGTTTATTTTGTGTATGGTGTGAGTGTATGTTCTAATTTCGTTGGTTTACATGTGGTTGTCCAATTTTCCCCACACCACTTGCTGGAGAGACTGCCTTTTCCTCATTGTGTGTTCCTCCCTCTTTTGTTGACGATTAATTGACAGGTGTGTAGGTTTATTTCTGGGCTCTCTGTTCTGTCCCATTGGTCTGTGTACCTGCTTTTGTGCCAATACCACAGCGTTTTGACTACTGTAGCTTTATAGTATTGTCTGAAGTCCAGGAGGATTATGCTCCCTGCATTTTTCTTTTGGGAAAGCATTTTTAAAGCACCACAAAGCTATCAAATTGACAACATGCTGGTCTATGAGAAGAACAAACACAGCATATGACACTTATTAATATTGTCCTGGGGACATCTTGAAACTGCAGGACACAGAATGGAGCCCGTAGAACCACATAGGCACACCTGTGCCTGAAGCACTTTGTTCTAGAGAATTCCACACGAGGAGTCCTGGGCCGGGGATGTGCCTACCCAGCACCCATCACCCCTTCTAAGACCACTGAGACTCAGGACCCAGGAATTCTTGACTAAACCACCCAGGGGGAGCCTTCTGCCTCAGGTCTAGACTCCCAAGGCACAGCAAATGTGTGCACTTCTGCTAAAGAAGACGGTTCAAAGAATGGCTCTTCAGGGAGGGATGGGGTAGCCCTGCGGTCTGCACGTGGAGGGGTCCAGATACATGTGCTCGAAGCCCCATCAAGGTACAAGATGGAACCAGGGATGGCACAAAAGGGGAGCTTAACCTCAGACTTCTACTCTGGTTCCAGGCCTGCAAATGTTAGGAGCATGTCTGCCTAACACATTATTTCTACATCAGAACATCTGTTAAGAGGCTGGCCCCGGATGCTAGGGGACATCCACCAGGTCATGAGGAGGAGGAGGAGGATGGGTCCCAGCTGGGCAGATGGGGTGTGCACATCTGCCTTCTTTCTTCCTCACTGTGGTCCCTGAAGAAAGACTGACTCCAAACACAGAGATCCCCTCCCCCAACCTTCCCAAACATGAGAATGTTCCAAAGCAAACCCACACATGTGGGCTCTTAGCTATTAAAACTAGAGGATGTTTTGGGAAACCATTTGGTTTTTATATGATTTTCCATACATGGCCCTTGTCCTGTAAGGAGCCAAGCGTGTTTGATAGCTGCTGGTCCTCTGCATCTCTTCTTGAGTTTGCCAGTTCAGGCTAGGGGATTGCCACTGAAGAGAGGAGTCTGAATGAACCCGGGATGCCCAGCATTGGGCAGAGCCCCTGAGGGAGGCAGGTTGAATAGAGTGGCCTGATATGCTAATCCTTTGAAAAAGTGTGAAAGTCCTGGAATATCTGTAGGTCCCTAGACCACCCCCAGGTACCCCCAAAGGTGTCCCTGGGTGTCCTTCTACCCTGATCTGTAGCCCTGAGACCTACAGGAACAGGAGGGCAAGGAAGCGTCAAGTTCTTGAGACTGCAACATACCTCAAGTGAAGTCTACCTGCCTGAGCTCCCACTTCCCCCACAGAGAAGGAAATGGTGTGAACAGGACCAGTGGCTGTGAAGACAAGGAAGTTGAAGAAAGAAGGAAAAGAATCAGAAAAGGGGTTTGATCCATAGCCTCTCTTTCTCTGGTTTGTGCGTGCTTTTTGAAACACCCATCAGTCTTCCTATTTTCATATTCACTGAACCAGGGCAAAGTTTTCCATCCCAGGCTGACGTCATCCCCAGACTGCGGGTTTCCTAATACCGCGTCTGCTGGTGCAGAGACTCTGACCTACTCGCTGTAGCCTGTGAGAGCATCCTTCCTGTTTTTGCTGCAGCCTGGAATGTGATGCCTGGAAAAAGGGACTCCGCCTATTGCCTGTCAAATCTCCATGACGTCAGAGTCTCTTCCTTTTGCTCCTCACTCCTCTCTTCAAAGAGGACACTCGGGAAGGGGCCAGGTGCCAGGAAGGGACTCAGCTTCACACTCAGAGGGTTCCCTTTCCCATTGCACTTGCAAAACATTCCAGTGAGAGTTTACCTCCCCTCCAGGGCCCAATCCAGGTACAAAGGCATATAGCTTCTAGTAACCCTTGGTTGTTAATAGTAAGAGTTTGGTACAGGATATGAACAGCCAGTGCAGTGGAGCTAAATCTGTGCCATGGTGTGCAAGCCTATCATGTATCTTGGGGACCCTTGTGTGTGTGTGACAGTCTCTGACCTTAAGATGGGGTGAATAAGGCTCATGCAAACTTAGCCATTCAAACAGCATATCGTACAAGAGAAAATGAGAGAATGGGCAATGTTTATCAGCCCAAGTATAATTTTAATACAGTGTAGGTGCTCCCAAACACAAAGTTTCTAGTTCAAAAGCTATTAATGATGTTATCAAAAGGGTAGTAACGAAAAGAGTGGTAACAGACTTAGTGCATGCTTGCACGCACGCACGCACAGGCACCACTGTGACATATGTATACAAAGTTGTATGGCTATGCTTTTCTTGACAAACCAGGCTCTACTATTTGCTCTCAGTCAGGATAGCAGCAGGAAGTAGAATTTAGGAAGGAGCATGAAGCCCTATTATACTGAAGACACAGAGATTAGATTAAAATAAAATAAGTTCCAACACTCCCACACTGCAGTCATAGGCAGGTCTTCCTCAGCGTAGTTGATGATGCTTGGGCAAGGTTCACAGAATCTAGAAGGAACTTCTAGATTTCCTGTCGAAGCCCACTGTGATTATTTAGTACTTATTCAACTTCATGAGCGACTTCACTTTGACTTTTCACTTTCATGCATTGGAGAAGGAAATGGCAACCCACTCCAGTGTTCTTGCCTGGAGAATCCCAGGGACGGGGGAGCCTGGTGGGCTGCCATCTATGGGGTTGCACAGAGTCAGACACGACTGAAGCAACTTAGTAACTTCATGGTAAACTAGAGTTCTCCTTCATGAGTTTTCCTCACTTCCATGTTATCTTTACTGTGTATTGTCTGGTGGAAGGGGAATGAGAGGAATGGGGCCAAATGAAATGATGAAGATGAATATTTACATGAGTGACTTTTTGTTATTCTGAGTTTCTACTTCATATCTGCTCTTCAGTGACAGAGAACTTTTACTGCTTTTCAAAGAAAGAAAAAAGTACACTCAACTTTTCCATTTTGATAACCAAAGGAAGTATTTTGTGAGTTGTTTTCCAAATTGTCAACATCCTCCTCCTGAATATAAAATGTAACATGTGGCAGTGTTCACGACAGCACTATTTACAGTAGCCAGGACATGGGAGTAGCCTGAATGTCCCTGTATAGCCAGGGAACTCTACTTAATGCTCTGTGGTGACATGAATGAGAAGGAAATCCAAAAGGGTGGGGATATATGTGTATGTTTCAGCTTATTTCTTAAGAAATCTGTATGCAGGTCAGGAAGCAACAGTTAGAACTGGACATGGAACAATAGACTGGTTCCAAATAGGCAAAGGAGTACATCAAGGCTGTATATTGTCACCCTGCTTATTTAACTTATTTGCAGAGTACATCATGAGAAACGCTGGGCTAGAAGAAGCACAAGCTGGAATCAAGATTGCCGGGAGAAATATCAATAACCTCAGATATGCAGATGACACC
>NW_011495023.1:11857558-11859080 GCF_000754665.1 Bison bison bison
CCCTTATGGCAGAAAGCAAAGAAGAACTAAAGAGCCTCTTGATGAAAGTCAAAGAGGAGAGTGAAAAAGTTGGCTTAAAACTCAGCATTCAGAAAACGAAGATCATAGCATCTGGTCCCATCACTTCATGGCAAATAGATGGGGAAACGGTAGAAGCAGTGACAGACTATTTTTTTGGGCTCCAAAATCACTGCAGATGGTGACTGCAGCCATGAAATTAAAAGATGCTTACTCCTTGGAAGAGAAGTTATGACCAACCTAGACAGCATATTAAAAAGTAGAGACATTACTTTGCCAACAAAGGTCCATCTAGTCAAGGCTATGGTTTTTCCAGTGGTCATGTATGGATGTGAGAGTTGGACTGTGAAGAAGGCTGAGCGCTGAAGAATTGATGCTTTTGAACTGTGGTGTTGGAGAAGACTCTTGAGAGTCCCTTGGACTACAATGAGATCCAACCAGTCCATCCTAAAGGAAATTAGTCCTGAATATTCATAGGAAAGAATGATGTTGAAGCTGAAACTCCAATACTTTGGCCACCTGATGTGAAGAGCTGACTCATTTGAAAAGACCCTGATGCTGGGAAAGACTGAAGGTGATAGGAGAAGGGGATGACAGAGGATGAGATGGTTGGATGGCATCACCAACTCAATGGACATGAGTGTGAGTAAACTCTGGGAGTTGATGATGGACAGGGAGGCCTGGCGTGCTGCAGTCCATGGAGTTGCAAAGAGTCAGACACGACTGAGCGACTGAACTGAACTGATATGTGTATGTATGACCGATTCATTTTGCCACTGAGCCGCCAGAGTAACCTATTTAATACCAAAGTGAAAATGAAAGTGTTAGTCACTCACTCATGTCTGACTCTTTGTGACCGCATGTACTGTAGCCCACCAGGCTCCTCTGTCCGTAAAATTCTCCAGGCAAGAATAGTGGGTTGCCATTTCCTCCTCCAATTTAATACCAGCCATGGTCTACATTGGCTTCCCAGGTGGCTCAGAGGTAAAGAATCTGCCTGCCAAGGCAGGAGATACAGGTTCAACCCCTGGCTCAGGAAGATCCCCTGGAGGAGGAAATGGCAACCCTCTGCAGTATTCTTACTTGAAAAATCCCATGGACAGAGGAGCCTGGCAGGATACAGTCCATGTGGTCGCAAAAGAGTCAGGCACGACTGAGCAACTGAGCAGACACACAGTCTAAATTAAGCTTTAAATGACTCAGTGGTCTGAGAGGAATCTCTTTTGAGCAAGAACAAGTCACACTGGGTATCAGGACAAGGTTGAGTCCAGGAGAGTAATGCCACCCCCAATGGAATCAAAAGGAACTCAGAGGTGCCCACTGTGCAGGCTGGGCAGTCACGGTGCTCTGGCACATCCTTAGTTCACATCCTTCCAGTCCATTCCATCATAGCTGCTGTCTCCAGGAATCACTCCATCCATTTCTTTTTTAGCCATTCTTCCCCAGAGAACACCTCTTCACTCACTGAAAATTGCTTGTAATGAGCACAAAATCCGTAACACAC
>NW_011495023.1:11859282-11888795 GCF_000754665.1 Bison bison bison
GGTTAGGTTTTATGGGCTGAGTAATTTCATAGGCTCATGAGTGGGAGGATTATTACAACTATTTGGGGAAAGGGGCAGTGATTTCTAGGGATTGGACCACCGCCCACTTTTTGGTCTTTGATGGTCAACCTTGGAACTGTCATGGCACCTCTGGGTGTGTCGTTTAGCTTGCTGGTGTGATATAATGAGCAAGTATCCTGAGAATCAAGGCCTAGTCAAGTTGACTTGTCTGCCATCTTGGATCCATTTAGCTCTAAACAGTTTATGTTTTGCCCTCAAGCTATGTCATTCTTTCAAAGATTGTGCCTTGCCCCCTCTCTCCTGTTTCAAACTCATGGCAATTAGGTCTGGTTTGGGTACTGTCTATGTGAAGCAGTTCTACTACTGTGAAACTTAGCAGTTAATTCGTGAAGGATTGCTCCTCAGAGAGCTCTTCCTTGATCCAAAAAGACAATGGAGAGAGCTAGTCAACCTTGGATCTGCGTCCTGCAAACGAGCCACATTGGAAGCTCCCTCAGACAGGAATAAACAATCCAGTAGGTCATTCAACAGTGAGCATTTGTAACTCAGAAGAGGAGCTTCACTTCTGCCCTCTGGGGGCAATGAATTATAATCGATGGTCACACAGCAAAGATGGTGCCACACACAAGCATGGGAAGTACAGAAATTCTAAGTGAAATACTGGCCGTAAGGACTGGCTAATGAATACCTGAAGCAAACGTGGATTTTGAAACTACCCTGGGGTGAGAATATCTGATTCAAAGGCCTGAAGTCAGACGCATTTAGGAGATGGGCCTGGGCTTGTGCTTCCATGCCCAGGAAAATACCTTATGGGCCAGCCAGCAACATGTCTTCTCGCAAGACAGCAGAGCATTCTTCTGGTGGTGGGAGGCAGGGATGCCCTAGATGCCCGGCCCGGGGTCCCCATCTGCAGGAGGTACCAGCAGGGTGGTCCCTGGGAAACAGAGGAGTGCAAAGCTTTCATCTGAAGTTCACAGCCTGGGTTGGGCTCCTGAGGCTGCTGACATGCCTTCCCAGGCGAGTTGAAAGAAAAGCAGAACACAAATGACCAACAAATGGGAACATTCATTTCAACCCTCTCTCTTGTTTGTTTCATTTCCTTCCTATTTAAGTCAATTGGACTGAGGCTCTTGGCCGCCTGCTGCTTTTGTCTGCCTTGCTTACCTGGCGAACACCTTCCAGCTTTGAGACCCTGCGTTCATGTAGCATTGATTCACTGCCCACCTGCTTATACCCCATATGCCTACCATGGCACCCATACTTTTATGGACATTTCTGTCTGTCAGGCAGACTGCAGCCTCCTTAGGAGAAGGAAGAAGTCTTACTCAGTTTGTTTCCAGAACTGACAGAGTCCCTAGTACAATTGGAAGGTACCTTAGAGACAGAGGCCCCTATATCAATAGAAATGCTGAAACATACGTAGGAGTTAGGAGGAAAGGAAACAAGAACAATAAAGGATGCTGTGGAAACGGGGAGAGAGGAGACAGCAAAATGGGAAAAGTTTGAGATTATAATTATGAGAAACTGATATACAGTCGTTTGGGTTTATGGCAATTTCATTGGATGGGGAAGAAAAAAGTGCATAACTGTATAAACGTTTTTAGTAACTGGGCTTCCCTGGTGGCTCAGATGGTAAAAAATCTGCATGCGATGCAAGAGACCCTGGTTCTATCCTTGGGTCTAGAGGATTCCCTGGAGAAGGGAATAGCTATCCACTCAAGTGTTCTTGGCTGGAGAGTTCCATGGACAGAGGAGCCTGGCAGGCTATAGTCCATGGGGTTGCAAAGAGTCAGACACGACTGAGCACGTAGAGTCACAGTTTTGAACAATAAGCCATAGAAATGGATCAATGTTAATGTCCTTTTGTCATTGATGACCTCATTTTGCAGCTGTTTTTTGTTTGCTTGTTTGTTTTGGGTTTTATTGTTTGTTGTTTGTTTGCCTGACTCCTGTCCTAACTAATAGCAAGCAACTTCAAGGCAAAATGAGTGCTTGGTTCTTTGTGGCAAATTCAGCCACTAACATTGCATGTATTGGGTCCCTACTAAAGTTTGTTGAACTCAGGAATGAATGAAAACTTTTACACTCCCAAGTTAGTCTTTACAACAACTACAGAAAGCACAGAAGAAATAACCTGAGGAACTTTTCATTTGAAATGATTTTTTTCCTTGTTAAATTACTTTTTTTTCCTCCATGTGCTGCACTGTGCATAGTTGCTAGACTCTTTGTGATACCATGGACTGTAGCCCGCCAGGCTTCCCTGTCCATGGGGATTCTCCAGGCAAGAATACTGGAATGGGTTGCCATGCCCTCCTCCAGGGGATCTTCCCAACCCAGGGATTGAACCCAGGTCTCCCACATTGCAGGCAGATTCTTTACCATCTGAGCTACCAGGGAAGCCCAAGAACACTGGAATGGGTAGACTATCCCTTCTCTAGGAGATCTTCCTGACCCAGTAATTGAACTGGGCCCTCCTGCATTGCAGGTGGATTCTTTACCAGCTGAGTTACCAGCGAAGCCCTTTTCTCCATAAACACCCTCTAACTTGATAATAATATGTACATCTTTGAATTTTATCTCAGATTTAGAAAGTAACCAATTAAGTGCAAAATCATATGCTTTGTGCTTAAATCAGATTAGCTAAAAATATCTTTTTGGTACTGAATTCTTTGCAAATCAGGGAAAAAAACACCTTTTTTCCTTTTAGCCAGGAGCATTGTAAAGTCAGAATTGTGGGGGGAAAAATGTAAGCCATTCTTGGCAGTCTCATTAATACAGCTCAGGGTCTTAATAATGTGAACAAAATTATCTACATACTTGTCCACATGCTATTAAAGTCACAGAGAGTAATGAAGTGAATGCATCTCTTTGTTTCCTTCCCATTTTAATGGTATCATTTATGCTATTAATATTCTCTATTTTCTCCTGTGCTTCTTAAAGTTCTGTATAAATAGTCATTCTTCCCAAAACAGCACTAGAATCATAAAAGCTCTCATTATCCTCATTTTGCAAACAGGGAAACAGAAGGATAAAGAGGCTAGTTCTTCGCCATGTGGAAAGTTCATTGAGGGGTCCAGAAAACAGGCTAGAAGGACAGTTGATAGGAAAGTGCTTCCTCTGGCTGAGGTCACTTGAAAATCAGTTTTTCTGGCTTTTTGTGTCTCAAAACTGAGCAAGAAACAGTTCATCCTTCAAAGAGAAAAAAATATCTTGGCCCCTATTCTCGGTGTGGTCTTAAATTATTTCCATTCATTTCTAAAACAAGGGATGGGTCACAAAGATATTGGCAAGATGAAATGAGAAAACTCTAAGAAGAAACAAAGATGAAATGAGAAAACTCTAAGAAGACTTGTATATAGTAATCCTCTCTGCTGATTTTGATTTTATTGATTCATCCTTTAATTTATTCAGTAAACATTTGTTAGGTATCTTCAGCATGTCCAACATGGTTCTAGGCACTGCCCATGATAGATGAACAGAAAAAATGATACAGTGCCTGCTCTCAAGCTCCTCAGAGTCCATCAGGACAGCCAGACATTCGAACAGATATGGTGCAGATTACAGTGCTTTAATCCAGGGAAACACTGAGTGCCAGGAAAGACAAGAAGGCACAAACGTGAAACTAAGTTTCGGGGATGGTGTCAGAAAAGGAAAGGAGGACAGAGAAGGCAGAGCAATAATAATATGAGGAGGAATCGTCCAGTGTGTGGGGATCCTAGGGGGAGGGAGGAGGCACCCAGCGGCTATGGGAGCCATTTTGTCACCACCAAGGGAAACACGCAGAGGTGAGCCAAGGTCAGGGCTGGCTAAGCAGAAAGATGGAAGATGCTAGATGTTCCATGGCTGCACTGAACTGCTGACTCAACCCATTCCAAAACCACCCGACCGTGGGGCTTGTTTATAAGTGAGGTAATTTATTTACATAGAGTCTAAATTAAAGTTTTTTTTATTTCTTGCAGCTAAAAGCATCCTAAGTGATACATGGAAGAGAAGGTTTGGGGGAAAGTTAGTTTGTCTTTGCATACATTGAGTTTGAGATGACTGGAGACTATCTGGAAGTTTCCCCGGGATAGGTGAGTCTGGGTCCACCTTTGTTAAAACACGTGCAATTATTTTTCACTACTTTGGCATACCCCATGGACAGTGAGTTGCACTTGAAGTGGTGCCATGATCTCTTCGGGGACCCAGGTTCTTTCTTCCTGCTCTACCATCTCTAGGTTGTTTGCTTTTATCTACAGGTGTGTCCTCCCCCATTTACAGGATGGCTACAGCAGCATCAGCGTCCCATCCAGGCAATAACGTCCAAAGCCAAATTCCAGCACATTTTTCCTTGTGTTCCCTCTTGAGGGCAAAGAAAGTTTCGAAGGCCACACTCAAGAGCTTAACATCTGAACGACCCTATTCAGGAATCTACATCCAGAGACAACCACAGCAAATGTTTCAAACAAAGCTAGCTAAATCGCAATTAGAGGATTTATTAGTCTAAGAGAGTAATTCATTTTTCACATGCGAAACAAATGGTATTCAAGGTCCTTGACTGACTAGCATTTTTGCCTTTGTAAAACAAAGTATGAGAATGTGGCCAGTTCAGAAGTCCAACTCATTTATCATATCCTGGATCCTAAACTCCAGGTGGCCCTGGACCCACATCTAAATGGGCTCTGCACTCCATTTTCGTGGCTTGCTGGTTTTGCCATTATAATATTGTTGCCTTCGTAGATATCATTTTATTCATGCCAAAGGGCTACCACGTAAAAAGACAAGAGCTAGGGAATCTCTTACAGCCTCAAAATCAGGGAAACTGTCTCTTTCTGTTAGCCATCCTAACACGTGTGAAGTGATATCTTATGGTGTTTCTGGTTTGCATTTCCTTTATTAGTAGTAAGTTTAAACATCTTTTCATGTATCCATTGGTCATTTGTGTGTCTTCCTTGGTGAAATGTCTGTTCAGGGGCTTTGCCCATCTTTTAATTGGGTTATTTGTTTGTTTGTTTGTTTGTTTTTTTTTGCTGTTGAATTGATGAGTTCCTTATATATTTTGAATATTAGCCTTTTATGAGATATATGATTTGCAAATTTTTTCTCCGAGTCTGTAGGCTGCCTTTTAGTTTTGTTGATTGTTTCCTTTGCTGTGCATAAGCTTTTTGGTTTGATATAGTCCCACTTGTTTATTTTTATTTTTGTTGCCTGTACTTTTGATGTCAACTAAAAGCTCATTGCTGAGGTCCATATCAAGGGTTTCTTCCCCCGGTTTTCTTTCAGGAAATTTGAGGTTTCAGGTCTTATGTTTAAGTCTTTAACCCACTTGGGGTTGATTTTTGTGTTTGGTATAAGACAAGGGTTCAGTTTCATTCTTTTGCACGTGGATGTCCAATTTTCCCAGCACCATTTATTGAAGAGACTATCATTTCCCCATTGTGTATCCTTAGTGGCTTTGGTGAAGATTACTAGACTGTATGTGATTGTTTAAAAGAGATAACTTTAAATTGGCTCTAATTACAGGTGTACATATTTATCATATTTGAGCTTTTTATAAGACTGTGTTGTCTTTTATTCATTGATTTATTATTTTTGGCTGTGCTGGGTCATCGCTGCTGCACGGGCTTTTCTCTAGCTGTGGCAAGTGGGGGCTGCTCTCTTGCAGCTCCCAGGCTCTCTCGAGCACAGGCTCAAAAGTTGTGGCACACAGCCTCAGTTGCTCCACAGCGTGTGGGATCTTCCCCAGACCACAGAGTGAACCTGTGTCTCCTGCGTTGGCAGGGGGACTCTTTACCACTGAGCCACCAGGGAAGCCTAAGACTGTGTTGTCTTATATAAATATATTTAAGCTTTAAAAGTAAGTTTATTATTTTGAAATTGCTGTAATTACTATGAGTGATAAGCAATGTGCGACACAGTTTTTTGAAATCTGATGCTTCAGGCTGCAGAAACTGACTTTCCTCTGGCAGGTGGTCCATTTGAGGGGAAGTTCCTCTCGTGCTTGGACAACCGAATCGTTCCTATGTAGATAGGTTCTGACAGTTGCCTGGGCTGTAATTTTCCACTTAACTGAATGTGGGAGACCCACAAACCAGCTTCACACAACAAAATCATGAACACTTCCCGTAGCAGGTCCTGTGCCCTTTGCGAAGACTCTCTCTTCGTCTAATCACCTCAAATTTCCCAACTCTCACATCCCCTGATGCGGAATTACAAAAGCAAGTGTGTCAACCTCACAGTGGAAAAAGTTTTAACGTGATGAGATCTGTTTTCTTTGGAATGGAGGAAGTGTGAGTGCAAAAGTAAAGGCTGTTCAGACCAGGTTAACACATGTCCTTGGCTGGGGAAAAAAACCCCTCTAACTTCCTATGATTGATATAGCACGTTCATTCAGCTAGTCTCTATGGTTCCTGCAGGGTCAGAAATCTTAAAGTTTCCAGTGTTCTCAGCGAGTGAAATAGCAGATTTTTTTTTTCAACTAAAGTACAACCGCATGTTATATAATCAAGAGAATGGAAATCCCAACTCTACAAAAACAGGTATTTTGAGGAAATGGGTCTTGTCAAAAAATTGGAATCCCCTTGGCGGCTCTTTGATTAGACACTCCTAGGTCATTGCCTATGAACAAAGTAAACTCTGCTCTTTTATTAAGCACCCATGAAAAGGAGGGCAAAGGGTCAGCTCGGTCATGGGCAGATTGCCAGGTTCTTTCTGACGAGCTGGAAATAGGTGCAGCTCAAATATAGGCTGACCTCTTCCTTTTGTACCTCTCCCTCCACCGTATCACAGTCTACTTAGACTATATTTACTATTCTTACCTGAATTGTAAATGCAGGAGTAACCTCATTTGAAAATGATGCTTTCAATGTTGATGAAATTATACACTAAGCTTTTATTTCTGAGTTTAAAATATTATTCCACTCTGCTCTAAACTGTCTGAAAATTTTGCTTTTTTGTCATCCCCTGTAGTATTTTACAGAAGGTCTACAGTAGTCAAAGTTGTTCATTATAAAAGTGCATGCTTTTATGAGGACTGTTTATTTTATTTCACTCTAAGAGAATCCAGGAAGCTGTGTCTCTCTTTTCCAGTTGGGATGCAACTGAATATCTGGGTTGGAAAATTCCTGTCTGAGTACACTGGGTATATCATGCACTGTCGTGCCAGTATGTTTAACATCGTTTGAAAGTAGAAACCTAGCATGGGAAGTTATCAGGGCTTAAAGTGAATGGGATGATATTCCCACCAGCTTATTAAGATTTCTTTGTTGGTTTTGGCATGGGGTTGGGGTGAGGTGATGGTTTGTTATTTTGTTAGGCGTCTCTAATAGCTCAACTGGTAAAGAATCCACCTGCAATGCAGGAGACCCTGGTTCAATTCCTGGGTCAGGAAGATCCTCTGGAGAAGGCATAGGCTATCCAATCCAGTATTCTTGGGTTTCCCTGGTGGCTCAGCTGGTAAAGAATCCACCTGCCATGCAGGAGACCTGGGCTTGATCCTTGGGTTGGGAAGACCCCCTGGAGAAGGGAAAGGCAACCCACTCCAGTATTCTGGCTTGGAGAATTCCATGGACTGTATAGTTCATGGGGTCACAAAGAGTCGGACATGACTGAGCGACTTTCACTTCACTAGGAGCGTGAAAGGGAACTAGAAAACTGACATTTGATTGCATGAGTCTGTAAGTTGCTTTCTATTAGAATTGTTTTTATGTCACATCATCTGAGTAGCAGAGAGTTTCCTTAATAGGGTTTTTTCGTTGTTGTTTTTTTTTTAACAGGTAGCCTAGAATTCTGTTCTTTTCTATTAGGATCCATAGGGGAAAAGGGAAATTTTCATTCTAAAGAAATTGCAAAAATACTGGTTTTTACTAGGAAGCAGAAATGCAGCCTAGCAAAGTTGTCCCTAATAATGCTTAAATAAAGAGGATGCAGAGTTAGGGTGGGATGAGGGTGATTCTATTCACAGTATGATAAACTTGTGTGACACACAAGTTTACAGTATGATTCTAAATAACACTGCCCTCAATAGAAGGTATTCCCAAGGTTTGGCTTCAAGGCAACTTTAAGACACTAAAACTAAAATCAATTTTTTGAATGAGATCAGTTGCCTATGGAGGTGAATACCTCCAAGAGTTTTTCTGCTGTCAGGTATCCAGGAATCTCTCCAACACCAAATAACAATTAACATAGCCTTGATGTAGCTTCAAGAGAGCATGGCTGGAATCTGATTCTAACCACGGAAGCTGAAACCCAGCTAATTAAACTATCCCAGGTCTTAGACTGTGCCAAGAAAAGAGAAAGGATGGGCATGGAGCCCAGACCAGTTATTGGCAGCATGAGTTCTGCACAGCCCAAGAAAGTCATGCTTTAACTGGTTAAGCTGAGCTTCCCAGCCTGCTGGAAAGGTTACCTTTAGAGAGGAAATAGACCATTTGCCTGACTCTACTGAGTCCTAGTTTTCCCATCAGGAAAAACAGCAGGAGGTGAGTTGAGAGAGGTAATGAGACACTTTGTTAAGGACCTATGGGCCACTGTTAAGAGCTGATTTTTATCCTGAGGGAATAAGGAAGGGTTTTGATCAGAGGAATGATTGGGATTATCAGGAACTAACACTATAGAAGGATTAGAAGGATCAAATGAGTTAATCCATGGAAAGCATTTAGCACCACCCTAAACTACTAATGGCTTTTAATACTATTAATGGCTCAGACGGTAAAGCATCTGCCTACAATGCAGGATACCCGGGTTTGATCCCTGGGTCGGGAAGGTCCTCTGGAGAAGGAAATGGCAATCCACTCTAGTACTCTTGCCTGGAAAATCCCACGGATGGAGGAGCGTGGTAGGCTACAGTCCATGGGGTCGCAAAGAGTCAGACACGACTGAGCAACTTCACTTCACTTAAACTATTAATAGTGCTCAAAAAGTAGTAATCATGATTTCAATTACCATAATTAAATCATGTTATCAAAGTGGCTCCTCTTCACCCGGGGCCAAATCATGAAGAAATAGAAAATCTGAATAGATCTATTACTAGTAAGGAGATTGAATCAGAAACCAAAAACTTCCTAACAATGAAAAGCCTTGGGCAGATTCACCGGTGAATTTTACCAAACATGTAAAGAGTTAACACCAATCCTTCTCAGAATCTTCCCAAAAACTGAAGACAGAGGAACACTTCCTAGCTCATTCTATAATGTGAGATAATTCTCTTCCTGATGTCCAATTCACTGACTCAATGGACATGAATTTGAGCAAACTCTGCGAGATAGTGGGAGGATAAAGGGACCTGGCATACTACAGTCCATGGGTTTGCAAAGAGTCCGACATGACTTAGTGACTGAACAACAATAACCAATTCAAAGATACTACAAGAAAAGAAAACTAGAGACCAATATCCCTGATGATTAGTGATGCGAAAATCCTCAACAAAATTCTAGCAAACAGAATTCCACAACATATTAAAAGGATTATACCATTACCAAGTGAAATTATACCATTTATTCCTAGAATGCAAGGATGGTTCAAAATACAAAAAAAAAAAAAAAATCAATCAGTATAACAACATATTAACAGAATGAAGGGGTGGAATATGATCATATCAATTAATGCAGAAAAAGTGTTGAGAAAATTTAATACTGTTTCATGATAAAAGTACTCAACAAACTAGGAATAGAAGGAAATTACTTCATATAATAAAGGCCATATAGGAAAAACCCACATTATACTCAATGGTAGCATCATACTCAGTGGTGGAAGGCTGGAAGTTTATATTGTAAGATCCAGAACAAGACAAGAATATTCACTTTTGCCACTTCTATTGAACACAGTATTATTGAATAGTATTGAACTGTGGTGTTGGAAAGTCCCTTGGACTTGGAAGTCCCTTGGACTGCAAGGAGATCCAACCAGTCCATTCTAAAGGAGATCAGTCCTGGGTGTTCATTGGAAGGACTGATGCTGAAGCTGAAACTCCAATACTTTGGCCACCTGATGCAAAGGGCTGACTCATTGGAAAAGACCCTGACGCTGGGAAAGATTGAGTGCAGAAGGAGAAGGGGACAACAGAGGATGAGATGGTTGGATGGCATCACCAACTTGAATGACATGGGTTTGGGTGGACTCCGGGAGTTGGTGATGGACAGGGAGGCCTGACATGCTGCAGATCATGGGGTCGTAGAGAGTCGGACAAGACTGAGTGACTGAACTGAGCTGAACTGAACTGATTGAAACTTCCAGTCAGATCAATTAGACAGAAAAAGAAATAAAATACATCCAAATTGGAAAGGAAGAAGTAAAATGATCTCTGTTCACAGATTATAATGATCTCATATGTATAAATCATAAGATTCCACAGGTATACACACAACTATTTAAACTAATAAATGTATTCAGCTAAATCACAAGATAAAACACCTATGTACAAAATTCACCAGTTGCATTTCTATACACCAACAATGAACAATGAGAAAAGGAAATTCAGAAAACAATTCAAAAAGAATAAAATACTTAGGGATAAACATAACCCGGAAGGCAAAAGACTTGCATACTGAAAACTACACAACATTGCTGAAAGAAATTAAAGAAGGCACAAATAAATGGAAAGACAAACTACATTCATGGATTAGAAGACCTAATATTTTTAAAACATAAATACTATCCAAAGTGATCAATATATTCAATGCAATCCCTATCAAAATCCCAATAATTTTTTTAAAAATAGAAAAATCTATCCTAAAATTCATACGGTAGTTGCTAGGGAGTAGGAAGAGGGGCTAATGGGGCCAATGGGGAGTCAGTGTTTTATGGATCCAGAATTTGAGCTGGAAAAGATGAAAAAGGTTCTGGAGAAGGATGGTAGTGATTGTTGCAGAACAACGTGGGAGCAGTTGAGCCTGAGCCTTCGAGACTTCGACCAGATCACCACTTGGGTCCTGGGCATGTCTCGGTTACCACTTCTCTGTCTAGTAGCAAAGCCAGCCTGTTACAAAAAGCAATTCAGTTAGCAGCTCCAGTATGGGTTCTGTCTCCCTTCCCTTTTGTAAAACCAACTTTTAATTAAAATACCCAGGAATGATTTCCTGAACCACATTTACTTTCTCTTCCCCTGTCAGGATGGCTCCTTTGTTGAAGTAAAAACTAGATGAAAACCTACTACTGCGATAGAAAGGCTTTCTGACACTACCGAACTATTCTGAAGCCCTTAGTTGGGAATACCCCTGTGGTCCAGTGGTTTTAATAAAACTCCAAATTTCCAATATCTGGGGCTTAGGTTGAATTCCTGGTGTGGGAACTAAGATCCCATAGACCTCATAACATGGCAAACAAACAAACAGAAAAAGAATCCCTTAGTTGCTTCAAGTGGGAGCTGTGTGTTTCTTATACTGCCAGCTTTGTTAAAGGAGAGGGAAAGAAAAGAAACACAGCACCATTCATCTAGGAAGGGGGCAGAGTTGAGTCTGATGTGCAGTGATAAAAGAACAAAGTAGAAAGCCTTCTCCTCCATATATTCCATCCCCCCTTGTCTTCCCAAGGCTAAAATGAGAGTCTCTTCCATGTGTTCCTGTGGCATCTGGTGTTGACCTGTTAGCCTTCTCATACTGCTCTGATACTGCCTGTTCACCTGCCTGTTTACCCAAGTGTATCTCCTCCCACTAGAATGTAAGCAGCTTCACAGACTGTATCTTAACCTCTCTTGGTTTCTACCACTAGGGCTGTCCTGGCACAGAGTAAAAACGCAGTACTTCTTGGCGGAAAAAGTCAACATCCTACTCTTCCATTGACTCTACAATCCAACCCATTTACAAGACTTTTCTACTTCAAGACCACTACGAAAGAAAAAAATTATAATCAGAAGATAGCAGCAATTATAAGGCACATTCCAAGTTTGGGATTGTTGTCACCATCCTGGATGAGGGAAGAGACTACCACGAAAGGTTGAGGACTAACTGGTACCACTTAATAAATACAGATGTGCACACATCTATTTACACAAACGAAAACCTTTCCTTTTTAATTAGTTCACTTGGCCTCCCTATCTTGAGCTGTCCTGCTCAGACCAGATGTTGTTTCAAATTTAAATGACTCACCCTCCTGTCTAAACCCCAGGAAACTAAAGACAAATAGAGGGACTCATTTCTCAGCTATGATTATGTTCTGAAGCTGAGCTCTTTTTTTTTTTTTTAAAAAGAGTATTATTTGTTGCCTCTACCAAGACAGCTTAAGTGATGGGGATCAGTGCATCCAAAAAGGAAATATTTTTGCCTCCAGGCAAGGCTGTAATAAAAGAAGCTCATTCATCATCTGCTGAGGAGAAACATGTCACAACAAAATTACTAGGTAATGAAAAATCTGGGCAATCCTGTGGCACTTCTAATCGTAAGATCTCAAAGCAACCCCACACTGTTGTTCACAAAGCCTTGTCATCAGCTGGACGCAAAGTAGGAAGCATCTCTTTCCATAGTGTTGTACACTATGAAACTAAGAGAAAACAATGTTAAGCAAATTAATAAAAATAACTATTATTATATACACAGACACATTTATATATAATTATGTGCACATACATGCACACATAAAATTTTAATTAACTACAAGTCAAGTGAGATCACATAAGAATACTTACTTGTAAATCCTCAAACACCACACAAATAATAATAATAATAAGCAGTGGAAGCATGTTATAATTCAGAGGATAGACTTTGGAATCAAACAGAACTGGGCTTTAATCCTGGGTCACTTCCTCCCTCTGTGAACTAGGGCAAGCATCTTACCCTCTCTGAGCATCAATGTTCTCCTCTGTAAAATGGGAATCATAAGAATAATCCCCTCATTGTAACCAGGTAACGATGGAATATTCTGTGTAAAGCACTTAGAAGAATGGCTGGCATACAGCAAGTACTCTGTAAATGTTAGCTCCCCAAATCTAAACCAAAGAGAAGCCATTCCCCATGCCCATGGAATCCCCTTCTTCTCGTACATCCTGACAACTGAATTTTGCAGTGTTCCATTTCATCACTCCCAGTTTGATCTTGCCTTCCTCCCTACTCAGTTTGGAACTCAGAGTCCACTGTGAGATCCTTTCTTCTCCGGCCCTCCCACCCCACCTTCCTGTTGTAACTTCGGTTACCATCCTCAGGCCCAGATAATTCCAATGGCCTCTCAGCTCCAGTCTTCCCAACTTTAATTCCTCCTACATGGGTCCATCTATTTATCTTCCCAGAATGAAATCCCAGGCATGACATTCCCCTGCTCAAAATTCTCAAAGCTTCCCTACTGCCTTCTCATGATAGCATTCAAACCACTTGGGGCCTCATTTGCCTTTCCAGATGTCTCTCCAACTTGGCCAACCTGATGCACCTGCCTATTCCTGTGCTGCATCCCCCTACATTCAAGCTTCTGTTCACACAATTTCCTTTTCTGGCAAGGTCCTTCCCTTCATCTCTGCCCTTAAAAATCCTAACCCTCTTCTAGACCCATCCCAAATTTCACTTCCCCTGCAATGTGCCTTTCCAGACACTCCAACCTCCTTGAACCATCTTTCGTGTGTCTGTCTTTGGGGCACTTACATTCAGCCTTGCAGTGTGTGTGACGGCTGGTTCCATCAAAAGCCCTGCCTCACCTCTTTGGTCTGTCCTTGGCTTTGCTCATACCAGTAGACAGTAGATACGGGTGTTACCCTGCTGTGTTTAATTGGTTATATTTGAATACACTTATTTATCCAGAACCCCTGTGTCACATATGCCCCTACAACAGAAAGATGAAATCAAATCAACCCCTGTACCTGCTGCTATGTTTAGCAACATAAGGTGGGTGCTGAATTGCTGGAATCTCTACCCAAAAGAAATTCTTCCAGCTCATTAAAATAGTACATCATTAGTTCCTTTAACTAATGCAACAAATATAATCTTAGCCATGACATCCACTATGCTGACTATAGTATTACTATAAAAATATCTTACTCTGGATCTGGGTATAAACTGAAAAAATTGAACAAAAAATACTTGGTGTTCTGTTTGCTTTGGATTTTGATTTAGAAAAAAAATTACAGTTCTTGCTCTAACAGAGGGCTTGATGAAATCCTTGGTTCAATATCAGAATAGAAAGATGTGGACAGTAGAGCTGAGCTTCAGTCATTTAATATAAGCATGTAGAATGTCAAATGAAACTATTTTTAAAATCATGTTTTGACCCTGTCTTCACTCTATGGCAGTTTTCACTGTTTAATGAGACTTCTTAGGTTCAAACCAGCAAGTCAGATGAAAAGTGATTTTGTTAGACTAGATAGACAAAATAATCTTGAAAAAAATCAGAATATCTTAATAGTGGATCCTTTCATTTTTTTCAATCTGGTCCTAAGCAAAATGGCCAGGAATACAACCCCAAAATGCTCAAGGAGTATCTTCGGAAAACATCATTCAAGAAAGCCTACCTCTATATGGCCTCTCCAAATGAGATTACCGAGAACTCTGAAATGATTTTGTAGCTCAATCCAATAAGAATATTTAACAGTTAAAATTCAGTAATGCCAGAAACAGGAAAGTAGATACGTAAATAACTCAAGAGGCTGCCGTAAAAAGCAGCAGTACCATTTCTTTTTCCCCCCAAATAACTCCCTTCTCTCGCCTGTAAGTCTCAGAGAATGATCACTGCCTCTCACTAGTAAGAGTTCCCCTGATGTTTTACTCACTAATAATGCTAAACAGGTTCATTTTCATTTGTTTGGCCACCAAACATGAAATTCTCTCCCAACTTCATTTCTTCTACAATAGCATTGGGAACACTCACCACTGGCATTTCAATAATTGATGGTCTGGGAATAGAAGGCTGAAAAGTAACTGCTTCATGAACTGATCCTCCATCCGGAGACCCAGGCAGATCCTCAGGGGTGTGAGCAGTCTGGACGGCAGAGTGGTTGCTTGAATTCCGGTTTGTGTTGCCATTTGTCTCTGAATGGGCACCTGAATCTCGCCTTTTCTCTGAGGTGCCTTCTTCACCTCGCGGGTGACTTGGGTGTCGGCCTGCTTTGGCCTTGGGCTGAACATGGATGGTGGAACAGGTATCAGCTGCGCTGGCCTGATCTAAGGGAGCAGTCTCCCTGGTGTTCCCAAAACAAGCAAGCAGAGCTGAGCATGGGAATGGATGCATCCTTGCAGACGGAGACTTCAGTCTTTCAGCCAGCCTTGCCTTCCACGTGGACATGATCTGCAGCAGAACATTGCAGAGTTCACAGCGGGAAAGGAAATTGTGCAGGGATTCTGATCACCTCGTTTCCTTATAGCAACCGTTTCCTTGCCTGAAGAGGACTTTTAGCAGTTGCCCTCTAATAGAAGATTGGGAAATGGCCAGGCCGCCCGCCCTGAGAATCACTCAGCAGCCAACCCCTGCTTCGGACACGTCCATCCCTGGTGATTTCACGCTCTTCCTTCCCTGATGCTGTCAGTGGCTAAAGAAAGCCGTCTGTGAGGCATGTGGTTGGCTTGAGTTACAGTCTCTGGGCAGGGCAGACGCTTCAGTGTAAGGTAGTGCCAAGTCAATGGACAGCTGCTTCAGATTACCTTGGAGGCATAAAGATAATGTAGCTGATAGCATCCGCCATAATAGCGTCAGCCCACGTATCAATAACATCACAACAGCCACATAACCTTCTTCAGTTACCCCCTTCAAATATTTATTCCCCCCAACAAAACAAAACCACCCAGTTACCCATCATGAATGAAGACCCCCCAAGAGGGTCCTCGACCCTCGTAGCTGCTTCATTATTAAAGTAGGAGGTAGACTTGAACCTTTTGTCTGGAGAGGTCCATGTTGTGTCTGATGTCTCCAGGACTTTTCTCGATCTTTTCTGAATCTTCTCCCAAACAGGCTTCCAGTATTCAGGATCCATATTGTCTCTCTTCTAATTCTAAATAAGACTTTGCTAATCTGTTTTATTCCTGGAGTAGGAAATGGCAACCTGCTCCAGTATTCTGGCCTGGGAAATCCCATGGCCAGAGGAGCCTGGCAGGCTACAGTCCATGGGGTCACAAAGACTAGGACATGAATAAGCACACACACACACACACAATTTGCTTTTTTTACAGTCCATGCTAAGTCCCTGATTAATTTTCAACAACACCAAAAAATAATAATAATGTTTGTGATAGTGTGAGCAGTTAAGACAAATATTATGAATGTGTGAATGTGTGTTCTGTCCATCTACTATGTATATTACTTAATTTTGGAAAATAATGCCCTTTTGAGCATAGATCTTCTATTTTTCAGCACATTAATATGTGAGTGGTAAAAAATAATAAATTATAACCACATTCCAAGACAATGCTCAAAAAAATTGAGATTTTTTTTTTTCCTTAGCCAAGCATCTGCTAAGAATGTTAGAGAAATATAATACTGTAATGGTTTTCCCATTAATAGTGACTTTCAGGTCAAGATTTCAGGGTATATTGGCAATTCTAATTTATTATTTTGCTCTCTCTTTTAATATAATGTCAAGATGTGCTTTTAAGCTCAAACAGGTGGTAGATCTTATATCATGAATTCCCATTTTGTGGAGACAGAAACTGATTCATTGAAATTCAAGATTCTAACAGAAGATTAGGCTGTTGAGAAAGGCCAGTTGAAAGCTCAAGACCCCTGCTATTCTATCTGGTCTCTGAGCCCCACGGGACCTGACAAGCCTCTCACTGAAATAACAGGCTTCCCAGGTGGCCCAGTGGTAGAGAATCCGCCTGTCAATATAGGAGACACAGAAGGCATGGGTTTGATCCTTGGGTTGGGAAGATCCCCTTGAGGAGGAAACAGCAACCCACTCCATTATTCTTGCCTGGAAAAGTCCCATGGACAGAGGAGCCTGGTGGGCTGCAGTCCATGATGTTGCAATAGAGTTGGACACAACTGAGCATGCGTTGGGAATATTGTCCCAAGCAGGCAGCCATATTCATAACACAGAGGTCAGATATGGTGGGAGGGGGAGTACATGCAACATCAAATGTGGACTTTAATTTTAGTCTTGGTCAAATTTTGTAAATAAAATCTAAAAAGCTACCATTTACTTAAAGGTTACTGTGAAACAGTCTCTGTACTAACCCAGTATATCAGACTTCCCAGTCTGAAGAGATCATTCACCTTTTAATGCCCAAGTACAAGCAGTACAAATCCCTTTTCATGGGAGCAGGAAGTCCAGGCTTTTAGTAGGCTCCCCCATCAGGTATTCCTGAGCTGCCTCGGGACCTGCATCTTCTGTCTCTTCTGCAGTGTTTGCTACCATGCCCTCAGGCGGGGTGACCGGGTGACCCTCCCTCCTGTGCTCCCCCTCCTCAGGACCCTTCCCCCAAATGGCTCACAACAAAGGGAGGCTGGTGGTTAACAAGACTTTATTGAGGGCCCGAGGTGACAGGAAGGAATTCAAGAGAAGAAAAAAATTCATTCTTAAACCTGGTTTTGTTCACCCATTCATTTATTCATTCAACTATGTGCTGAGCACCTTCTAGAACAGCAGCATTCCTGTGGCTATATTCTGTAGACTAGTGGGTAAGAAAGCTTCAGGCCCCTCTCTGAGGTCTCCTGTCTTATTCTTCTCTGCCCCGAACTTGCAGCCCTGCTGTGGGGACAACACACCCTTGTTGGGTGTGATACCACCCCAACACCCAACAAGGAGCATGCTCAGGAGCACAAGCCAGGGGGCAGCTCCAGCCCCTGAGAATAGTGGCTTATTTTTATTAGTGTTGTTGTGAAGTCCGACCTAGAATAACAACATAAACAGATAATGATTATTGAGTGTTTTTTATCAGACATGAACTTCAGCAGATTAACTCATTTAATCCTCACGACCCTAAGAGAAAGGTGATATTATTAATTCTCATTTTTACCCATTAGAAAAACGAGACACAGAAACTTAAGTAACTTGCCCAAGGTCACAGCATTGCCAAGGAAGAGAAGCAGGATTATGAACCTAGGCAGCTTGGCCCCAGAGTTCATGCTTTTAATTACTGTACAGTATCACTTTCCAAACACACACACACACACACACACACACTCCAAAGAGGAACTTCCTAATAATCTTCAATCCAACACTCTACCTCTAGGAATTTATTCTATTAGTACAAATACACATGTGCATAGAAGTGTCTCCAAGAATGTTTATGGCAGCAGTGTTTGTAATCACAAAGGTAATTGTTTATCAGTAGAAGACAAGTTAACTTATAAGAAAAGAGCCATACAATTGAATACAATGCAGCTTTTAAAGAGAAGAATGCAGAGCCTTCCGGTTTAACAAGTTGTACTGATGGAGCACCTGTATTTATATCATTGCCTTTCTAAGAAAGCATTAGGATAATAGTAATGGAATCTTTTTAAAAGCTGACGTTCACAACACTAAAGAGAATAGAAAGGAGGCCACTAATATACAAGAAAACTCAACAAGTTTCTGTATAACAAAAAGAAGATGAAACAGAACTGTTGCAGGAAGGCGGATGCCTTCCAGGGCCGGAAACTGGGCTTTTGTCTAACACTCGGAAATGAATTGTCCGAGGAGACACATGTGCTGACAAAGCAAGAGATTTTATTGGGAAAGGGCACCCGGGTGGAGAGCAGGAGGGTAAGGGAACCCAGGAGAACTGCTCTGCTGCATGGCTCATAGTCTCGGGTTTTATGGTGATGGGATTAGTTTCTGGGTGGTCTTTGGCCAATCATTCTAATTCAGAGTCTTTCCTGGTGGTGCACGCATTGCTCAGCCAAGATGGATGTTAGCGAGAGGGATTCTGGGAAGTGGACGGACAGGCGGTGTCTCCTTTAGACCTTTCCCGAACTCTTCTGGTTGGTGGTGGCTTATTAGTTCTGTATTCCTTATCAGGATCTCCTGTCATAAAACAACTCATGCAAATGGTTACTATGGTGCCTGGCCAGGGTGGGCGGTTTCAATCAGTGTGCTTCCCCTAACAGTACTAATTAATTTTTAAAATAAAGCAGAAAGCCAGCATACTGAGTGGTACCTCATGGAAGCTCTTGGCTTGGATAGAACTGAAGTGAGTGAAAGTTGCTCAGTCATGTCCGACTCTTTGAGACCCCAGGGACTATTCAGTCTGTGGAATTCTCCAGGCCAGAAAACTGGAGTGGGTAGCTGTTCCCTTCTCCAGCAGATCTTCCTGACCCAGGAATCAAACCAAGGTCTCCTGCATTGCAGGTAGATTCTTTACCAACTGAGCTATCAGGGAAGCCCATGGAACTGAACAGTAGGTCTGAAAATGTGGGTCTGGATATGGAAGTCAAAAGTTCCTATCCCTCCTCTACCCGTGGGAAGACTATTAAATAAATAAAGAATGAATGAATGCTCAAATAAATAAACAAATGAATAAATACAATAAAAATTATGGTAGGAGTCAGGGTCTTATTTAAACATCTAAATTATTCAATGAACTGTGTAATCAGTTCTTATCTAAACTATTGATTGAATTGTTTAATGAACTAGTTAGGATAACTGTGTGGGTGTCAATATCCAAGAATTAAAGCCCCTCTTGTTCTTTATTTAGATGCCACATCATAGCAGAAAGCTCCCGGCCGGTTCACTAAAAGGGCACAGGTCAGTTGATAAATCACACCAACATTCACAGAGCTCCCTGTCAACTTCAAACTCCTCTCTTAGGTAAAAAGACAAATCATAAGACATCACCAGACATGTGAGAAGAACTGCAACATCAATGACAGCAACCGAGAAAAAGATCCAAACAGGCAAGGACAAGGGAACGTCAGGAGAGTTGGCAACCACATCTGCCATTCAAAGTCAGGGGCAAGTTTGCAGCAAACGACATTGCAGCTAGATTCTGGGTGATGCGGGAGGATAAAAGGGGAGAATCTTCGCAGCTTGAAGCCAAGAACATTCTCTGAGTCTGCAGGAGTCATGACAGGAAGCCTAGAGAATCTGAAAACGTTCATTCACTATGCTCTAAAACCTGCTTACATAGCTATAATAATATAAACACGATTCACACTTCTTGAACTCAGAATTATTATACAGGCCAGTAGTGGCAAACTGGTGGCTCTCAAGCAAAATTAGGCCTCCAGAGGTGTTTTGAATAGCTGAGGACATTTTTAAAATTTTATTGCACCCCTGTTAGATCGCAGAAACTACCACTCTCTGTTTCCTTCACTCAGTTCACAAGTTTATGTAAACAGAACTCTGAAGAGTTTGTGGTCCAGGGTTTGTGTATTTGTTACTTTTGATGCCCAGCATGCTTTCCCTCTTTCTTTTGATTTCCTTTGGAGGAACCCCTTCTGTGCCTTGGGTGGAGCTCCAGACCTGGTTCCAGAGGTGGTGATTAGATAATCAGCATACCCAGGGCCCTCAGTTCCAGCAGTGGGTTCAGAGATGAGCCTGAGAACACAGTGTTCCAATCTTAAAGAATCCTGAAGTTTGACTGGGAAGAAATTTCCTCTCTTTCCACTGAACTTATTGGATTTGAGCTTGAGAAAGTGAAAATCTGGAGCAGGTGCCAACATCTTGCCTCCTTGACTGGAGAGAAAGAAGCTAAGTCCTGACAACACCTTTAAATGAAACTTTGCATCAGGCTGCATTTTCCCTCCAATGCTTTGCTGTTATGTGAGCAAATTTCCTTTCCTTTTCCTTTTTCATTTGAGCTTTCTGTCACTCCCTACTGAAAGAGTTCAAATCAATATATGACCTGCAGGGCTTCCCTGGTGGCTTAGCTGGTAAAGAATTCACTTGCAATGCAGGAGACCTGGGTTCGATCCCTGGGTTGGGAAGAACCTCTGGAGAAGGAAACGGCTACACACTCCGGTATTCTGACCTGGGGAACTCCATGGACTATATAGTCTGCATGTACCAGCAAATCACAGGAGAAGACTTCATTATGGTTATAGAAGAGAATGAGGACATAATCCACTTTGGCAATGGCAAGATAAAGGAGGAGCTGAGTGACTCTACAAAAGGGGAAAGTTGCAGAGAAGATGATATAAGTAGAGAGAAGGGTTAGGTTTGCTCATGTTCTTATATTTCAAAGTCAGGAAATGCTTTCTATGGTGGATGCAAAGAGAAATAGAGTTAGATGTGGTGTTGGAGGCTGCCGAGGTCACCAAAGGGTGGATTGCAAATAGAGATGGAGCAATACTGGGAAGAGATGGTATGGAGTAAGTGCTAAATGCTCACCTATCTTATTAGAAAAGTAATGGATAATGTCTAGCACTGATAAGTAGAGACATAAGCATGTTAGTTAGTGGGATGGTTCATCATCCATCAGAGCAGACTGTCAATAGATAATATTTTAAGTCAATAAATTAAGGAATATAAACCTTTCACTTATAATACAGTGCTGTTTATCAGAAAAACTAAAAGATAAAAAGTTGTCTTGGAGCAAGGCAAGAGGTGAGGAGATGAGACAGTTCTCTTCTGAGGAGATGAGACAGACAGTTCTCTTCTGTTATGAACCCTTTATGTATGGTTCATGCTAAAATCATGCGCAAGTTTTATTTTGATACATTTTTTTTTTTTAAAAAGGAATAGAGTCAATTTCTATGCTACAATATAGGAAATCTTCAAGATACATTTTGAATGACAAAGCAAATTGGAAACAAGTTATATATAATACGTTCCCAATTGTATTAAACACATGTATATATATATCTATATAGGGATATATATATAGATATATACCTGTGTGTGTTTACATTTATGTAGAAAATTCGCAGAAGTATGCCCTAAAAAGTTAGTATCTGTCTCTGGAGAGAGGGCGTCTCAGTAAATGTCTGGTCTGGTAAGGAGACACTTTTCATGGTTTACCCTGTTGTTTGAATTTTTTTAACTTTATGTAAATATTTTTCAATTAAAAAAAAAAACTAGCTTAGAAGCATTCCAAGGTAAACATGGCACCAACGTAATTATTTCTAGGCAGAGTCTCAGATAAAAGTTGAAGACTTAGCTGAAATGACGTCTCCAAAGAGAAGACTGACAGGGCTGATGTCAGTCACCTAAGAGTGAATGAGGTCATTCTGTGCCATCATCAGAGGCCTTAAGGATGTGAATCATTTATCGTACAGAACTCCAAGATGAAACACTAACGGGGGCGGGAGCATATTTATTTAAATGATGTTAATATATTGAGAAGCAGCTGTGTGTCAGATTCTGAGTGTGGTGTTGTCGTGAGCATGAGCCGAACAAGACAGGATCCTTGCTTTCCGGGGGCTCCCAGGCCAGTGGGGCATGTGAGAGAGTGTGTCAAGTGGTAAGGGAAGCCCACTGGCTCCCGGAAATGAAATGGGATGTTCAGGGAAGGATGACTGACCCACAGCCCAAGTTGGCAGACATTCACTTTCTCCTTGGAGATCCCACTCATCACTGCCCTACCACACAACCTGGGGCTGGTAGAGAGGCAGAGGCCCTGCCCTCGCCTTCACAAATCCAGCCCAAGAAAACCACACCTGTCCCTTCTCCACAGCTCAGCTAATACTAGCCTATGGTTGTGATGGCTGATTTTAGATGAAAACTTGATCGAGCTAGGGATGCCCAGATTGCTGCTAAGACGTGATTTCCAGGTGTGTCCTTGAGGGTGTCTGCAGGAGAGAGGAGCATTTGACGGAGTAGATGCCCCTCTCCGGTGTGGGTGAGTGCCTGCTAGGTCACTGAGAAGCCAAGAGCACAGAAAGTGGAGAAAGAGTGATTTCATTCTCTCTCTCTCAAGATGAGACATCCATCTTCACCTGCCTTCGGGCATCGGCGCTCCTGGTTCTCTGACTTTGGGATTCAGATACAGGTTTGCACCATCAGCTGTCTGATTCTCAGGCCTCTGGACTTGGACTGACTCACAGCAGCTTGCCTGATTCTCCAGCTCACAGACAGCAGGTCATGATACCGCCTGGCCTCCATAACCATGTGAGTCAATTTCTATAATAAATCTCCTCTTACATCTTCCTACCTATTTATTTAAATATGTATGTGTCCATTGGTTCTTTTTCTCTGACGAGTCCTGACTAAATAGATAGTGGTGTGGAAGCAGACTCTACTGATTACAAAAGGGAATCACAGCTCTCAAAACCCTGTTCTTTTTTTTTTTCACCAGCTGCTAGGTAACATCACTGTCTGTGTCCCAGAGCCCCCTGAGAGTACTTCAGTGTCCCAGGGGCTTCCCCCTTCCTCCTTCCTGTCTAGTATCCTAGTCTTACCCTGTCTAGACTCCTTAGAGACTCGGCTCAAGAGACAAGGCCCCAAGAGAGGAAGGGGCACCCCTTCCTCCCGAGAGTCGCCTTGCTGGATGTTTCCTGCCCGAGTGTGATTGACTCTGGGAACATCCCCTGTCCTAACAGATGCGCCTTTGCCTCCAGGCCTTAGCACACCTCCTAGTGAGACAAACAATCACCTCAGAATTCAGGGGACCCTCACCAGTCCCTGAAAGCAGCAGGAAGGACCAGCTTCTTCCTAAACATGGAGGAAGGAAGGTCACCTATAGGAGAGAGGACTAGCAGGGGAAAGGCAGGAAGCAGGTCCCTCAGCTGTCAGACCCAGAAACACAGCTGTGCTCCTAGTCCGGGCCGATAACAGTGCCATTGTGTGATCCCACATCCTCTCCCCCTCCTCATATTTATTTAAAATCAAAGTGAATTAAAAATAAGTTTAAAAAGAAAACAAAGTAAAACAAAAGATAAATAAAAATATGCTTCCTTTTTTTTTTGGTAAAAGTTTCTCAAACACTTCTGAGACTATTGAAAATGCCCTTATTATTTTTTTTGCAAAATGAGATTGGACTGTATATGCCTCAGATGAAGACTGTCCTTCCCTCTCATTTCTGGAATTCTCTTTACCCCTATTTTTAATCCTCACACAGAAATCCCAGCTGATTACAACATAAATCTTTTGGGGGGGAGTAAAAGCAAAAGCTTCTTTGCTTTCCACCCAAAAGCACAGCTGAAATTAAAAGGAATGATCAGGTAGGCTGAAAAAAGTCGACCCTCTCTGACACTCAGCTAATCTCCAAGCTTCAGGATTATATTTCCATCATTACAGCTTCCACAAATACTTCTGGGAAATACTGATCTGTCAGGTTCCTAATTAGTCTCTTTCAGTGGGGCCCTTGATCTCAGAGTAGAGTCTGTATTCCCCAGATGTACCCATTTCCCAGATCCTTCCACCATTCTTCTTGGTCCACAGCCTGCCACCAAGGGGTGTATTCAGCCCCCAGGGGTGACGATAAAACAAGCAGTGGGTGTTGGGAGCAGCGCTGATGAGTTCACAGATAGAATATACCCTTAGGACAGTGGCTAGTCTATCTCATCACACAGTTACGATGATGTCTTTTTTAAAAAGTAATTTTATTTATTTATTTTTGTCTGGGTCTTCATTGCTGTGTGCAGGCTTTTTCTAGTTGTGGCAAGTGGGGCAGCTACTCTCTAGTTGCAGTGTGTGGGCTTCTCATTGCAGTGGCTTCTTTTGTTGGGGAGCATGGGCTCTAGGGAGCAAGGACGTTAGTAGTTACGGCACGTGGGCTCAGTAGCTGCGGTTCCCAGGCTCTAGAGCACAGGCTCGATAGTTATGGCACACAGACTTAGTTGCTCCGAGGCATGTGGGATTTTCTCAGATCAGGGATGGAACCCATGTCTCCTGCATTGGCAGGTGGATTCTTTACCACTGAGCCACCAGGGAAACCCTACTATGATGTCTTATCCATAGATAGTCTCTGGATGTGTACAAAGTTTTGCTCTAGTAGTTTCAGAGTGAAAAGGCATCTGCCCTAAACCACATACCTCATGCCCTTTCCCAACAGCTGCACCTGGGCAGTGGTTCATCCTGTATTCATGTCACCTTCCTTAGGACTTGCAGACCCTTGCAGTCTCCATCCTCCCAGGGGCAGCTGTGGTAACCATGCTTGTTTTCCTGCTCTACTGGTGGTGATGAAGGAATGAGGAGGGCAGGTCCCCTGCCAGATGGCCACAAATTAGAAATCTTTATACTGTAGTAAGAAAATAATAAAAAAAAAGGATTCTAAAGCATCATATATGATCTCATTGGTTAAAAAGAAAGAAACTGAGTTTTAAATAAAAAGTGAGTATGTGTCTTGATATGGTTCAAAGCTTTTGTGCAAGTCCTAAGTGACTAAAGAGTAGTAAAATAACAGTGAACTAAGTCGCTTAGTCGTGTCCAACTCTTTGCAACCCCATGGACTCTACAGTCCATGGAATTCTCCAGGCCAGAATACTGGAGTGGGTAGCCTTCCCCTTCTCCAGGGGATCTTCCCTACCCAGGAATTGAACCGGGATCTCCTGCATTGCAGGCGGATTCTTTACCAACTAAGCTCTGTGGGAAGCCCCAGTGAAAGAATCTAACTAAAATAACAGTAAATAATGTTTTAGCTCGAAGAAGGCAATGGCACCCCACTCCAGTACTCTTGCCTGGAAAATCCCATGGAAGGAGGAGCCTGGAAGGCTGCAGTCCATGGGGTCGCTGAGGGTCAGACACGACTGAACGACTTCCCTTTCACTTTTCACTTTCATGCATCGGAGAAGGAAATGGCAACCCACTCCAGTGTCCTTGCCTGGAGAATCCCAGGGACGGGGGAGCCTGGTGGGCTGCCATCTATGGGGTCGCACAGAGTTGGACATGACTGAAGCGGCTTAGCAGCAGCAGCAGCAATGTCTTAGCTCTGGCTGCTATAACAAAATACCATAGACTGGGTGGCTTAAATAGCAGACATTTATTTCTCACAGTTCCTGATTGGGAAGTCTAAGATCCAAGTCCCAGCCAATTCCATTCCAGATGAGTACCCCCTTCCTGGCTTACAGCTGTGTCTTCCCAGGGCAGAGAGAGCCCTGGTGACTCTTCCTGTTCTTAGAAGGTCACTAATCCCATCATGAGGGCCTCACCCTCATGACCCCATCTTGAACCTAAATACCTCCCCAAACCCACCACCCCCCAGATCCCATCACATTGTGGTTTAGGGCTTCAATATGTGAATTTTGAGAGGTCATGAACATTCAGTCTATACCAAAAATTTAAGGGGTTTAAATTCATAAGGACAAGAGGACAGAAGAAGAGGCAATAGAAGACAAAAGATATAAAAGGAAACTGGAGGAGAGTGAGAACTGTCTTAGCTGAATGAAACCCATGTGTCTGAAAAGGATGTGAGATGATAAGCAAGCTAATCTTCTCCATACCCCTATCTTCCCACTCCATCCAAAGGTTTAGAAGTTGGAGGCACCAGGTCATTTGGGGGTTTGGAGGAGTGGGAGATTGTTTGAAAATTCTCGAAAGAGCATGCAGATACCATGTCCTTTCTTTAGTCCGTGCAGCCAAGATAGCGCTCCCTCCACAGAAAACTAGACTGTTATTCACCAAATCAGGAAGTTTCTGGGCACCCGCACCTTACCCTTTAGTAACCAAGTTTGTTTTCTACATCTCTAGATAGGGATTGACATATACACACTACTATATATAAAATAAATAACTAGTAAAACCTGCTTTACAGCACAGGGGACTCTTCTCAATACTCTGTAATGACCTATATGGGAATGGAATTTTAAAAAGAGTGGAGATGTATATCAAGGTGTCACTGCAGCAGCCCCTGTGTGAGAACCAAGGAAGAGTTCTCCCCAAAAGTTTTCAGAGGGAGCACGGCCAACACCTTGATGTGGGACTTGCAGCTTCCAGGGCTGTGAGGAAATACGTTTCTGTTGTATTTACTTACCCAGTTACATTTATTTGTTTTCATTTACCCAGTTTATTTGTTGTATTTATTTACCCAGTTGATAGTACTTTGAGACAACAGCCCTGGGAAACATACAGTGTGTTCACATGAATCAAGAAGGAAATCGTGAATTTTAATTTCTGTCACATAGAAAACTTTTGATCTAGTGAAACAATTGTCCTGATAGTCTTTCTATTTCAGTCTTGGGACAGAAGCATTTGAAAAAAGAAACAATTTCAAGACTTCAACGGTGTATTTTGAAAGCATATTATCATATAGGCTTTGCATGTCTGTCATCAGTATTGTGCAATGAGAACTGATATTGACATAGACGGTTAGAGAAGCCTTTGCTTCAAAGAGAAAATTACACTTTGTATACGGCATTTACTTGTGCAGGAAATGAACTGGAAAACACATCTACAACACCAACAACTAAGATCAGTTGGATAGTCTTACCTTGTGTCTTATAGCAAGAAAGTTATCACCTTTGCATGCATGTTTGTAACACTAGGTAATATAAACCTATTTGATGTCATGTTGCCTTAGCACTCTGTCCTTAACCTCTAAGTAGGTTTAGTACCTGTGTTAGAGTTATTTGTTTTCATGTCTGTTTCTCCCAAAGATGATACATTTTTCACAATCAGGAATCCTTCTTCATTTGTCTTTGCACCTTCAGCCCAAGCAGGGTGCTATGCTGTGCTGTCACTTCAGTCGTGTCTGACTCTTTGTGACTCTTTGGACCATAGCCCACCAGGCTCCTCTATCCATGGGATTCTCCAGGCAAGAATAGTGGAATGGGTTGCCGTGCCCTCCTCCAGGGGATCTTCCCAACCCAGGGACTGAACCCAATTCTCTTATGTCTCCTGCATTGGCAGGCAGGTTCTTTACTGCTATACGGAAGCCCCCAAGAATGGTGCTGGGACCAAAATATGTGTCCAATAAATGGTGTAGAGAAAAAAAAAACAAAAACCTAAGTTCAGGATATGCTTAGTGCTTAGTTGCTCAGTCATGTCCGACTCTTTGTGACCCCATGGACTACAGCCCACCAGGCTCCTCTGTCCATGGGGATTCTCCAGGCAAGGATATTTGAGTAGGTTGCCATACCCTCCTCTAGAGGATCTTCCCAACCCAGGGATTGAACCCAGGTCTCCCTCATTGCAGGCAGATTCTTTACCATCTGAGCCACCAGGGAAGGCCAAGAATACTGGAGTGGGTTGGCATTCCCTTCGCCAGGGGATCTTCCTGACCCAGGAATCAAACCCAGGTTTCCTGCATTACAGGTGAATTCTTTACCATCTGAGCCACCAGAGAAGCCTAAGATCAGGATAGAACACCTTTTTATGCTTACTCACAATTAACTAGAAAATTTTAGATTTTAAAACAATTTCCCATGAAGTTAGTAACTGTTATTATATCACAATCATCCTCACTCTTTATTTGATGAGATATAACTTTTACTGTCCCAAGAATCTTATATCTGACAGCATAGCTGGAGAGAGGTCTGGGGCAACCACAAGCAGCACCCACTATCTACAGGGAATAATCAGGGAGGCTTCCTGATGGCTCAGCAAGTAAAGAATCTGCCTGCAATGCAGGAAACACAGGAGATGTGGGTTGAATCCCTGGGTCTGGAAGATCCCCTGGAGGAGGAAATGACAACCGACCCCAGTATTGCTCGGAAAATTCCATGGACAAAGGAACCTGGCAGGGTACACGACCCTGAGGTCACAAAAGAGTCAAAACTGAGCATGAGCAGGGAGGGGACAACCTATATATCTAGAGCCGGACCACATATGTCTTTGAGATTTCTCAGTAGATTGCCACCTTCTGGTTTTAAGGTCACATCTCTGTATAAACTTGTTTCTCTTACTACTCAGAGAGCAATAAGACAAGCATGGTGGGGCCATGGTGATGCACTTGAAACAGTAGTGGGATGAAGTCCCAACCCCTTCTCTGTAGACCTCCGTGACCGTGGACAAATCATGAAGTCTCTCTTGGCTTTCATTTCTCTAGGTGGAAACTAAAGGTCTAGGGCTATTTCTGCTCTGGGGCCATTCTGGGAGTGTTTCTCTGTCAGATCCGTGAGTTAAGGTCCATTATTGCCAGATCATATCTAAGTCTCTGATCCGTAAATACACCATCCCTCAGTTGTTGTGATACATGAGAAGATTGGGGAATTAGGATGTATGTGGATTTTCAGATGCTTAAGGATTGGTTCAGACTGACCAACAGACAGTACTCTGAGCGTAGGGTCTCTGAGATCACCTTGGTAGGGACAGCTATGAGTTTGTCTGGGAGCTCCTCTACCTGGGGGTTCCCAGTTCCCCTGCCTTTAGTAACAAGATGTGGTTAGCCTGCTTTTCTAAGACCACTTTCATACTATCTTTTAAAGAGTTAAACTCAGAACACAATAACAGAAGCCCTTTTGTTTTGTTTTGTTTTGAGTCTCCATATCCTTGACTTTGGCTGCACGCGCGCAGGAAGGCTGAGAGGAACTACTCAACGTTCAAGGTCAGGAGGGGTGGTGGTGAGGAGATACGCCTCATTCAAGGTAAGGAGCAGCAACTGCACTTTGCTGGAGCAGCCGTGAAGATACCCCACTTCCAAGGTAAGAGAAACCCAAGTATGAAGGTAAGTGTTGCGAGAGGGCATCAGAGGGCAGACACACTGAAACCATAATCACAGAAAACTAGCCAATCTGATCACATGGACCGCAGCCTTGTCTAACCCAATGAAACTAAGCCATGCTGTGTGGGGCCACCCAAGATGAGTGGGTCATGGTGGAGAGGTCTGACAGGATGTGGTCCACTGGAGAAAGGAATGGCAAACCACTTCAGT
>NW_011495023.1:11888895-11889187 GCF_000754665.1 Bison bison bison
AGAGATCTCTTCAAGAAAATTAGAGATACCAAGGGAACATTTCATGCAAAGATGGGCTCAATAAAGGACAGAAATGGTATGGATCTAACAGAAGCAGAAGATATTAAGAAGAGGTGGCAAGAATACACAGGAGAACTGTACAAAAAAGAGTTTCACGACCCAGATAAAGAATTTCATGACCCAGACAATCACGATGGTATGATCACTCATCTAGAGCCAGATATCCTGGAGTGTGAAGTCAAGTAGGCCTTAGAAAGCATCACTACGAACAAAGCTAGTGGAGGTGATGGAA
>NW_011495023.1:11889287-11901018 GCF_000754665.1 Bison bison bison
CTGGAGCAGCCGTGAAGATACCCCACTTCCAAGGTAAGAGAAACCCAAGTATGATGGTAAGTGTTGCGAGAGGGCATCAGAGGGCAGACACACTGAAACCATAATCACAGAAAACTAGCCAATCTGATCACATGGACCACAGCCTTGTCTAACCCAATGAAACTAAGCCATGCTGTGTGGGGCCACCCAAGATGAGTGGGTCATGGTGGAGAGGTCTGACAGAATGTGGTCCACTGGAGAAAGGAATGGCAAACCACTTCAGTATTCTTGCCTTGAGAACCCCATGAACAGTATGAAAAGGCAAAATGATAGGATATTGAAAGAGGAACTCCCCGGGTCGGTAGGTGCCCAATATGCTACTGGAGATCAGTGGAGAAATAACTCCAGAAAGAATGAAGGGATGAAGTCAAAGAAAAAACAATACCCAGTTGTGGATGTGACTGGTGATAGAAGCAAGGTCCGATGCTGTAAAGAGCAATATTGCATGGGAACCTGGAATATCAGGTCCATGAATCAAGGCAAATTGGAAGTGGTCAAACAAAAGATGGCAAGAATGAACGTCGACATTCTAGGAATCAGTGAACTAAAATGGACTGGAATGGGTGAATTTAACTCAGATGACCATTATATCTACTACTGCGGGCAGGGATCCCTTAGAAGAAATGGAGTAGCCATCATGGTCAACAAAAGAGTGCAAAATGCAGGACTTGGATGCAATCTCAAAAACGACAGAATGATCTCTGTTTGTTTCCAAGGAAAACCATTCAGTATCATGGTAATCCAAGCCTATGCCCCAACCAGTAATACTGAAGAAGCTGAAGTTAAACGGTTCTATGAAGACCTACAAGACCTTTTAGAACTAACACCCCCAAAAGATGTCCTTTTCATTATAGGGGACTGGAATGCAAAAGTAGGAAGTCAAGAAACACCTGGAGCAACAGGCAAATTTGGCATTGGAGTATGGAATGAAGCAGGCCAAAGGCTAATAGAGTCTTGCCAAGAGAACGCACTGGTCATAGCAAACACCCTCTTCCAGCAAAACAAGAGAAGACTCTATACGTGGACATCACCAGATGGTCAACACTGAAATCAGATTGATTATATTCTTTGCAGTCAAAGATGGAGAAGCTCTATACAGTCAGCAAGAACAAGACCAGGAGCTGACTGTGGTTCATATCATGAACTACTTATTGCCAAATTCAGACTTAAATTGAAGAAAGTAGGGAAAACCACTAAACCATTCAGGTATGACCTAAATCAAATCCCTTATGATTATACAGTGGAAGTGAGAAATCGATTTAAGGGACTAGATCTGACAGACAGAGTGCCTAATGAACTATGGACAGAGGTTCGTGACACTGTACAGGAGACAGGAATCAAGACCATCCCCATGGAAAAGAAATGAAAAAAAGCAAAACGGCTGTCTGGGGAGGCCTTACGAATAGCTGTGAAAAGAAGAGAAGCGAAAAGCAGAGAAGAAAAGGAAAGATATAAGCATCTGAATGCTGAGTTCCAAAGAATAGCAAGAAGAGATAAGAAAGCCTTCCTCAGCGATCAATGCAAAGAAATAGAAGAAACAATAGAATAGGAAAGACTAGAGATCTCTTCAAGAAAATTAGAGATACCAAGGGAACATTTCATGCAAAGATGGGCTCGATAAAAGACAGAAATCGTATGGATCCAACAGAAGCAGAAGATATTAAGAAGAGGTGGCAAGAATACACAGAAGAGCTATACAAAAAGATCTTCATAACCCAGGTAATCACGATGGTGTGATCACTCACCTAGAGCCAGACATCCTGGAATGTGAAGTCAAGTGGGCCCTAGGAAACATCACTATGAACAAAGCTAGTGGAGGTGATGGAATTCCAGTTGAGCTATTTCAAATCCTAAAAGATGATGCTGTGAAAGTGCTGCACTCAATATGCCAGCAAATTTGGAAAACTCAGTAGTGGCCACAGGACTGGAAAAGGTCAGTTTTCATTCCAATCCCAAAGAAAGGCAATGCCAAAGAATGCTCAAACTACTGCACAATTGCACTCATCTCACATGCTAGTAAAGTAATGCTCAAAATTCTCCAGGCCAAGCTTCAGCAATACATGAACCATGAACTTCCAGATGTTCAAGCTGGTTTTAGAAAAGGCAGAGGAACCATAGATCAAATTGCCAACATCCGATGGATCATCAAAAAAGCAAGAGAGTTCCTGAATAAAGTTCTGCTTTATTGACTATGCCAAAGCCTTTGACTGTGTGGATCACAATAAACTGTGGAAGATTCTGAAAGAGATGGAAATACCAGACCACCTGACCTGCCTCTTGAGAAACCTGTACGCAGGTCAGGAAGCAACAGCTAGACTGGACATGAAACAACAGACTGGTTCCAAATAGGAAAAGGAGTACGTCAAGGCTGTATATTGTCACCCTGCTTATTTAACATCTATGCAGAGTACATCATGAGAAACACTGGGCTGGAAGAAGCACAAGCTGGAATCAAGATTGCCAGGAGAAATATCAATAACTTCAGATATGCAGATGACACCACCCTTATGGGAGAAAGTGAAGAGGAACTAAAAAGCCTCTTGATGAAAGTGAAAGAGGAGAGTGAAAAAGTTGGCTTAAAGCTCAGCATTCAGGAAACGAAGATCATGGCATCTGGTCCCATCACTTCATGGCAAATAGATGGGGAAACAGTGGAAACAGTGTCAGACTTTATTTTTTTGGGCTTCAAAATCACTGCAGATGGTGATTGGAGCCATGAAATTAAAAGACGCTTACTCCTTGGAAGGAAAGTTATGACCAACCTAGATAGCATATTCAAAAGCAGAGATTACTTTGCCAACAAAGGTCCATCTAGTCAAGGCTATGGTTTTGCTAGTGGTCATGTATGGATGTGAGATTTGGACTGTGAAGAAAACTGAGTGCTGAAGAATTGATGCTTTCGTTGGAGAAGACTCTTGCGAGTCCCTTGGACTGCAAGGAGATCCAGCCAGTCCATCCTAAAGGAGATCAGTCCTGGGTGTTCATTGGAAGGACTGATGTTGAGGCTGAAACTCCAATACTTTGGCCACCTGATGCGAAGAGCTGATTCACTGGAAAAGACCCTGATGCCAGGAGGGATTGGAAGCAGGAGGAGAAGGGGACGACAAAGGATGAGATGGCTGGATGGCATCACCGACTCGATGGACATGAGTTTGAATGAACTCCGGGGGTTGGTGATGGACAGGGAGGCCTGGCATGTTGCGATTCATGGGGGCCCCAAAGAGTCAGACACGATTCAGCGACTGAACTAAACTGATCCTTGACTTTCTCTTCTTCCACCTGAATTAACTGTACCAGAATTAATTCTGTAAGCAGAAGCATATGAGGGGGGCCTTCAGGTTCTCAAGCAGGCTGAAGCTTGCTAAGATGAGACCCATGGGTGCACCCAACATCTATTAGATTTCCTCTCACACCGCTGTACTTCAAAGTCTCCTCTCTCCATTTCTTCTGTAAAACTGTCTCTCCTGCACATTGGAAGATCATTATATCCATTTTCATAACCATCAGGTATAATGGTTTGGGCAGCAAGAGTAAGACAACTCAAGAGACAATGGTCACAGCAACAGAAAGATTAGTTGGCTCACATAGGAGAATGGACAACTGGCTTTGGACAAGTTACACACAGGAATACACAGACATCCTCCCCTGTCCTCCGGCCATTTCCAGCCACCACTTGAAAGCTCTCAAGTCATTCCCATAAAGGAATGAACTAAAAAATCTAGCCCTTTTAGGTACTTGGTAGTAATGTGCCCTTTTCTAAACTTGTCTTGAGTATCCAGGATCTAAATATACTTTATGTCTGAGAGTTACTTATAGAGCACTTCACTGGTTTAGCTTTTTAGATCTTGTTCAGCTTTTTAGAGTAATTTCTCTTTGCTTACGCATTAACGGATAGTTTCAGACATTACCCTTTGTGACCAAAACTATAAAGAATCCTGTGTGCCTAAGAGTAATATGAATAAGAGGGGAAAGAAAAATATAATCAAAGGAAGGCTAGCACCTCCTAGCTTAATTCTCATCCATGCTTGGAAATTATACTCAAGTTACCAAAAAAGCTCAATAAGTTCCATGGTGGAGAATGTAAATAAGAAGCAGTATATATTCATTTTATTCTCTGATTCTGAAATTCTAACCTAATTTTAAATATGTACTTTAAAGTTTTAAATACATGTGTGCATACATATATATATTTACATTTTTACATGCAGGGATAGAGAAAATTCTGGAATACGTGGGACCAAAACATGTCAGACATAGGAAAAAATCACCCAATTCCCTTAAACTGTTACCATTCCTTTGTGATGTTGTGTTGCTTAAGATGTTAACAGGATCACTCAGAACAATGCCATAAACACCTCCTACCTGAATACAGTAGCAACTTAATTATTTCTGTGATGTTCCTATATAATTTATAAAAGCACCCTTGCTTCTAAGAGCTGCCTACTTTCTTAAATATTAGATATTTCTAGTGAACTTTAAAATTGTTTTTTATATATTTATGTTATACAATCTAGGAAAACAGATATTCAAAGCCATCTTTAATTTCACCACCCTACAACTAATATAATTTCTAGTTGTTTTATTTGAATAATTTCTTCCAAATCATAGAGAATATACAATCTGGTAATCCTATTTTTTCACTTATTATAGCATATATTTCATACTTCTACAAAGTCTTGACATGAGTGTTTTCATATAAGTGATATCCTATGGTATCTGTCTTTCTCTTTCTCTCTTACTTCACTTTGTATGATAATCTCTGGGTCCCTCCGTGTTGTTGCAAATGGTTCTTTTTTATGGCTGTGCAGTGTTCCATGGGAATCGCAGCGTCAGACACGACTGAGCGACTTCCTTTCACTTTCACCAGACCACATCTTTACCCATTTACCTGTTGCTGCACATGTAGGTTGTTTCCATGTCTTGGTTATCATCAGTAGTGCTGCTATCAATACCAGGGTGCATGTATCTTTTAATTATAGTTTTGTCTGGATATATGATCAGGCGTGGGATCGCTGAGTCGCATGATAATTCTGTTTTTAGTTTTCCGAGGAAACTTCATATTGTTTTTCAGAGTGGCTGCACCAACTTACATTCCTACCAACAGGGTGAGAGGGTTCCCTTTTTTCCTCCCCCTCTCCAGCGTTTGTTATTTGTAGACTTCTTATTGATGGCCATTTTGATTGATATGAGCTACTCCTTGTAGCTTTGATTTGCGTTTCTCTGATAATCAGTGGTGTTGAGTATCTCTCCGTGTGCCTTCTGACCATGTATGTGTCTTCTTAGGACTTCCCTGGTGGCTCTGTGGTAAAGAATCTGCTTGCCAATGCAGGAGATGCAGATTTGATCCCTGGGTCAGGAAAATCCCCTAGAGAAGGAAAGAGCAACCCACTCCAGTATTCTGGCCTAGGAAATCCCTTGCACAGAGGAGTCTGGTGGGCTACAGTCCATGGAGTTGCAAAAGTCAGACACAGCCACTAAACAACAACACTGTCTTCTTTAGAGAAATGTCTGTTTAGGGTTTTTTTTGCCCATTTTCTGATTGGATTATTTGTTTTTTTATTGTTGAGTTGTATGAGCTGTGCATATATTTTGGATACTAAGTCCTTATCACTCTTATCATTTGCAAATTTTCTCCCAGTCCATAGGCTGTCTTTTTGGTTTGCTTATGACTTCCTTTGCTGTGCAAAAGCTTGTAAGTTTGATTAGGTCTCATTTGTTTAGTTTCATTTTTATTTCTATTGCCTTGGGAGACTGATATTAGGGTTTTTTTGTTTGGTTTCTTTTTTAGTTCAGAGAAATGTTAAGGGAAAGCAAGCAAGCAAGATTAGACCACGATTGACCTGCTTGGTTTACTCTGGTTGACATTTCTGTGTGTGTGTAGCTGCATTGAGTTTTAGTTGTGGCATGTGAGATCTTTGTTGCATCATGCAGGACTTTATTTCTGGTGCACAGACTCTAGTTGTGGCTCATGAGCTCAATAGTTACGGCTTGCAGGTTTAGTTGCTCCGTGGCATGTGGGATCTCAGTTCCCCAACCAGGGATCGAACCCATGTCCCCCTGAATTACAAGGCAGATTTTTAACCACTGGACCACCAGGGAAGTCCCTCTTGTTAACATATTTTAATAAAAGTAATATATGTGTTCAGTTAGCAAATGCAAACTGCATTTTAAAAACACACACAGGAATGAGCATGGACTGATGTTGGTTTGGTCTTGTCTAACTAGAAAGGAAACAAAGTGTCTGAGTCCCAAGGTAAGATTTGGTGGAGGAAAATGCAGGCTGCTCTCTGGGATCACATCTGTTTTATTAACTGGAATTAAGGCCAACAGCTGAGGGGGAGGACCCGTGAGGAGGTGCTAGAATCTCAGGAAAGGACAGAAGCCATGAAGTGATCCTCTCCGAGAATAGGGGAGCTCACTGACAAGGGGCATGAGGTGGGGCTGCTGGCTGTGCCCAGAGCTCCCTAAGACTGACAGTCGTGGAGCTGGTGTGAAACAGTCCTCTGGGTTGGGAACTTCTCTGCACCCATACTTAGCTGCTCAGATGCAGGGGTAGAGCCCAACAGAGAGAGATTTCATCAGGGTTGGCCAGAAGAGCCCTGGGCAAAAGCAGGGATTATAACACTGCTAAACTCAGAAGGAAATGGCAACCCACTCCAGTGTTCTTGCCTGGAGAATCCCTGGGACGGGGGAGCCTGGTAGGCTGCCGTCTATGGGGTTGCACAGAGTCAGACACGACTGAAGCAACTTAGCAGCAAGCTCAGGGAGAAGGGAAATAAAGACACACAGGGCAGAGGTGTGATGGATTTAAATAAAGTGATGTGCTACATCCAAATGCTGGCTAAATGATGACACCACGAGATTCTTGGCCTTAGTTCCTCCAGGGTCCCCGTCACCACCTCCCTTGGTGTGTTCCTCCCCCCACTTTCCCCCATCTAGCCTCTAAACAGAGCTCAAGTCAACTGACACACAGCAGCCCATTCACTGAAAAGCTCAAGGGTTGTTGATTTAATCAGACACTTGCTTTTTGGTCAATAAAATCTTCCAGACACAAAAGTCTCAAATCTCTAAGGGTAAAATTCCAAACCACTAATAGATATGAGGATGAATGAGTATGTTTATTAAATGAACCAAAACATAAGATGTCAGTATCAGAGCAGGGCCTGGACTGGTGACTTGATGGACCTAAGATCAGTGAGTCCTTAGAGCAGCATTTGAAGGTTCTGCAAAGTCATCTTGAACTTGAACTGAAATCTCTTCATCGGTTACATGGTGAAAATTCTGAGGAAATACAGCTCTCGCTTTTACACATTCTTCTCCCCTCTTTTCTCCCCAGGCACCAATACAGTGTTAGGTAATCCTTAAGAAAATATTTGGGCTTCCTGGGTGGCACTGGTGGTAAAGAACCTGCTTGCCGATGCAGGAGACATAAGAGATGTGGGTTCGATTCCTGGGTTGGGAAGATCCCCTGGAGGAGGCAGTGACAACCCACTCCAGTATTCTTGCCTGGAGAATCTCATAGGCAGAGAAGCCTGGTGGGCTACAATCCATGGGAGTAGTGAAGAATTGGACATGACTGAAGCAGCTTAGTACAGCACAGGAATATATTTACACAATGACCCAGTATGTCCAAGTAGAGGAGCCAGACAAGCTGACATTGACATCAGAGACAATAGGGATGGGAAGCCCAGGAGTCAGCATGTGCACATCCCTCAGCACAGCCCCCCACATCCTCTGAATCCATTCTAGAGTCATGTTCGCTTTCCCGAACACTCAGCCCAGAGAAGCACCATGGGGCAGCCCTCGAATAGAAAAGCCTTGCACTGCCGTTTCCCCCTGAATCTGGGCCACAGCCAGCTTCCGCAGCAGACGATTCATTCTGATCAAAGAAGGAGGAAACCTGTTTCCTGGCCTCCTGTACCTGGGAAGGAAGATGCACACTGCCCCCCCCAATGCAGGAGAAGAGCCGGGTGTGAGGTCCCCTGGCCGCACATGCAGACCCTGCCCTGCCCGCCTGCTGCCTGCTTTGTGGGGATGTTGTGCTGCTGGGTCCAGCCAGCAAGAGACTCAGGGGATAGGGGAGTGGTCCCCAAGAGAAATCTGTTCCTCCTCTGTACAGGGAGAAAAGAAGGGAGCAGGAACTCCATAATCTTAGTATCTTATGCTGATGTGTCCAGATATAAGACTGGAAGGACCTCTAATTAAATATAAATGGTTGTCTTTGCCTGATCGGGGTTACCCGTGATAGCTAATACCTTGCTTTTGCTTATATTGGTTGTCTAAATTTTCTACAGTGAATATATTTTGCTTTTAGGGGTAGGAGGTGGGAAATGTTCTTTAAGTGTCTCCCACTTCCTGCACTAGGAAACATTAGCTCATTTGATCCTCACACAACAGGTTTCTAAGATGGGAAAGCCCATGTTTATCTTCTTTTTTTGCAGATAGAGAAACTGAGGCCTTGACTTTACATCATTCTGCTCTGGGTTATAGTTATCCTAAGTGGACGGATGCCATAGGCAAGCCCCCTTTATGATACCCTGCGCCCCGCCGCCCCACACCTGGCTAGTATGGCCACCCACGCCTCTGAAGCCATCTCCCATGCTGCACCTTTTGCGGCCTGCTGAAGGCTGCTGCTCATTGATCAGTCAGTGGCTACTAGAGCAGAGAAGACAGAAGCCTTTTTTTTTAGACTCAAGATCTGTCCCCCAGGCAGCAAGAAGTACAGAGACTGCTGTCTCCTGCTATGGCTTCTCTTTGAAGAGAGAAATCTTAGAGACTAGAAGAGGTTGACTGGTTTGCCCAGGATCACACAGCTAGCAAGTGGCATAGGTGTTATATACACCTAACGTTCTGACTGTAGAGATCTCCCACTCAGCCACTAGATGATAGCCCCTCATAGATTCATTCAAAACAATACAGGGGAAGCACTCTTAGCCAGCATACCACCAGGGCTCGGGGAACCTCTTAGCTCTTGACCTGCACTGGTCCATGTGAATCAGAAGCACTGGAGATGAAAAGATGGCCAGGAAGAACAGGAGATGGGTTACATCTCAAAGAATTAATCAAATACATTGAGGATAATAGGAGCCAGGCTTCCCACTGTTAGAGAGGGGAAACCTGGAAAAAGGGAAGACTAGAATAACTCAAGTGATGTTGGATTATAACTGAAGCCATTGACATGAACACAAGATTTCCAGAATATATGTTGCTGCTGCTGCTGCTGCTAAGTCGCTTCAGTCGTGTCCGACTCTGTGTGACCCCATAGACAGCAGCCCACCAGGCTCCCCCGTCCCTGGGATTCTCCAGGCAAGAACACTGGAGTGGGTTGCCATTTCCTTCTCCAATGCATGAAAATGAAAAGTGAAAGTGAAGTTGCTCAGTCGTGTTCGACTCTTAGTGACCCCATGGACTGCAGCCTACCAGGCTCCTCAGTCCATGGGATTTTCTAGGCAAGAGTCCTGGAGTGGGGTGCCATCGCCTTCTCCGCCAGAATACATAGATACAGATAATTTATGTGCATGCTAAGTCACTTCAGTTGTGTCTGACGCTTCATGATCCAATGGATTGTAGCTTGCAAGGCTCCTCTGTCCATGGGATTCTTCAGTTAAGAATACTGTAGTGGGTTGCCATGTCCTCCTCCAGGGGATCTCCCCAATCCAGGGATCAAACCTGTGTCTCTTACATCTCTGACATCAGAAGGTGGGTTCTTTACCACTAGCATGACCTGGGAGGCCCATAGATAATGTATGTGTGTGTATATAGCTCTACGTGAGTCTCAGTGAACTCCGGGAGTTGGTGATGGACAGGGAGGCCTGGCGTGCTGCAATTCATGGGGTCGAAAAAGTCAGACACGACTGAGTGACTGAACTGAACTGAACTGAACTGATAGTTCTACCCACAGAGAAGACATGGAATTGATGACACCCTGGTAGCAATGAGCATATTCAATATCTAAACCTAGATTTCTAAGTACCATTCTCAGCTAAAAATTAACTAGGGCTTCTTACAGAAATGGATGAGTCCAAGGCTGAGGCAGCAAAAGTATCAGACATGCTTGAATTTCTTCTGTGAGGGATAAGAAGTTCTCCAAGAATGTTGGGGACTGTCAAAGGTCACAGGACCTTGAAAAGGCTCTCACTGGCCAAATCTGGGCCAGGTTAAGCATCATGATAAATAATACCAGTAGAGGACGATAACTCATTCAATAAAATAGGAATCCATGAAGCCATACTGACATAGATAAATAAGAGAAAGCTTTGTCTTATAATAATAGTAGGATGCCAATCAATGTGTATAGAAGGAACGGTAGCATATATAATTAATAAAAATTAATTTTCAGCTACCTTAATAATAATTGGGTCAGGTAAGAAGCACTTGTAGATGCCGCAATTAATGGATAAAGGTTTAATGAGGGATTCGATATTTATATTGTCTTAAACTATATCCCTGCAAAATACTTATTAACATTGTAATGAATACTTATCAATATTTATTAATATCCCACCACAAATTACTTATTAACTTTACTGTGGAAACTAACACAACATGTAAAATCAACTATACTCTAATAAAAATTTTAAAAAGAAACCACTTTACTGTGAAGAAACCCAAAAGACACCATCTTAACCAAATGATAAAAATCAACATCACCACAGAGAAGGAGAAATGTAATAGGACATCGCTTACAGGTGGAATCTAAAAAGAAATGATGCAAATGAACTTGCAAAACAAACAGATTCACAGACTTAGAGATCGAGCTTATGATTGCTGCGAGGAAGAATGGTGGAAAGGGATAGTTTGGGAATTTGGAATCGACATGTACACGCTGGTGTATTTAAAATGGATAACCAATAAGGACCTACTGTACAGCACATGGAACTCTGCTCAGTGTTATGTGGCAGCCTGGAGGGGAGGGCAGTTTGGGGGAGAATGCTGCATGTGTATGTATGGCTAAGTCCCCTTCTCTGTTCATCTGAAACTATCACAGCATTGTTAATCAGCTATACCCCAATACAAAATAAAAAGTTTTAAAAAATCAACATCACCAGTAATAGTTAAAATCAACATCACGTACCTGCTGATAATATGTACTGAGAATACAGAGTCATTTCTGTGATATTCCTGTGATATACTTGAATCTAATGATAACTCGTTCAATCAATGTACTGACAAAACATCAGACAACCCCAAACTGAGGGACATTCTTCAAAGTAACTGGCTTGAACACATCAGAAATGTCAAGATAACAGAAGATAGTGAAGTGTGAAAGTCGCTCAGTCGTGTCCAACTCTTTGCAACCCCACAGAGACTGTAGCCCTCCAAGCTCCTCTGTCCAGGGGGATTCTCCAGGCAAGGATACTGGAGTGGGTTGCCATGCCCTCCCCCAGGGGATCTTCTGAACCCAGGGATGGAACCAGGTCTCCAATATTGTAGGCAGATTCTTTACCAACTGAGCCACCAGGGAGTAAGAGAAGACTAGTCAATGGATTCCAAATTTAAGACGACTAAAGAGACATGCCAGCTTCCTACAATGCATGCTTCTGGACGTATAAGGACATCATTGGGATGATCAACGAAATTTAAGTGGGGACCTGTGAACCGAAGATTGTACAATACCAATGTTAATTTCCTGATTTGAATGGGTGTCCTGTGGCTATGTCAGGAATCTTCTTGTTTTAAAGAAATACACAAT
>NW_011495023.1:11901308-11904207 GCF_000754665.1 Bison bison bison
ATCTCCAATCCCTCCCAGCATCAGAGTCTTTTCCAATGAGTCAATTCTTCGCATGAGGTGGCCAAAGTACTGGAGTTTCAGCTTTAGCATCATTCCTTCCAAAGAAATCCCAGGGCTGATCTCCTTCAGAATGGACTGGTTGGATCTCCTTGAGGTCCAAGGGACTCTCGTGTTAAAAATTATTTCAAAGCAAAACCTACCCCCAAAAATATATGCTACTGCTGCTGCTGCTGCTAAGTCGCTTCAGTTGTGTCCGACTCTGTGCAACCCCATAGATGGCAGCCCACCAGGCTCCCCCGTCCCTGGGATTCTCCAGGCAAGAACACTGGAGTGGGTTGCCATTTCCTTCTCCAATGAATGAAAGTGAAAATGAAAAGTGAAAGTCTCTCAGTCATGTCCAACTCTTAGCGACCCCATGGACTGCAGCCTACCAGGCTTCTCCATCCATGGGATTTTCCAGGCAAGAGTACTGGAGTAGGGTGCCATTGCCTTCTCCATATGCTACTGAGTCACTCACAAAATATTAAGTTATTGATTCATCATCATTCTTACAGCTGGCGGAAAATTTCATCTCAGTTATGCGATGATTAGTGGAAGCATTTAAATGAACTTTTAAACATATATTATTTACTCATAGAAGTCCTTGGTTTAAAATTAAGGTATAAGTAGGCTTTTAAGCAAAGCATATTCATTTATTTTCTCAAGGACTATATTACACACTTTCCCCTCCCTCTAGAAGAAAGATATTATACTTTGGAGTGTGTTCCAATACGTGTAGGCTAGATGAAAATAGTTGATACTACTCGGAAAATAGGAAAAGAATACCAACCCGTACATTTCTAACAATTTCAACAAGTGAAAAGCAACTTTTCAAATTAGAACAATAAGTTATCACATTACAATATATAATCTATTTTGCCTAGTGGAAAAAGGAAGACAGGTGGGAAAGTTACTAATAGTTAAAGTCGTTCAAATCAAGCACAGCTCACAAAGTGTTTCATTTGAGATTGCTGAGTTTCAATAGTTTTTAATGGGCTTTATAGAGACATGATAATGAGTAAATTTTCCAGGTGTTTCCAAAGAACTGGTAGATGTGGCTGCAATAAAAAGATCCATGAACATACTCATACTTATTTGGGGCAGAGGGTTGACTCAAGACAGTTGACCTACAGTCTCCTGCATCCTACAAGATGCAATAGCGTCATGGAGGGGTGTAACATTAAAGGATGCTCCAGAAACATCAAGTCATCTCAAATAAAAGAGACAACCCACTACTTATCACAGGTGCCATTCTCGAATGCATTATGTTCATTATTTACTTGCCATATCCTTTAAGAACCCTGAGGATGTGGTGTGAGTATTCCTGCTTCCCAATGATTAAAGCCCAGGTTTCCAAATGATCCAACTCTCTCATTCCTGAGTTTCTCAGCCTGATAATTACATCCAGTCCAGAAGTCAGGTGACTGAATTCATTTCTTGGCCTCAGGAAACAACTTGCTAAGTGTCTCCTTTGCCTCACTTCCTCATCTCTAAAATGTCTTCATGGGAGTTCCCTGAAGGTCCAGTGGTTGAAACTCCATGCTGCCAATGCTGGGATTTGATCCCTGGTCAGGGAACTAGGATCCTGCATGAAAAGTGAAAGTGAAAGTCGCTCAGTCGTGTCTGACTCTTTGTGACCCCATGGACTACACAGTCAGTGGAATTCTCCAGGCCAGAATACTGGAGTGGGTAGCCTTTCCCTTTTCCAGGGGATCTTCCCAACCCCAGGATTGAACCCAGGTATCCTGCATTGCAGGCAGATTCTTTACCAGCTGAGCCACAAAGAAAGCCCAAGAGTACTACAGTGGGTAGCCTATCCCTGCTCCAGGGGATCTTCCTGACCCAGGAATCGAACCAGGGTCCCTGCATTGCAGGCAGATTCTTTACCAACTGAGCTATAAGGATCCCACCTGCTGCGATGTAGTCTTTCGGCATTGCACCCAGAAGATATTTTTAAATGTATTCATGTACAATGGTGTGACAATAAATGAAATCGTTAAGAGAAAAGTGCAACTCAGATTCAGCTAATATCTGCTGAGGTGTCCACCATGAGCTAGGCACTCTATTACAAATTTTACCTATATTTGTCATTTAACCCTCCCAATAATGCAATTAAGTAGAACTGGTACATTCTCAGATGAAAAACAGAGGCACAACCAACACAACCAACCATAGGCAAACTTAGAATTCAAATCCAATTCAGTACTCTTTCCATCTTATTATTCTATCTTACAGTCAAGATGCTATTAATAAGATTTTCCAATAGAATGAAATTTGGGGGAACCACCAGTAAACTATATTAGAGAAAATAAAGGAAACTAAAGGTCATTTCAGAGTCTGGGTCTGAACCAAGCTTTTGAGCACATACCACCGAGGGACAAGGTGCTATGACCCTAAACTTTCTAGGGGGGCAAAAACATACAAATATAACTTAAGAGGAAAAAAAACTCTGATTTCTTTTTTGAAAGGAACAAGGAATTTACTCATTTAAAATTCAGGAAGAATAGAGATATATGAGAAGTAAATATCTGGCTGTCAGTGGAAGACTCAGAAATGAGGAGAAATAAATTCCTGAACCAGGTACACACATTCTTAGGTCATACTGAGCAGGCCAGCAAGTTTGCTGCCTGCTAGAAATTGCATGGCCCAAAGTCCTTCAGAATGTATTTATAGCTGCTCCATCAAGAAGGCGCCAACATTTGATCTGGTCTTTCCAAAACAGGTTTTAAAAAATTCAAAAGGAAAAAAGGCAAGAGCCCTGCAAACAACGTCTTATGCAGCTGATTGTCAGGGCAGTGGATTGCAGAGTCTGAGCAAACTTTCAGTCTGATGAGAGAGGGGGCTTGCCGGACAGCAAGTG
>NW_011495023.1:11904307-11905814 GCF_000754665.1 Bison bison bison
AGGTGTTCGGTGCTTACCATGCCCTGTGCTCCTGGAAGGCATGGGGCCAGAAAAGAAAGAAACAAGGCCCTAGAAGTCCTAATTTTCTGAGGCCCCCCAGGTGTTTTCAGCTCCTTTATAGAAGAAAGAAGTTCTGTCTATCGGACACTAGTCTATGGGCTGTAGAGGCTTTATCAAAGAAGGCCCAAAGTCTTCATTAATGATTGATAAACCCTCATTGATTGGAGTCACCACAGAGCCGCAATCTCTCATCCAAGATCCAGAAATCCAAAAAGCTTGGAAAATACAAAGTTCTTTTCTGTAACTCATCTGACAGGCAAAACCTGGCCGGATTTCTTCTGATGACAAAACCTGACCTAGATTTATGGGAGGGTGCGGCCACAAGCCCAGAGGAAATTATGAAATATGTAGTATATGAATCATGCTATCTTTTCTTTTCTTCTGAAAAATTATGTGCTCTAAGAATACCCAGCTCCAAGTAGTTTCAGTGATGGACTGTGGGCCTGTATTATATAGCTTTATGATTTCTTTTTGCCTTCTTGTTTTATTCTGTGCAGTGCCAAGTCACTTCAGTCATGTCCAACTCTTTGGGACCCTATGGACTGTAGCCCTCCAGGCTCCTCTGTCCATGGGATTTTCCAGGGAAGAATACTGGAGTGGGTTGCCATTTCCTTTCTAAGTGTAGGTTAGTTCATCTCTAACATAGTATAATTGACTAGGTATCTTCATAAGCAGGTATACGTTCATAGAAAATGCACAGCTTGTCAGATTATATGTATTGGCTTGCAGAGTCCACCAGCAGACTAGAAAGACACAAAGGTACAGGTCACTTCCGACACCAAGGAGCTGCCACCACAGGAAGGCAGCTGTCTGAATGGTGTGCAGAGAACCTAAGACAGCCTTCCAGGGAAATCACCCGAGAAGCTTTAAAAAATACTGTAAGTCTACTATACAGAGTGAAGTAAGCCAGAAAGAAAAACACCAATACAGTATACTAACGCATATATATGGAATTTAGAAAGATGGTAACAATAACCCTGTATACAAGACAGCAAAAGAGACACTGATGTATAGAACAGTCTTTTGGACTCTGTGGGAGAGGGAGAGGGTAAGATGATTTGGGAGAATGGCATTGAAATATGTATAATATTATATATGAAACCAGTCGCCAGTCCAGGTTCGATGCATGATGCTGGATGCTTGGGGCTGGCGCACTGGTACGACCCAGAGGGATGGTATGGGGAGGGAGGAGGGAAGAGGGTTCGGGATGGGGAACACATGTATGCCTGTGGCGGATTCATTTCGATATATGGCAGAACCAATACAATATTGTAAAGTTTAAAAATAAAATTAAATTTAAAAAAATACTGTAAGTCAGAAAGAGAAAAACAAATATCGTATATTAACACATATAATGTGGAATCTGGAAAAATGGTACAGATGATCCTATTTGCAGGGCAAGAACAGAGACACAGACCCAGAGAATGGACTTGTGAACATGGGGAGT
>NW_011495023.1:11905953-11909868 GCF_000754665.1 Bison bison bison
GACGGCCAGTGGGAAGCTGCTGTACAGCACAAGGATCTAGCTCTGTGCTCCGTGATGACCTAGAGAAGTGGGACAGGGGCGGGAGGGAGATCCATGAGGGCGGGGATATATATGTATACAGATGGCTGATTCACGCTGTTGTACAGCAGAAACTAACATGACATTGTAAAGCAACTACACCCCGGTTAAAAGAAAATACTACCTTAAAATTGATCCACTTCATCTAACGATCTTCCTTCTCCCAACGATCACATCTAAAATTTTAATTTATCCACCTCACACATTAAAATTTTAATTTTAATCCCAATGAACCTTAGAAATTCACCACCAGATGCACCCACACAATCCCAGATTCTCAAAACTTTTTGCCACTGAAAAGCATACCAAACACAAACTTAGTAACACACACTGCTCATTCCCTTTTCTGCTTCTCCTTTGGTGGAATTGTTTTTCTTTCAAACACACTGTGTTAGAATGGGCACCTGATGATCATTTCTTCTGGATGAGACTCAGAGGATAAAAACTGAGATATCTGCTTTAAAAAGACTCTTACCAACCCGAGCACTGCTCAAAAACACAGGTAGGGCTTCTGGGTTACAAAATACTCTCTGCTGCTTTTTAGGGATCTGATAATCAAATTTTTTCTTGTCCTATGTGGCAAGGTAACTCATTCTGTATTTATCATTTTTTAGTGAAATGTAGACTATACATATCTACCCTCAAATGAAGAACTACAACTTTTAAGTTGTACTTTATCTAGTCTCTCGTGTGTATTTAGGAACCAAATTAAAGGGTCATTTGCTTGGAATTTCTGAAATCTAGAGTAGATTAGGGGTAATGTCTACCCTAGACCGCCACTGATTAGATGAAAGTTTTTAGCCCAGAGTTTTGTTACTCTTTGAAGTCAGGTTGTCTGACTTCTAACATGTGTGCTTATGGATTTGGGATAAAAACATACCCGAAAAATGCACACACACACACACAAGAAAAAGAGGGAGGAAGAGAGAGTAAGCCATTTTAAATGAAAATAAAATAGAAAAACAGTAGCCACTTCTTGACAAACAAAAAAAGAAAGACTGAGCTAGGTACATTTACAATGGAATCAAATAGCAAGGAGGGAGAAGTATTTAAGGTCTGATACAACAATTATATTTGGTCTTCACTGGTGGCTCCAGGGGTAAAGAATCCACCTGCCAATGCAGGAGATGCAGGTTCGACCCTTGGGTTGGGAAGATCCCCTGGAGAAGGAAATGGCAACCCATTCCAGTATTCTTGCCTGGGAAATCCCTTGAACAGAGGAGCCTGGTGAGCTACAGTCCATGGGGTTGCAAAAGAGTCAGACACGACTTAGAAACTAAACAACCACACCACAACCAGGAATTATAACTAAGATTCACAGGAAGAAAAATTGTGTGCTCTGTGGCAGAGATGGCTTGTGGTCACAAACTCTTTCTCCCCCTTCCTCCTCAGTTTAAAAAAAAAATCCTGATTTTATTTGGGCAGCAATAAACTCAATTAAAAGCTTTTATTTCCCAAACTCCCTTGCAGCAGGGCTCGGCATGTGATTAAGTTCTCGTCAGTGACACATAAGCAGAGTATTGAGTGGGACATGGAACTTGGGGACTGGGAGTGAAGGGAGAGGGAAGGGAAAGGCTGCCCTAAAGAACCTGGCTAAATAAAAAGGAATGAAATCGGGCCATTTGTAGTGATGTGGATGAACCTAAAATCTGTCATACAGAATAAAGTTAAGTCAGAGGGAAAAAAAACAAATATCGTATATTAACACGTATGTTTAGAATCTAGAAAAATGGTACTGCTGGACCCATTTCCAGGGCAGGAATAGAGATGCAGACGTAGAGAACAGATATGTGGACAAGGGAAAGGGGAGGGTAAGGCAAATTGGGAGATTAGGACTGACGTATATACACTACCATGTGTAAAATAGACAGCGAGTGGGAAGCACAAGGAGCTTACAGCACAAGGAGCTCAGCTTGGTGCTCTGTGACGACCTAGGCGGGTGGGATATGGCATGGGGGTGGGAGGGGGGCTCAAGAGGGAGGTCATATATGTATACATATAGCTGATTCACTTCGTTGGACAGCAGAAATAAACACAACATTGTAAAGCAATTATACCCCAAAATGAGAGCTGGCTCAGCTTAGAGACAGATCTTTTCTACCTTCTCGCTCCTGGAACCAGGAGTTCCAGCAGCCAGCTTGGACTGTGGGTTAAAAAAGAACCCACCACTAGGAAATGAAGCAGAAAGTAAAGAGCTGAGTCGCTAACATCTTCGTGGAACTACCATATTTACTCTGAACTGGCTACATCCGGACCTCATTTATGTGAGAGAATCAACTCTTGTGCCTTTGTTGTTGTTTGTTTTATTGTTGTTATTATATTCAGCTCTGTCAAAAACCTTAGTGGGTTTAGCAGAAGGAAACAGATCAGTCAAACTCAGGACCCATGACTTAGGCCCTTGCCACTCAAAGTGTTGTCCCTAGTAGAGCAGCCTGGGCATCACTCGGGGGCTTGTTAGAAATGCAGAGTCTCAGGTCCCACCCAGTCCTACTGAGTCAGAATCTACATTTTAACAAGATCCTCGGGTGATCTGTGGGCTTCCCTTGTGTCTCAGCTGGGAAAGAATTGCCTGCGATATGGGAGACCGGAATTCGATCCCTGGGTTGGAAAGATCCCTTGGAGAAGGGAAAGGCTATTCATTCCAGTATTCTGGCCTAGAGAATTCCATGGACTGTATTGTCCACGGGCTCACAAAGAGTCGGACACAACTGAGCAACTTTCATTTTCCGGGTGACCTGTATACACACCTTCAGAAGTTTGAGCGGCACTGCCTTAGAGTAAATGCCCCTCAAAAGACCAGACTAAACATTATGGGTTTGAATGACCTGCTGCACAGTGCTCCTATTACCTAGATTTATATCCTAAAAAATGAGACAGATATATGACCCGATTTTAAGATCAGATTATCTTCAAATGATTAGTTTCTCAAAAGGTTCAAAATGCACTAAAGAAAAACAAACATGAAGGTTGTAAAAAGCCTAAAATTAGGCTTTTATAATTACTAATAAAGTAGGGAGCTTTACACATAATGACAAAAATCCAGAAACAGTAACCATTTTGGCTATTTATCACACGAAAGCTTTTTTATTCTCATTTTAAAGTTACTAGCCGCTAATCCCTGACAAGTTCAGTTGTATCCTAACTGCCTAGCTGAAAACACTTTCACCTGTGCAGCATTTAAAAGTGTAAATTACATTCTAATGTATTCTTACAGTCTGGAAAATTTCAATCCACTCCACAAAAGAACTCCTAGTAAGTAAATGCAATTCATTTTTTAATGAAAACCATTAAAAAATGCTTTTTTAATAAAAGCATTTTATTAAAATAAAACCATTTAAATAAGAAAGTGCTTTTTATTTAAATAAAATGTTTTTATTTAAAAAGGATTTAAATAAAAGCATTTTTATTTTATTGAAGTTTAGTTGATTTACTGTGTTGTATGAATTTCTTCTGTACAGCAAAGTGACTCAGTTCAGTTCAGAACAGTTGCTCAGTCGTGTCGGACTCTTTGCAACCCCATGGACTGCAGCACTCCAGGCCTCCCTGCCATCACCAACTCCCAGAGTCCACCCAAACCCATGTCCATCGAGTTGGTGATGCCATCCAACCATCTCATCCTCTGTCATCCCCTTCTCCTCCTTCCTTCAATCTTTCCCAGCATCAGAGTCTTTTTCAATGAGTCAGCTCTTCACATCAGGTAGCCAAAGTGTTGGAGTTTCAGCCTCAACATCACTCCTTCCAATGAACACCCAGGACTGATCTCCTTTAGAATGGACTGGTTGGATCTCCTTACAGTCCAAGGGACTCTCAAGAATCTTCTCCAACACCACAGTTCAA
>NW_011495023.1:11909968-11910418 GCF_000754665.1 Bison bison bison
AGTAATGTCTCTGCTTTTGAATATGCCATCTAGGTTGGTCATAACTTTCCTTCCAAGGAGTAAGCGTCTTTCAATTTCATGGCTGCAATCGCCATCTGCAGTGATTTTGGAGCCCCTGAAAATAAAGTCAGCCAGTTTCCACTGTTTCCCCATCTATTTGCCATGAAGTGATGGGACCATATGCCATGATCTTCGTTTTCTGAATGTTGAACTTTAAGCCAACTTTTTCACTATCCACTTTCACTTTCATCAAGAGGCTTTTGAGTTTCTCTTCACTTTCTGCCATAAGGGTGGTGTCATCTGCATATCTGAGGTTATTGATATTTCTCCCGGCAATCTTGATTCCAGCTTGTGCTTCCTCTAGCCCAGCATTTCTCATGCTGTACTCTGCATATAAGTTAAATAAGCAGGGTGACAGTATACAGCCTTGACTTACTCCTTTTCCTGTTT
>NW_011495023.1:11911419-11916339 GCF_000754665.1 Bison bison bison
TCCCATGCTATACAGTAAGACCTTATTTATCCATTCTATATATAATAGTTTGCATCTGCTAATCCCAAACTCCCATTCCTTCCTTCACCAACCTCCTCGCCCTTGGCAACCCCAAGCCTCTCTACTATGTCTGTGAGTCTGTTTCTGGTTTTTGGATAGGTTCCTTTGTGTCATATTTTAGAGTGCACGTATAAGCAATATCATACGGTATTTGTCTTTCTCTTTCTGACTTACGTTACTGAGTACCATAATCTCTAGGTCCATCCATGTTGCTGTACCTGGCATTCTTTCTTCCTTTTTTATGGCTAATCATGATAACCACTAGTTTGTTCTTTGTATCTGTGAGTCTCTTTTTTGTTATATTCACTAGTTGTTTTTTTAATTTCTTAGACTACCCATATAAGTGACAGCATACAGTATTTGTCTTTCTCTGACATTTTCACCGAGCATAACACCCATGTGGTTACTAATGGCAAAAAATGTCATTCTTTTTTAGGGCTGAATAGCATTCCATTGTATATACATACCAGATCTTCTTTATTCAGTCATCTGTCAGTTGACATTTAGGTTGTTTCCACGTCTTGGCTTTTGCAAGTAGTGCTACTATGAACACATGGGTACATGTATCTTTTCAAATTATAGTTTTGTCTGGATATATGCCCAGGAGTGGGATTGCTGGATCATTTGGCAACTTTAAGCAAATGCAATTCCTAAACAAATAAGATGTTTTGAATCAACTGACTTTAATTTTCAAGTAATTTTTCTACAGCAGTATTTAGGTGTAATTTACATACAATAAAATGCCCACATCTTAATTATACTGCTCTGGACAGTCATATTCACCCATGTAACCATCGCCCTGATCAAGATATAGGACATTTCCACACCCCAGAACATTCCCTCTAACTGCGCTACAGTCATTTCCCTCTTCCACCTGCCACACAGAGCCAGCCGCATCTACAATGGGTACCATATTCTTATGTAACTAGAAAATGGAACCAAAGATGATTTTACAATTTAAATCTGATAAAATAGCATTAAGACCCATAAAGCTCCATGTTGTCTGCAGCTAGTCTTAATAAGCTTCTATCCTCTATCAAAAGCTTGTCTAGAGACTTTCCAGGTGGTCCAGTAGTTAAGAATCCATGTTCTAATGCAGGGGACGAGGGATCAATCCCTGGTCAGGGAACTAAGATCCCACATGCCTCTCTGTGACTAAGCCTGCATGCTACAACTGGAGAGCCTGCACACCTCAACGAAGACCCAGCACAGCCAAAATAAATAAGTTTTTCTAATATGTGATAGGAAGAAAGGCAAATGACCTTAAGCTTAGTTCAGTTAACAGTGTGAGTGTAGATGTGTGTGTGTGTGTGTGTGTGTGTGTGTGTGTGTGCGTGCGCGCGCACGCTCAGTTGCTCAGTCATGTTCAACTCTTTGGGACCCCATGGACTATAGCCCTCCAGGCTCCTCTGTCCATGGGGTTCTCCAAGCAAGAATACTATCCATGGGATTCTCCAGGAAAGAATACTAGAGTGGTTTGCCATCTCCTACTTCAGGGGATCTTCCCAACCCAAGGATCAAACCTGTGTCTTCTGTGTCTCCTGTATTGGCAGGTGGATTCTTCATCACTGAGTCACCTAGGAAGCCCCAGAAGGTAAAGTAATTTACAGTTAAATACAAAGTTTACTTTTTAAAAAACTTCTGATTTCACCAGGTCATTGTTTGAGGTTGAAGTTGGGAATTAGGTAAGCTAAACATCTTCTCTTTTGTCCTAATCCAACATTTTTTTTATCAGAGTATAGTCGCTTTGCAATGTTGTGTTAGTTTCGGGTATTACAGAAAAGTGAATTAGTTATACACAGACATACATACACTTTCTTAAAAATTCTTTTCTCATATAGCCCATTATAGAATAATTGAGTAGAGTTCCCTGTGCTACACAGCACATTCTTCTTAGTTACCTATTTTATACATAGGAGTGTGTATCAATCCTAATCTCCCAATTTATCCTTTCTCTGCCCGCCCTCAGTAACCATAAGACTGTTTTCTACATCTGTGACTCTGTTTTGTAGATAAGTTCATTTGTGCCCCTTTTTTATAATCCACATATAAGCAATATATAAATGTCATATAATATTGCTTATATGTGGAATATTAAAAAAAGGGGAGCCTGGAGAATTTCAGGACTGTATAGTCCATGGGGTCACCAAGAGTCAGACATGACTGAGAGACTTTCACTTTCACTTTTCACTATATGATATTTGTCTTTCTCTAATCCAACATATTTAATTAAAAATGAGTATACAGATAGCTGGAGAAAGCAATGGCAACCCACTCCAGGACTCTTGCCTAGAAAATCCCATGGACCGAGGAGCCTGGTAGGCTGCAGTCCGTGGGGTTGCTAAGAGTCGGACACAACTGAGTGACTTCACTTTCACTTTTCACTTTCATGCATTGGAGAAGGAAATGGCAACCCACTCCAGTATTCTTGCCTGGAGAATCCCAGGGACAGAGGAGCCTAGTGGGCTGCCATCTATGGGGTCGCACAGAGTCGGACACAACTGAAGCGACATAGCAGCAGCAGCAGCATACAGATAGCTTCTGAGTACTCTCTTCCTACTTAGAATCAATTTACTCCACTGATTTTTCAGTGGTTCACTTTTCCCAGTTTAAGGAGATAGGCAATGATAATTGACGTACAAGAAACTTATGAGAAAGGCTCTTGTAGGTTTTGGTACACTGCAGATTTCAGAAACCACTAATACTAACAGTTCTACTTAGAAACTCAGGTAACCAATTCTGAAGTGTCACATCCAAACAATAAGTCTGAAACCACACATATTGAAATTCCTGGTTCCTCTCAACCAATGCATCCATACCCTAGAGAGGCATTTTGTCTCTAATTACAGCCAATGGTGCGCTGGCTTCCAGGAGTCAGAGTTCTGTTTGGGGGTGCGTTGCTGCATACTTGGGTGCCAGTTCTTTGATGAGATTCACGTAGTCGGTTTTTTCTGCACAGGCCCTGCACTCTTCTCCCCAGCCGTGCAGTATCTGCTTCAGCTCTGCTACTCTCATCTTGGACAGGTCCACTGATGCCAAGTCCAGTTTCTTTTCTTCATGACAAAAAGGAAAGGCATACATTAAAAAAAAAAAAAAAACTAAACTAAGAAAAGCGAATGGTGTTCCTTATCTGGGTACTGTCTACCCTGTGATCCAAAGTGGGGAAGAGTTCCAAGGTCTATGGAAACCAAGACATACCCAAGAAAAATGTATCATATATAAAGCTGTTATGTTAACTCATGATCTATCAGATTTCCTCCCCATGGAATCATACTTGCTGCAAAACGGGGACCTATGCAGCGTTCGTAAAACAAATAGCACAACATCCTAATTGCTACTTTTAAGGCAAAAAGAAGGGAATCAAGAGGGTGGTGCCTTGGGATGGCCTTGTGTGTGGCCAACTGAAAGCCATGGATTGTAACTTACTAGAAAGTTATGGTTCACTTTTTCTTTTTTAATGTGGACCATTTTTAAAGTCATTGAATTTAAATTTAAAGCCATTGAATTTGCTAAAATATTGCTTGTTTCATGTTTTGTTTTTTGGCTATGAGGCATGTGGGATCTTAGCTCCCCAACCAAGGATTGAACTTGTACCTCCTGCACTGAAAAGTGAAATCTTAATCACTAGGCTGCCAGGGAAATCCCATGGTTCAGTTTTTATAGAAAAATATGTCTGAGGTAAACTGGATGAGCATATATATTACAAAGCACTAATACAAATTAGTTTTTAATACAAATTTAAAGAATTTAAATACAATTTTAAAATATAAATTTAAAGAATATAAATACAACATAAAGAATTTAAGCTAGTTTTTAAATACAAATTTAAAGAAACCCAAACACATGAATGAAATTAGGAGCATTCTCACCAATCCTTAGCTATTTTGGATCTCAGCTTAAACTCACCGGATCTCCCCTCCCCTACCGAGATTACCAAGCCACACAGAGTTGATTTACAGTCCTTTGGGGTAAACCAACTTCTCTAATGCTGGTGCTTCTGTACCAGTCAATCTGGTTCCTAACATTCTTGCCAATAGTATCTGTCACCAGCATCTAACTCCTCTAGCAAGACAATTGTTTCCCTATTTACAGATTGTCTTCAGAGGATGTCAAGAACTCAGCTACTGCTCTATTGCCAAGCCCAAAAATAGAAAAAAAAAAATGAAGCTCATCTATAATATACCCATGACTATGATTTCTATATCAGAAAGGGGCAGTTTTTCTCTTTCAAAGGCAAGTGTCCTCCCCACCTCCCCAGCCACTAGGTGCATGCTTGCTCATAGCTACAGCACTTCAGTTGACTTATTCAACTATTAGTTCTGGGACTTCTCTGGCTGTCCAGTGGTTGAGACTACACACTTCCACTGCAAGGGACATAGATTTGATCCTGGGCCGGGGAACTAAGATCCCACATGCTGCATGGTGTAGCTAAAATATTTTTAAAAAATTAGTGGCATCCTAGGACTTTTTCAGTTTGACATCTTCTGAAGCATTTCTTTTTGACACCTACATGAAAGAACATGGCATTTAAAAGCCTTTTAATAACTTAACATAGCTTTCAAGTGACTTATCAAAATTTTCCAGTAAGTGTATCCTAATTTAAAAGTTGAATATTAGACTTAGGAAAAAACTTAATCAAGGAGGTCAAAGATCTGTACACAGAAAATGATAAGACTTTGATGAAAGAAATTGAAGAAGACACGAACAAATGGAAAGAGATCCTATACTTATGGTTTGGAAGAATTCAGAATGTCCATACTGGACTTCCCTGGTGGTTCAATGGATAAGATTCCACCTGCCAATGCAGGGGACACAGTTTCAATCCAGGAAGGTTCCACATGCCACGAAGCAGCTAAGCCC
>NW_011495023.1:11916500-11917051 GCF_000754665.1 Bison bison bison
GATCTTCCCCACCCAGGGACTGAACCAGGTCTCCTGCATCTCCTTCATTGGCAGTCGGATTCTTCACCACTGCGCCACCTGGGAAGCCCTCTGCAACAAGAGAAGCCACCACAATGGGAAGCCTGCACACTACAACTAGAGAAAAGTCTGAATAAAGCAACAAGACCCACCGCACAGCCAAAAATAAATAACATGAAGTTTTTTTTTTTAACTAAATGTCTATACTATCCAAAGCTATCTGTAAAACCAATGTGCTGCTGCTGCTGCTGCTAAGTTGCTAAGTCGCTTCAGTCGTGTCCGACTCTGTGCGACCCCATAGACGGCATCCCATCTGGCTCCACCGTCCCTGGGATTCTCCGGCAAGAACACTGGAGTGGGTTGCCATTTCCTTCTCCAATGTATGAAAGTGAAAAGTGAAAGTGAAGTCACTCAGTCGTGTCCGACTCTTAGCGACCCCATGGACTGCAGCCTACCAGGCTCCTCCGCTCATGGGATTTTCCAGGCAAGAGTACTGGAGTGGGTTGCCATTGCCTTCTACCAATGTAATCCCT
>NW_011495023.1:11917151-11934855 GCF_000754665.1 Bison bison bison
TTTTTTTTTTTAACTAAATGTCTATACTATCCAAAGCTATCTGTAAAACCAATGTGCTGCTGCTGCTGCTGCTAAGTTGCTAAGTCGCTTCAGTCGTGTCCGACTCTGTGCGACCCCATAGACGGCATCCCATCTGGCTCCACCGTCCCTGGGATTCTCCGGCAAGAACACTGGAGTGGGTTGCCATTTCCTTCTCCAATGTATGAAAGTGAAAAGTGAAAGTCAAGTCGCTCAGTCGTGTCCGACTCTTCTTGACCCCATGGACTGCAGCCCACCAGGCTCCTCCGTCCATGGGATTTTCCAGGCAAGAGTACTGGAGTGGGGTGCCATTGCCTTTTGCTCTAGAGCACAACAAGTGCAACTACCAAGCCTGTGCACTGCAATTACTGAAGTCCACATGCCTAGAGCCTGTGTTCTGCAACAGGAGGAGCTGAGTATTTGAGTATGGCGTGCTTAATCGTGTCTTTGTGACCCCATAGACTAGTCCACCAAGCCCCTCTGTTCATGGGATTTTCCAGGCAAGAGTACTGGAGTGGGTTGCCATTGCCTTCTACCAATGTAATCCCTACTAAAATGCCAGTGGCACTTTTGCAGAGAAAGAAAAAAAAAAAAAAAAGCCCTAAAATTTGTATGGAATCACAAAGGACCCCGAATAGTCAAAGCAGTCCTGAGAAAGAACAAAATGGTGAAGACAGTTAATAATGCTGTATTGTATATTTGAAAGTTGCTAACAGAGTAGAGCTTAAATAGTCTCATCACAAAAAAAGGAAGAGTAATTAGATGATATAATGGATATATGATATAATGATATAATGTTTGCTAACCATCACAATTTGTAATTACATGATGATGATGGAGATATTAGCTAATGTGGTAATCATATTACACTATATAAGTTTATCAAATCAACTTATTTTATACCTTAAACTTACACACTTTTGTATGTCACTTATATCTCAGTAAAGCTGGAAATAAATCAAAGTTGTATATAAAGCCTTTTTTATTTGGAGGGTCACTACACTCTGTGCTCCAGAGAATTCTTACATTTGTGTGTGTGGGTATTTTGAATTTAAACTTTTTATTTTAATCGGCGTGCAGCCAGTTAACAATATAGTGATAGGGTGCACAGGAAAGGGCCTCTGCCATACATATACATGGATTCATTCTTCCCCACATTTCCCTCCCGTCCAGGCTGCCACATGATGTTGAGCAGAGTTCCCTGTGCTATCAGTGGGTCCCTGTTGGTTATCGATTTTAAATATAGCAGTGTGTAAATCTCAATACCAACCTCCCTAACTATCTTTTTCCGCCACCCTTTCCCCACCGGTAACCATAAATTCGAGAATCTTTACAATTTTTAATAATGATTCCTATTCTTTTAAAAAACAGAGAAAGCAGAAACATCCTCTCAGGTTCAAAACCAAATAACACCTTCCTGATTGAAAACATGTTCCAAATCTACACTTACCTTGTTTTTTAATTTCATGGCTGATATGACAGAATAATACCTTTAAGAGTAGAAGCTTTCAGAGCCCAAATTTTAGTATTCCACAGCTCAAAGGCCCTTGTTCAATATCAACTTTTTCACCAAAAGGAAGCTGGGAAAAATTTAGAACTAGTGGTCTATTCAAGATAAATAGTTGAAGGAGAAAATTACTTTCTTTTAGGTGCTGGTAGTTTCTTCAGGTTATTCTGGAGAACTTATCATTTGGTATCAATTTAAAAAGAAAATTCTCTATGGCATGGCTCCCCAGGGGCCTCTAGTGGCCAGCATTGCCGAAACATTAGTTAAGTATTCATTTCTTCTCAATAATATCTGATGAATTTTTCTATTATTCAAGGAGCCCAGTAAGATACCTTGGTCATAGCAGAAATTATTCAAAAGAAATGTGCTAAAGGAAACAATCAGTACAGTTTTGTCCCTTTGGGGACTGTTTTTTCTACGGACTCAGTGATTCCTCCTTCTACTTCATTACTTGGAAGCCAAGAAAAAGATGCTAGTCCATCATCATCACCCTGGAAGTTAGGGCTTGCCCTTTCCCAGTTGGGAAACAGGTTGTCTTGATATCTTCCAGACATTAAATCTTTTTAAAGCCAGATGTGTAGCTATGGCGCACAGGCATATTACACAGCTATGTTGGAAAATAAAACTAAAGTATTAATGATTCAGAGTTGGGTGCTAATTACTTAGGTAGTTTAAAATATTACGCCACGTATGTAACATGAAACGATGACATAAACAAAAGAAATGGACTTCTTTTGGTGGAACTGCAAGGGTTAAAGGATAGGCTAAAGGCAGAATTCCCCGGCCTTCTATAAGTCCTATCCATCTACCCCAAAGGCTGGCCCAGATACAAATTATCTGTATAAGAATAGATATATGTATGTAAAATTTATAAGGCCAAGAATAATGTTTTAAATAGGACATCTTCCTTTTCTGGCTGTTTATTTTCGGCACCCTTGATAAGTCTATTTCATCAGGCAAAATCTGATTTAATGTGATTAACCTATTTCCTAAAAGTTAAACCTGGCAGAGTGGTAGACCTAGGAAGAATGTTAGAGCCCCATTTAAAACTTCAGGGTCCTTACATTACCTTTGAGTAGATGCACCTTTGGTCTTAATAGGTTCGTGAAGTCTCTCAGTCATGTCCGACTCTTTGTGACCCCATGGACTGTAGCCCACCAGGTTCCTCCATCCATGGAATTTTCTAGGCAAGAGTACTGGAGTGGGTTGCCATTTCCTTCTCCAGGGCTTAATAGGTTACCAAGAGCTAATTCACCATGAATAGCTGCTCCCTTGAATTTTTTTTTTTTAATTGGCCATACCACATGGCATGTGGGATCTTAGTTTCTTGATCATTCAACCCATGCCCCCTGCATTGAAAGGGCAGAGTTTTAACCACTGGACCACCAGGGAAGCCCCTCCCTTAATATTTTGAACTTTTCTTTGACATATGCAGTTGAAAATGTCTTGGTGATTTAAGAGTTTAAATTTTGCCATTTGGGTAGGCAGTTTCACCTAATGCTGCTTGTGCCAGAATTCATTTTTCTTTCCTGAAAGAAGCTCAGACAACACTGGACACCATCCACTAGCCCAGCATCCTATTAGCAAGTGTAGAATTCCTTTTCTTCTAACACTGATGGTTTAAAAACCTGGCCCCATGTTTAGGGAATTGGCAATACATTGGACATTTGGGGGAAAACATTAAACTCCATTATACCATATTTCAGCTCACAGATCTGACTGTCCATCTTCTTCAGCTTCTCACAAATCTTCGCTGCAGGCATGTGCACACTCATCGGGCGAGTGACCTCACTTAGGATCTTAGTAGCGGCATCTTTTGTGGCTCCTAGATAGTAGCACTGAAGGGGAACAAAGAGAATTTAGGGTCCCAGACACTGGGAAAAGCAAGCAGTATAATTTCCAGAAGTGAGAAAGAGGTTAACCTAGTTTTCATGGCCCAGGTCTTAAATTTAACCCGTACTCACTAAGACATGAGAAAACAATGACTCCATTCCTGTGATCAGCCTAATTAGAAGTGCCCTGAAATTCACGTTAAACTTAAAGACTAATGATAAGAGATAACAGTTGCTAAATGTTTTGTCTGTGTCAGATGCTGCTCTCAGGGCTTTAAAGGTACTGATGTATTTAATTCTCATAACGAGCCTGTGACATTAGTACTAGAACTTTCCCTATTTCACACCGAAGCCAACTGGAGGTCACCCAACCAGCAAGTAGAAGAGACTGAATTAATTCAAAAATCTAGCCTTCTGGCTCTGGGGTCCATGCCCTGTTCCATCATGTTGTATTGCCTTTCAAGCTACCTGAAAAGCATTTTACATTTAAAAATATAAACCTTAATGGTGCAGACAAATGCTGAGATTTTTATAGTGTGTCAGTGGTGAGCAGTTAACAAGGCAAATTTAATTGACAAATTCAATACAACAGTTTTAGGCAAAGCAAGTTGGCCCAAGATTGTCTTTAGTGCTATGAAGACAGTATATTGGAACAAGTCATTTGTGTTTACCCAGGAAACACCATTTCAAGATAATAATACTTCATTCATTATGCATAAATAATTATGTAAAAATATGTTTATATGTTTCACTAATTGTCTTGATTAGAAATGTAAAGTCTACCCACACTAACTCAGGACAGTAAATAAATTCTCATTAGGAATTCAGTTGTACAGTAATTTCATTTAAGAAATCATGGAATTGGTTGCCTATGTTTTTTCCAAAAAGCCAGATGAAACCAGACATATTCTAGGTGAAAATACATTGACTCCATTTTCCTGAAAGATCAATTTTTGCTGGCCTTCTACAGGGAACATGCTTGGGGCAAGGATCCAAACAGGAGAACATTAAACTCAAGATAAGAAATGAAACAGTTAGCAGTTTTCTCCAAGCACAGGAGGGAAATGAAAGGTGAAAATTTACCATACCAGGCGGTTTTCTTTTCCTTTGACATCCAAGCAAAAGTTGATCAATTCTTTTTCTATGGTGTCCAGAGAAAAGTTGACTCCTCTTGCTATCAAGGAATTGTAGAATCGACTCAAGAATTCTTGACATACTGTAAGGAACAAAGAAATTATGTATTTGTGTATTTATGTACAATATCACCACTACCACACCTATGCACATGTCCCTCCCACCAAATAAAAAAGTATGATTCAATGCATTGTGACAACAAATTCATATTATAAGTAAGAATGGTTTGGGGCAGGTGTGTGGTCCAAGCAAGCTGAGAAGGAGATGGAGACCAGAGCTTATGCTGTACCTATTAGCTTAGTATTGGGCCTTGAATAACATAAGCTTTTTGAATCAATCCAGTCTGTGAAACCAAGTTCCACTCTCAAATATGAGCATTTCCCACCTAATATGAGAATGTCACTAACCCTATAGGAACATATAGCCAGCCTCCTCTGGGACATGATGCTAGGGACAGCTTTGGTAAAGCACAGAGAAGAACCAAAGTATGTGTCTTGAATGAAGCTCCTTGGTAGTCTGCATCTGTGTCTTTGTTCCAGTTTGAACACCTATCTAAACAATCATATTCAGTCCCAGGGTCCAAAGTCAGTGAAGAGATGACGATCAGAAGAGGCACAGGCAATAAGAACAACCTAGTTACTGGCTGTTGGCACCATTCTGAGTCCTTATGTGGATGAACTCATTCCAGTCTCAGAACAGAGCTCTGATGTAGATACATTCCTACCCCTATTTTACAGATGAAGAGGCTGAGTCAGAGAGAGGCCAGTGAACTTGCCCAGTAAATGGTGGAGGCAATTTGATCCCAGGAGGTCTCACTCTGGTCCACAGCCTCATCCACTAGGTTACTCTGCAACAGGAGTAGCTGCTTTCCCATGTTGCTGGCTCAAAGGGGCAGGTGTGTGGTCCAAGCAAGCTGAGAAGGAGATGGAGACCAGAGCTTATGCTGGAACAAAGCAGCCCTAATATTAGAAAGAGAATTTTAGGGGAATATGATAAGGAAGAGCAGCAAATTCTATGGTTGTTATTTAGTCACTGAGTCGTGTCCAACTCTTTGAAACTCTATGAACTGTAGTCCACCAGGCTCCTCTTTCCATGGGATTTCCCAGGCAAGAATACTGGAGTGGGTTGCCATTTCCTTCTGTAAGGGATCTTCCCAACCCAGCGATCAAACCCGTGTCTCCTGCGTCTCTTACATGGCAGGCAGATGCTTTACTGCGGAGCCACCAGGGCTCATTAAAAATTCCAAAAGATTTTGTCAAATCAGATTTGATGAACTGATCCAAAAATACATATGAAAAAACAAGAGCAAATGAAAGCCAAGAAATTTATGAAGAAGGAACTTGAGGAGTAGATCTTACTGATATCAAGACAATTCTAAAGCTATAGCATTTAAAACATGGTGGGACTGGCACAGAAAAAAAAGCCGCTGGAACAAAAGTGAGACTAGAAACAAATCCAGAAATCTAGAGGAGCTTGGTGTAGGATGGAAGCAATGTTAAAAATCAGTGGGGGAAGAAATGCACAAGTCAATAAATGATACTCAGACCATATACCTAGGGAAAAGTTCAATTTAGATCTCTATTGGAAACTACACAAATGTGAATCCCAGGAGAATAAAGACATAAAAGAAAAGCCACAAAACAAGTTTTAGAGGAAAGCATCTTCTTTATGGCATCAGGATAAAGAAGAATTTCTTAAAGAAGATCCCAAACCAGAGACTGTATATTTAATTACATCAAAATTAACCACTTTTGTAAATGCAAAATAAATCATAAGCAAATGATAAGACAAGCCACAAACTGAAGGAAGGTATTTACAACTTATATAACTGACAAAGGATTAATATTCCAAACACATTTTTGCTGTGGTCATACCCTTAGGTCCAGTCATTACCAGTGACTATAACCTCTGTATTCTCAGTGGAAATATTTCATTGTCTGATCCTCACCTCCCATCTTCCCAGCTCACATCCTCTAACATCCCAGCACCAATGATCCTCTGATCCCGCCAGGTCACATTGATTCTGCTACCTCTCTACCATGCTTCCTCACCCAGCTTAGATTCTGTGGTTCAACATTATAATCACTCCTTTTCACACAAATTCAACTCTCTTGTATCGCTCTCCTTTGTTGGACTCACCCAGCAAAACCTTAACGCTGGTTGAAACCTCTTTCCACCCACTTGGTACCTACACTCACTTAACATGGCTGGAGGAAACTGCACGAGGTTCACTGGTCTTGCTGTTAATTCATGACTGCTGATTTCAATGAGCCACCAGTGCTTCCGACAATCCCCCTGCTTGGACCTCACCCACACTCTATCCCACTCCCAAAAGGACAAGTACACAGCAGCTCTCTAGCAAGCCTTGCCTAACACCTCCACCCCATCGTCATGGTTGATCCTGTTTCCCATTTCTTCGAGGGGCAAAAAAAAGCAACAAAAGAGAACTCTCATTTGTCTCTGTCTCTGCCTCTACCACACAGCAGAGTCTACTTTAATTCCATGAATGAAGTGTGACAACTCTTCCACCTGCTAAGTAGATCCTATCAGCTCCCTGCTCCTGCACCTCTGCCCTCTCTCTTTCCTGTATTGTTCCCATGAACATGCTGTTAATTCTCACATCTTAAAAGCAACAAAATCTCCCTCAACACCCCTCCCCAACACCAAACACCATCCCATTTCTCCACTCCTCTTTAAGAAAATCACTCTAAAATAAATTTTATACTTGTTTCCAAGTCTCTCCTATTTTTAGTTTTAAATATTTATTATAGGTTTTTCTGTAGAAAAGAAAGATTTAATTCTTTTGCCCAAACCCATCTCCTGTAAAAAGCGTTTGGTTGGATATTTTTATGTAGCCTTAAAATCTTTGTAAGGACAGGGAAGCCTGCATGCTGCAGTTCATGGGTTCGCAAAGAGTCAGACACAACTGAACAACAGCAACAATCCTTGTTTTCTAACTTGAGTATTTACAACTTAGTACTTAAAAAATATAATAATGCCACCTGCAGGAAAAGAGCTACAACTTTTTTTTTTTAAGATAATGATGAAGTTTAAAATCAGGTTAGTGAAATTATTAAGCTACCTGTAAACTAGGAACATTGTTTTCAGCAGTTCCATCCATACCTTCTAGAACTAAAGTTGGTCCCACATTATCTGCTCCACTTGATTTTGGATGGAAAAAAAAGACACCAGATTAGTCTTGCTGGTGTCAGGACCAGGGGGAATTGCTACCTAGGAATAAGATACATGTTATACTGCACTGAGACTTTAAGAATAGCCAAAAGTTTTTGAATAAATGTAGGCTAAACTTCGTCATTCCAATTTTATTTTTACTATTGCCTTAAATAAATTAGTTCCCAACTCCATACTCAGAGGCAGTTTAGTAGTGACTCAGTGCTTGGGCTCTGAAGCCAAACTTTCTGGGTCTAAATCCTGGCTTTATTATTTCATATTTATTAGCTGTGACTTCAGGCCTTTCAACATTGAATCACCTGACAGTCTAATTGCTGTGCCTTTGAAGTTTTATCAGTCTTCTTTTTCTGTGCTTAAGATTTTCCTTTTGTGTTTTTCAGTTTCCTTCTTATGTGGTTAGATGTGGAATTATTTTTTATTTATACTGTTTGGAATATGCTGGACTTCAAAATCTGTGGATGGGTGATTTTCATCAGTTTGCAAAAATGAGTTATCATCTCTTTTGCTCCATCCATACCTCTCTCTTCTCCTTCTGGAAGTCCAATTAACATACGTGGGAATTCTTCTCTTGATCCACATTGTACCTTTATCTCTGTTTTGTATTTTTATTCTCGGAATCACTCAGTGATTCCTTCTTGACAATTTCTTCAGTCTTCAACTCTCTAATTCTTTTTCTCAGCTCTGTCTAATCCACTATTAATCCCACTTATTTCCTGTTTATTTTCATTTGTTTAGCTGTGCCGGGCCTTCGTTGCTGCATGTGGGTGTTCTCTAGTTTCAGTGCATGGACTTCTCATTGCAGTGGTTTCTCTTATTGCAGAGCATGGGCTCTAGGTACCCAGGCCTCAGTAGCTGCCCTCGTGGGCTTAGTGGCACATGGGCTCAGTTGCTCGGAGGCATGTGGAATCTTTCCAAACCAGGGATCAAAGCCATGTCCCCTGCTTTGGCAAGTGGACTCTCCAACACTGACCCACCAGGGAAGTCCTAATCCTAGTAATTTCTGTTTGTGCATGCTTATTTGGTTCTTTTCCACACATGTTGGAAATATTTTTAATAGTCTCCTGCCCTTTATTCATATTTTCAATCCCTTCATTTCTTTACATATAATAAACATATTTTATATTCTGTGCCTGATAATTCCAATCCCTGAAGCCTTTCCAGGTATGCTGCCTCTGTCTCTTGTCTCAACTGGCTGCCACTTAGGATGCTCTTCTTCCTATGTGTTTGTGACTTTTCTAATTGTGAGCTTTCTTTCTGAGAACTTTGTTGGAATTATTAGAATTTTGTGGGACTGGGTTGAAGGTAGATTCCTATCAGTGAGATTAACATTTGCTCATACCTACTTGAAATCCCTTTAAACTAAATTCTCAGTTTGAGATGTTTTGAATCACCCAGGTTGGCTGTGTACATTTGGACTTCAATGCATATTGTGTGGTAGCTTGTGACTATGAGTGATTAGGAGGTATTTTTTGTTTTCCCTTTTATTCAGTTAAAAAGTTCAAGTACTACAGTTCCCTTTAGTCTCTGGAGATGGTGGTAGAGTTGTGGTTATTTCCAGGTCACCTTTTATAATGAAGGTCTAGCTCTCCAGGGTTTCAAACTAATTGGAAGAGGATCCAGTTACTATGTGCCTAACTTGAGAAGGTTCTGGGCTATATCTTTATCCTTCTTTTTTATTTTATTCATTCTTTTTATTTTATAGCCATGAAAAATCTAACTTCCAATTGCCTGGGTGGCAAATACTCTCAAGAAAAATCCCAGCCTCAGGGTCCCTTTACCTCTTCTGGTTCCTGTTTTCACATTGTTTTTGGCCTCTGAGTATGCCTTCCTGGGCTTCCCTGGTAGCTTAGTGGTAAAGAGCTCACCTGTCAATGCAGGAGACATAGCTTCCATCCCTGGGTTGGGGAGATCTTCTGGAGAAGGACATGGCAATCCACTCCAGTATTCTTGCCCAGGAAATACCATGGTCAGAGGAGCCTAGCAGGCTACAGTCCATGGGGTTGCAAAACAGTCAGACACGACTTAGCAACTAAACAACAGACAACAAGGCCTTCCTAACTTACACTTCATATTTTTCATTTTATCCAGTGTTTTTAGTTGTTTTCAGCTGAAGGACTAGAAATGTCCATTTTTAGAACATGATTTTTTATGCTGTTTAATAAGAACAGAACACTAAATATAATAGCCATGTCGTGGTTTTAACAAACATTTATTGAGCAATTAGTAAGTGCCTGACAGTATTCTACAGGCTGTTGGAAAAACAAAGTTCCTTCTTTCAAGGATTACATTCTAGTGAATAAATAAAAGTCTCTTGTGGCTATGAAGGAACATCAACTTGGTAAGGAGGATAGAGGGTGACAAGGTAATTCTAAATGGGGTGGTCAGGGAAGGTCTCTCAGATAAAGTTGTGTTTGAGCAGAAAACATAAGGAAATGGGAAAACAGATTAAGTGGACTGCTGGGGAGAAACTCTCCAGGCAGAGGGAAGAATAGGGCAGGCGTGTCCTTGGCAGCACCAGGAACAGTCAGGGAGCCAATACTGGGGAAGTAGAGTGATGAAGAGGGAGAGTAGTAGAAAATGAGGTCAAATAAACAGCAGCATGTCAGGTCATCTAGGGCCTTGGGGCCATGGTAGGGACTCTGGATCCTGCTCTGAGAAGGGATGCCATTAAAGGTTTTGAGAGGAGTGCAGTGGTCTGACATGACTTTTAAATTATGCCTCTGGAGGTTCTTCAGAGAATACCCTGCACAGGGGGCAAGAAGGAAAGGAGGCAGAAGAGTTTGGAGGTTCTTAGAATAGCTGCCTATCTTGGACCAGGGTGGGAGCCTTGGAGGTGATGAGATGCTGGATATATTTTGAAGGCAAAGCCAAAAGAACTTCCTAATGGATTAGATGTGGCATGAGAGAGTCACAGAGGTGTGGGCAGAGGCAGAAGTCAAGAATGACTTCAAGGATTTTGGCCTGAGATACTGTAAGAGTGGAGTTTGCCATTTGCTAAACTGGGAAGCTCAGCAGGAATTCAGTCTTTTTTTTTTAAGTATTTTTATTATTTGACTGCATCGGGTCTTAGTTGCAGCATGTGGGAACTAGTTCCCCGACCAGGGATCAAACCTAGGCCTCCTGCACTGGGAATGCAGAGTCTTAGCCCCTGAACCCACCAAAGAAGTCCCAGGAATTAAGTCTAGACATACTTAAATGAAGTTTGAGATACTTGTAGACAACTGTGACAACTAATTTTATATGCATCCACTTGGAGAGTGTTTTTGAATGAGATTAACATTTAGATCCATGAACTCTAGGTAAATGGATTGCCCTCCATGATGTGGATAAGCCTCTTCCAATCAGCTGAAGGCCTGAATAGAACAAAAATGATTGCCCTTCCCAAACATGAGGGATTTCTCCAGTAGACTGCCTTATGCACCATCAACTCTCCTGGGCCCCCAGCCTGTTGGCCCATGATACAGACTTTAGATATCTCAGTCTCCATAATCAGGAGAGCCATTCTTTATAATAAATCTATCTGTATGTATGTGTCTATCTATCTTCTTGGTCTGTTTCTCTAGAGAACGCTAATATACTATTTGACACTGCAAACAGTAAGGAGCAGCTAGGTATGTACATCTGGATTTATATGATTATATTCTTTGCAGCCAAAGATGGAGAAGTTCTATACAGTCAGCAAAAACAAGACTGGGAGCTGACTGTGGCTCAGATCATGAACTCCTTATTGCCAGATTCAGACTTAAATTGAAGAAAGTAGGGAAAACTACTAGACCATTCAGGTGTGACCTAAATAAAATCCCTTACAACTGTACAGTGGAAGTGACAAATAGATTCAAGGGATTAGATCTGATAGACAGAGTGCCTGAAGAACTATGGATGGAGGTTCGTGTCACTGTACAGGAGGCAGTGATCCAAAACCATTCCAAAGAAAAAGAAATGCAAAAAGGTTTTCTGAAAAAGCAAAAAGCCCTTACAAATAGCTATGAAAAGAAGAGAAGCAAAAGGCAAAGGAGAAAAGGAAAGATATACCCATTTGAAGGCAGAGTTCCAAAGAATAGCAAGGAGAGATAAGAAAGCCTTCCTCAGTGATCAGTGCAAAGAAATAGAGGAAAACAATAGAATAGGAAAGACTAGATATCTCTTCAAGAAAATTAGAGATACCAAAGGAACATTTCATGCAAAGATGGGCACAATAAAGGACAGAAAAGGATCATTAAAAAAGCAAGAGAGTTCCAGAAAAACATCTACTTCAGCTTTATTGACTATGCCAAAGCCTTTGACTGTGTGGATCACAACAAACTCTGGACAATTCTTAAAGAGATGGGAATACCAGACCACTTGACCTGCCTCCTGAGAAATCTGTAGGCAGGTCAAGAAGCAACAGTTAGAACTGGACATGGAACAACAGACTGGTTCCAAATTGGGAAAGGAGTACGTCAAGGCTGTATATTGTCACCCTGTTTATTTAACTTATATGCTGAGTACATCATGAGAAACACTGGGCTGGATGAAGCACAAGCTGGAGGCAAGATTTCCAGGAGAAATACCAATAACTTCATATATGCAGATGACACCACCCTTGTGGCAGAAAGCGAAGAAGAACTAAAGAGCCTCTTGATGAAAGTGAAAGAGGAGACTGAAAAAGTTGCCTTAAAACTCAACATTCAGAAAACTAAGATCATGGCATCTTGTGCCATCACTTCATGGCAAATAGATGGGCAAACAGTGGAAACAGTGACAGACTTTATTTTCGGGGGCTCCAAAATCACTGCAGATGGTGACTGCAGCCATGAAATTAAAAGATGCTCCTTGGAAGAAAAGTTATGACCAAACTTGACAGCATATTAAAATGCAGAGACATTACTTTGCCAACAAAGGTCTGGCTAGTCAAAGCTATGGTTTTTCCAGTAGTCATGTATGGATGTGAGAGTTGGACTATAAAGAAAGCTGAGCGCCGAAGAATTGATGCTTCTGAGCTGTGGTGTTAGAGAAGACTCTTGAGAGTCCTTTGGACAGCAAGGAGATCCAACTGGTCAATCCTAAAGGAAATCAGTCTTGAATATTCATTGGAAGGACTGATGCCGAAGCTGAAACTGAAACTCCAATACTTTGGCTACCTGATGCAAAGAACTGAGTCACTGGAAAAGACCCTGATGCTGGGAAAAATCGAAGGCGGCAGGAGAAGGGGACAACAGAGGATGAGATGGTTGGATGGCATCACGGACTCAATGGATGTGAGTTTGAGTAAACTCCAGGAGTTGGTGATGGACAGGGAGGCCTGGAGTGCTGCAGTCCATGGGGTCGCAAAGAGTCGGACACAAATGAGCGCCTGAACTGAACAATAAAATGGTGTTAAAGGGTGAAACCACAGGATAGGGAGAGATCCCAGGTCTCAGTGTGATGTAATTCCATTGTGTAGGAGTTGAAAAGATGTAAAGAACCAGAAAGGACTGAAATAAGAAGCCAGTAAGGTAGGATGAGAACACAGAATGAGTGTGTCCCAGGAGACAGTGAATAAAGTGTTAAAAGGGAGGGACTGACTGATAAGTTGTGTTGAATGTTGCTGATAGAATGTGGAAAACATGCATTTTGATAAGTATGCAAAGGAGATACCTGCTGTAGGGATCAATGCAGAAACCATCTTTAAAGCTTCCTGATAACCCCTGATTCTCCTCTTCCTGCAAAAGAAACCCTGTGTTCTGATGCCTCAAAGCTCCTTCTCTATTCTCAAATACACCTTCAGATGATATCCACACTTCAACTGTTGCTCTGTCAATGTATTACCTAGATGATGGAAGTTGGGAATTCTAACTTGCACTTTGAATGATACACTTTTGACTCACTATAAGCTATATAACCTGTTATTGAAGCACTATATAACGTGTGTTCAACAGAATTGAACTATGCACCATGGTAGCTGCTGGAGATGATGTGGGAAGATAAAAAGTCTTGACTGTCAAGGAAGGCACACGTGGAGGAAGCCAAAATGATTTCTCAACACTATGAGACACGTACTAGATACAAAAGGGAGGCACCTCCCTGGAGGAATTTGGAAGATCAGTAAAAGATACTATGTATGGGAATTACATGATCACCACACTAGGGGAAGGATGCAATTGTGGCAGCTGAAAATGGTGAAGGTTGGTAACAAGGCACTGGAGCTGGGCAGAAGAAGGGAGCAGAGTCAATCAGAAGGTAGAATCAATAGCCCCAGTGTTTGATGGGTTTAGGGGATCAGGGAGAGAAGTCTAGTCTAGTGGACTAGTTATATACTGGTGTCATAGCATAACAGACTTGGGGGACTGAGAAAGAGAGGAGAAAATAACTTTGGTTTGTGACTCTGTTGAGTTTGAAGTAGAAGATATCTAAGTAGATGTGTTCAGTTGTCCATTGGATTCAAGGTCTTGGACTCCAGAAAGGAGATGGGGTAGATATAAACATCTGGGATTAATCAGACTATGGGTAGGTCAATTCCAATTGCACAGAAGAGTGTGTAGACTGAGAAGAGAGGAGGACAGAGGGCAGAATTCTGGAAAATTCTAATATTGAAGCCATGGCTAGAGAATTAGAAACTTACAGATACTGTCAAGCAAATGAGCACAGAGACAGGAAGCAAAAGCAGGGGTAAAGCAGTATCATAGCCATGAGGAAAAGAAATTTTAAGGACTTCCGTGGCGATCCAGTGGTTAAGACTCTACCATTCCACTGCAGGGGGTGCAGGTTCCATCCCTGGTAGAGGAACTAACATCCACATGCCATCTGGCATGGCCAAAAGGGAGAGAAGAAATTTTCTGAAAAAGTCAGTGGTGTCCCATGCCAAAGAGAAGTCACAGTAAGAATAGAAAAGATTCTTTGGGCTTACATGAAGAGAGTAATATCACTATAAATCAACTAACAAATTAGTTTAAGGATTCTGGCATGTATTTAACCAGATAATCATACTCCTTTTAGTTATGCTGTAGGGTTTTATTTATTAAAATTAGTCCCATAAGTGAATAATTATTTCAAAGTAAAAAAGAATTTTAATAGTCCCATAATACTATCCTTTAAATGAGATTCAGAAATATTTACTTTTTTTTCCAGTAAAGCTTCACTTGACCTAAAACAATCAGAAACTTAAATACTCTCAGGACTCAGGCAGATAAAATGAATGGGTAAACCAATCCAAGGACCAATGCGCTGTCCTTTCTGAAAAGAGCAGCCACAGCTAATTCCCACTATATGGACAGATGGGCTAGTCTTGACTGGTAACCTGGTTTTCAAGATAAGTCAGAAATCTGAATTTTTTAGTATGACATCTCCCAATTTCAAAATACAGCCAATTAATTTTGATGTTGTGTCAGGTTTTTCTATTGATAAAAGAAATCAGTGGTGTCCCATGCCACAGAGTAGTCATGATAAGAATGGCAATTTGCCCTACATTATGTATAGTATAGCATTTTAATCTTATACATTGATGGGAAGTTAATTGGCTAATGATAAAGACTCATAAGCAGAAACAGACCCAGATCTAGACTTTTTCGTTTTGTTCTAAAACCAGTATTTCCTTCGCTATAATTCTAGTGTTAACAAAGGGGAACACACACCCAGGTTAGTCAGACATGCCAGTTAATAATCACAATATGCTATAATAAATTCAAGTTAGAAGCTTCAGATTTAATTAATACATATGCTCTGGCTTTTCCGAAATGTTTGTAAGTAGAAACTCCAGAAACTAAACTGCTGATGATTAATCCAATCGTCTATGCCTTATTAAGTTCTGCTTTATACGTGTAGGACCTAGTTAAGGTATATGGGACCTTTAAACAAAATTACAATATTTAGCTGAGTAACTACCTGTATCTAAAGTTTGGTAATAACATCATGTAGGTATTTTAAATTTCTGGAGAAAAGCTTAATTATTGCAGGGCCGACAGAAAACTGGACTCCAATTGTGAAGACTTATTCACTTATATGGTACAGTCTGTAGTTACCCATTCATTCAACATGTATTGTGAAGCTACCATTTCCTGTTATGTGAGAATAGATTTTCAGGCTTAGGGATGAGTGAAGGATATACATCTAAGGTAATTATTTCAATGAATTAAACACGAGGTAAGTGCTCCAGTAGTCCAGGAGGAAGGAGCTGAAAGTGAAAGTCGCCCGACTCTTTGCGACCCCATAGACTCCTGGCCAGAATACTGGAGTGGGTAGCCTTTCCCTTCTCCAGGGGATCTTCCCAATCCAGGGATCGAACCCAGGTCTCCCGCATGGCGGGCAGATTCTTTACCAGCTGAGCCACAAGGAAAACCCAAAGAGGGAGGAGCTAGCACAGCTAATTATCTTCTTTGATCTCATTAACAGCCCTCTGAGATAGGTATTGTCACGTTGATTTTTCAAGAAACAGTTACAGTGCCAGTTGGAGCCAGAAGGCTGAGTGGGATGTAGACCCATCTATTCTAGCTGCAAGTCCACAGAGGAGATTCCGTGAACAGCAAAGGACTCATTCTTCTGTATTCCTCCTTTTTCTAACGAGTTAAAGTACTCCTTTGTAAAGTCCCTTTTCCCTGTGAAGTCCTAACAAATGTTAGTTCTGTCCTCTGATTTAAGCCATTTCACCTCAATTACAGATAGTTTGTCACGTTTTGTCTTTTTGGGAGTTACAAACTAATTTGAACTTGAAAGACTTCTGTACATTACAAGAAGCAGCACGTGTCTCTGCAGCTAGACGTGTGTGCACAAAATTGAGTCCAAATCTAAACGCACCAGCTCACGTGTACACCCGTGGCGGATGCATGTTGATGTATGGCAAAACCAATACAATATTGTAAAGTAAAAAATAATAAAAATAATAATAATAAAATAAATAAAAATGAGGGACAAAGAGAAAAATAAATAAATAAACGCACCAGCTTTGACTACGGCGGTTTAATAGAGCCAGACCAAGAACGCAGTCTGAAGGTGTCACTGGGCCCAGCTCGAACTTTTGTCTAGGCTTGGACGAAGGCGATCAGAAACCAGGGCCAGGGCCCGCATTCCTGAGTGCAATGTTATTTATAGCCGAGGCTGGGAGACGCCAAAGCTAACAACAGCTGCGCTGTGACCTGGTGCCACCGCCATGCAAGCAGGTCTCACACCGCTCACCTTCACAGTCGGCGCCCGGGATCCCCCCGGCCTCCTGGCCCTGCGCCCGCCCCGGGTTAGAGACCCAAAGTCCGGCGCAAAAGGCCACCATTGCGGCTGCGCCGCCGCACCACATGCTGAGCCAGCAGTTTCAAACTCCTCGCCACCTGCGAAAAGAACAGCCGCGCGGGTATCGCCCGCAGGACGAAGCAGCGCGGAGCCTGGGATGCAATGAATCTACCCGGAGTTGCTAGGACAAATGACGCAACTCAACCGTGAGTTTCCATTGGCTCTCAGGAAAAGAGGGTGGGACGAAGGAGCCTTTTCGTTTCTCATCCCCGACCTGCGCGTGCGCAATATTGCTCAAGCTGTGCTGCCCCAGCGGGGAGAGACTCACAATAGCTAATCGCGGACTGCGCGACAGAAAAGGCGGGACCTTCACGCTGATTGGCGGCGACGCGGGCGGCCTCGGCAAGGGCCGAGGCGTAGTGGGTGGACTGGAACGTGAAGTCTCCGCGGTGCTTGATGGGGCTGTGCCGCGGCCCGGCGCTGTTGCTGTTGGGAAACCACCCGTTAGTGCTGCCGGCGTCTCTGCCGCCTCATGGCGGCCATCGGGGTTCACCTGGGCTGCACATCAGCTTGTGTGGCCGTCTATAAGGTGAGGGACTCGGGGAGCTGGGTTGCGGGTGCAGCGTCCTTTGGGTACGAGGCCAAGTCCTTTGGTCTGCGGGGTTGTGAACAGCGTGTCGCGGGCCTAGGGACGTCGCACGGAGAGGCGATTCTGCGAGGAAGTCTCGGGGCTAAGGGCTGGGCGGACTCGGCCTCTTCCCCTGCGGCCCCTCAGGAAAGGCAGCTGCGGACCCAGCACATCCAGGGTGCAGGAGGACCCGGGGACATCCTGTGTTCCGAAGGCCCC
>NW_011495023.1:11934955-11938572 GCF_000754665.1 Bison bison bison
AGGCCCCAGGGGCGGGGGCGGGCCCGGGAACGTCCTGGGCGCTGGAGGCCCCGGGAGTTTGGGGGGCGGACCCAGGGACACGCTGGGAGCTGGAGATCCCCCCTGAGGGTGGGGACGGACCCGGCCACGTCCTGGGCGCTGGAGGCCTAGAGGAGGAAGGCGGACCTGGAGACCTCATGGACGCAGGATGCCGGGAGGGGGACCCGAGCGTCTGGTACCCGGAGGTTTCTGGACGTTTGCCAAGAAAGAGCAAGGTGGCGGCGATCTGGAACTGGACCTGTTAATCCCGAGAAGCGTAGGAAGCCAGTTGATGGTGTGTGCTCCAGTCACTTGTCCTTTCTGGAAATGAGTGTGTGACTGGGAGTTTAGGGCTTCTTCTCGTCTGTGGGGAGGCGGAAGGAACCATAAGGGACAGCCCTGATACTCGTCTCACGGTTAAATGTCAAATGATTTGTAGGGAAAAGCCGAAGGATTGTTGCTAATTCATCATATGTAAAAAGAGGGAAGAAAGATTAGCGTTTACAGGTAAAAGGAAAAGAGATAGAAAGGTTAATGTATTAACACGTTATTTTATATAGAGAGGTTATTATCATGTCTCTTCTGTTATCAACTATGCAGAACAGACTGAAAAGAGGCAGCTGGTTGTAGAATTCTGGTTATTAAGATCTAGAAATACAGTAAAGCAGTTTTTGTTTCCACATAAATGTCAGTCACAGGGCCCCACATATGTCTGAATGTATCTAAGGAGACTATATATTTCATTTCAAAAGAACTAATACAGTTGTGTATTTACCTCCAGGATGGCCGGGCTGATGTGGTCGCAAATGATGCAGGCGACAGAGTTACTCCAGCCATTGTTGCTTACTCAAAAAATGAAGAGGTACCATTCTCCTCATTTTTGTACATTGAAATAAGTATAAAATGACGTGTTGTTAATAGATTGCTCTTTTTCAGGTTGTTGGATTGGCAGCAAAACAAAGTAGAATAAGGAATATTTCAAACACAGTAATGAAAGTCAAGCAGATCCTTGGCAGAAGGTATGGAGTAAAATAATGCTTTCACCTATGGTAAACAAAAAACATGTTTATAATTTAAATGTAAGCATAATTTGAAATGAAACTAGAAACTTCCAGTGTGTTTTTCGTTGTTTTTAATGACTGAGTCATTTCACAGAATTCCCCAGTAGGCTGTTATCTTTTGATATTAGTGCTGAATTTTCTCAAAGATGGGATTCACGGAGACATTTAGACATTTGCTTCTCGCTTACAGGTCTGTTAGTATTGGTAGATGCCAGTGTGCATTTAGTTTTGATAATTTGTATCATTCAGAGGTGGCAGTTTGAACTTAACACGTTTTTACAGTACTCTTTAAACTGCGAGATTGCGTGGGAATTTGAAGATTTATTTGCACTATAGTTGAATTTTGTAAAGTCTATTGTAATTGGTGAATATTTATGTAGAAGCTATTGATTTTCTTCTTCAGATCTCTTTGTGACACTTTCTGGGAACTAACTTTTCCAGTTGGCTTACACCTTTAATCATTAGGGAAAACAGCTTAATTAAAGTCTTAAGAATCAGGTTAATCATCTGCTATAACTTTAATTAAAAGATTAAAGAGGCCTGCTTCCCCAGACTTCTGTCTCCTCAAATTATAGATTACCTCAAATTATAATTATAAATTAGGGGTTTTCGTTTTCATTGGAGTTGTAATACTTGATATAGTGTTTTTAAATTTAAAAGTGCTTTCACATCTATTATTTAATCCACAGAAATCCCTGTAAGATTGGAAGGGCAGATTTTATACCTCCTCATTTCTGGATAAGAAATTCAAAGCACGCAGAAGTTACAGTATCCCTAAATTAGTTTAGTGGGGTGAACTCTACAGGACTGTGGTCCAGGACACCTAACTCTTAACCTCAGGTTCTTTCCTTTCTACCTTACTCAGGTGAGAATTTAAGTAGAAATTTCCTTGTGTTGTTTTTAGGTTTGGGAAATCATGGATTAAATTTGATATGTGTGTGTGTATATATATATATATATTACATACAGATTTTGTTTTTTTATTATCTCTTACCTATATATTTAGGTAAGTTGAACTTGATGCTCATTTTTTTTTCTTTAGAATATCTGTGATTAAGTCAAAAACTATAGTGTTTTGGAGAGAATTCAAATTGTTGTGAAGATACATACACTCGCATATCCATGTATCTGTTGACTAAACTTAGTACTGAGCATATTGAAAATAAATTGAGTTGCTGTCTAAATTTTTCAAATTATAAACTGAAAAAAAAAAGGCAGGAAGTAAGCAGCCAATAATATTTTTTTTAATTAAACTGTTTTTTTGAGATAATGGTAGATTTACATATTGTTGCAAGAAATAATACAGAGAGATCCAATCTATTTCTGGATTTACCATTTTCTCCCAACTGGTAACATCTTGAAAAACTATACTACACTATCACAACCAGGGTACTGGCATTGACACGGTCAAAATCCAGAATAGTTCTATAGGTGCATCTCTTTGGGAGCCCTTTTTGGGTTTTGTTGATATTTGGGGGCAGGTGGTGGAAATAAAGATATGGATGTCTTCTGCCATATTAGGCAAAAAGCTTTGTATTAGTGAGAACAACTTTAGCTTGCTTTTCTGGCCCTGGAAGTTACCTTTTAACAAAGGAGCGCAGTGGTGACAGTCAGATGGGTAACACACAGCATAGCATACCACCCAGGCCAAGGTTAGTGAGGAATGAGCCACAGCAGACACATATTACTGCACCACGGTCCTGCTATCCCTTCTCCAGAGTGATGTGTCTCGGGATCCAGGCATCCCCGCCCCCGTTGGTCTATCTACTTACAAGACAATGGTGATTTTTACAGATACACGGTGGTTCCAGGTCTCAGCCTTGGAAGCATCCTGCCTTTTGTGGAGAAGCCAGTCCCCTTGTTGCCAAGCCAGTAAGGCCCTTTGTAGCCCTTGGTCCAGTCCCCATCCTGAGCGAACTCCCAGAGTTGGGCTTTTCTCAACCCTGGCATCCTTTCTCTTTGCAACCTACTTACAGGTAGCACCACTTAACTTACTGCCACAATTATCCTTACACCGTTCCTGTAACTTTCATTCCCCTGTGGCCTTCCAGCCAGAAATGCGGTCCTCCGACCTGGCTTCTCAGCAATTAGCCCAGAGAGGGAAGAAGCGGCTGGCTCCTGGAGATAGACTGGAGCACACAGAAATTCCTCACACCTTCAGGTCAGCACTCTCCTGCCCGGGAGCCTCCTCCAGCTAGCCTTTCTTCCCAGTCTGCCATGGCAACTTCCAATAGACGTGCAGGCTTCCGGTGGTACAGACAGGAGATACGCAGGCTTCTCTCCCCACTAGGCAAGGCAGAGTACATTCAGTGCCTGCAGACCATGAATCACAACGCAGATGTCTATCAGGCCGTGTCCAAGCGGATGTAGCAGGAAGACTTCTGCCGCACCATGCTTCAGTGCAGCTCCAGATTCAAAGGCAGTTCAGTTCAGTCGCTCAGTCTTGTTCGACTCTTGGTGACCCCATTAACTGCAACACGCCAGGCTTCCCTGTCCATCACCAACTCCTGGAGTTTACTCAAACTCATGTCCATTGAG
>NW_011495023.1:11938672-11939487 GCF_000754665.1 Bison bison bison
CCTCCTCCAGCTAGCCTTTCTTCCCAGTCCGCCATGGCCACTTCCAATAGCAGTGCGGGCATCCGGTGGTCCAGACAAGAGACACGGACGCTTCTCTCCATACTAGGCGAGGCAGAGTACATTCAGCGCCTGCAGACCGTGCATCACAACGCAGATGTCTATCAGGCCGTGTCCAAGCGGATGCAGCAGGAAGGCTTCCGCCGCACCGAGCGTCAGTGCCGCTCCAAGTTCAAAGTCCTGAAGGCATTATATTTAAAGGCCTATGTGGCCCACGCCACAAGTATGGGCGACCCACCACACTGTCCCTTTTATGATACTTTGGATCAGCTTCTCCGAAATCAGATAGTGACTGATGCAGACAACTTAATGGAGGACGCTGCTTGGGCCAAGCACAGTGACCTGAATTTAGCAGCCCCTGACACCCCAGGGGAGGAGGGGACCAGCATTCTGGGAGCAAAAAGGACTCAGGCAGCAGAGCATCAGCCTATTTTGAAAACAGTGAAGGAGTCAGATGATTGTCAGCTGAGGGTCAGTGACCAGATGCCAGAAACCAGTGACCTCGAGGACTCCTGGGATGAATCCTCGGGTGCAGGTAACCCCCAAGCGTGTGAAGGGTCCGGGTCCCAGAGTCACTTGGCTCTCATCAGTGTGTATTTGGATGGTGACCTCTTCAGCATAGTCGCTATTTCAGCCCCTGCCCTCTCGTTTAAACCTAATGGTGAGAGAAAGGGCTCCAGATTTTTAAAAGCTATAACCCTAGGTATGTATGATATTAGAACTCTTTTAAACCTCAAGTACTCTTTAGAACCAAACTA
>NW_011495023.1:11939587-11953103 GCF_000754665.1 Bison bison bison
GTATGATATTAGAACTCTTTTAAACCTCAAGTACTCTTTAGAACCAAACTAGTTTGGGCATTATTTATAATGGGGACTTAGGAACTTGTGGCTGTAGAAAGGGTTGGATAGCTCCATGGAAGGCAGAGGGGGATGTTTTGGACATACTATTGTAGCAGACCAAAATATCCGCATGAGAAAATGAATTCTTCCCCACCCCCTGCAGAGAGATGCCTTGGTTTTGTCCTTGTGTCTCAACTCTGCAGCTGGCTCCAAGCATTCCCATAGCAGGAATGTCCTCTCTGCAACATTGTTGCTTTGTTTTGCAGGGTGCTCTCAAGGGACCCCCAGCTACAGCAGCTCTCATCACCTTTTCAGAGGTGCAGCTGCCCCCTGTCAGAGCATCCCCATGACCAGACTGGCTGTGTCCGGTGAGCCCAGCCCCTGCTCCAGCTCCAGCCGAAACATTCACGGGGTGGCCTCCGCACAGCAGCCTCCAGCCTCCTCCTCCAGGGCTCCTTTTGTTTCTGGTGGGGATAGACCTTTGACCAGTGAGCCCCCTCCCAGGTGGGCCCGGCGAAGAAGGCGGTCAGTGGCCAGGACTATTGCAGCCGAGCTGGCAGAAAACAGGAGGTTGGCACGAGAACTTTCAAAGCGGGAGCAAGAAAAACTGGATCGGCTGATTGCCATTGGCGAGGAGGCCAGCGCTCAGCAGGACACTGCCAACGAGCTCCGCAGGGATGCGGTGGTTGCAGTCAGACGCTTGGCCACAGCAGTGGAAGAGGCAACCGGGGCTTTCCAGCTAGGACTTGAAAAGTTGCTTCAGAGGTTAATTTCAAACACCAAAAGTTAGGAGCTGATCATGCAAGAGTGTATTTCCTACACTGGCAGAGCCTGGGTCCAACCAATGCCTCCTGATACCCCAGCTCCTTTTCCATGTCCTCAGACAAAAAAGAGTGGATGAACGGTTAATATGTGGAGTGGTAGGAACATATGTGCTAGTGGCTGCTCCCAGGTGTCTCCACTAGTTGAAAGACCCTTTAGAAATGCAAGGGGTGGCCCAGTAGAAAAAGGATGCAACCAAGGCCACAGAGCTAGTTAGCCCTAGCTTTGTCACTGATGGGAGACACTTTAGTTTACCTCTATACACCAGCTTCCTCAGCTGCTAAACCTGCCTACCTCACAGGGTTGTTGTGAGGATCAGATGGCTGAAATAGATGTGAAAGGGTTTAAAGCACTATACACATGTAAGTTATTAAAGCATATGACCTTGGCTGAGAGAAGGCTGGGGTGAGGCACAGTAGTTGACAAGATACAGGATTAGGGTTGTACACCATGACCTCATTGCTTAAATCTCTACTAGTTTAACTTGACTGCTTCCTGGAGTTTACAATCTTCAGTTCTTAAAACCTCTCTGTAGTTCATTAGGCTAATGTAGACATAACATGTGTTGGTCCCTTTTTATATTTGCTGTGTCTGTGACATAACTACTAGCAAGCACTGAATAGTCAAACCATCTTTGCCTCTATTTTACTTGTCCTTAGTCTATCTCTATGGATATGGTTCAGAACTGATAGGAAGCCACAATCATGTGTTTTGGTTCATGTTGATAATCTTTGATGAGAAATTGGCTATCTTATAAAATAACTCCCTATAAGTAAATTCTTTGCATTCCATGTTTAGGTTTCTTTATATTCATACTTATATATCTTTAGGTTTGGTTTGTCATTTGGAGATCATGGAAACAATTTGGATTATATAAGCTTCCCAAATACTTGTAGCTAATTTTGTTCTCTGTGTCTTTGTTTTCTGTCTAGAATGTTGCAAAAGGCAAGACTGAGAAAATGTTTCTTCTAGGAAACTCCAGAGTCACTTTTTCTCACAAAGTGTAAACAAAAGTTCACCTTGTTAATGGCATATTATTAGAAGAGAATAGCTTTGGTAACGGTTGAGGGTGGTATGAATAAGGAAAGCCTGCAACAGATAACTCTTTTTAAAAGCACCAGCCCTTCACAGACACATCCCCTTTTCTCTCTGAAACACACACATTTCCTACAGGAGATAGATGGTATTGAGCCAGGCTTCCAACTTACTTTAGAAGGGAAGCCATAACTGACCATCATTAACCTGACTTAAAGCTCTTAGTGGTTATTTGGGCTTCCCAGGTGGCTCAGGAGTAAAGAACCTGCCTGCTGATGCAGGAGACATAAGAGACATGAGTTATTTCAAGAAATATAAAAAGCAGACTTGGAATTTAAAAAGCTTTCCTATAAGCTAGTGGTGGTGGTGGTGGTGGTTTAGTCTCTTGACTCATGTCTGACTCTTGTGACCCCATGGACTGTAGCCCGCCAGGGTCCTCTTTCCATGGGATTATCCAGGTAAGACTACTGGAGTGGGTTGCCATTCCTTTTCCAATGATCTTCCTGATCCAGGAATCAAACCTGTGTCTCCTGCATTGCAGGCAGATTCTTTATCCCTGGAACCACCAGGGAAGCCCTCCTGTAATCTAGAGAGTGAAATAAAAAGTACAGGCCTGTTGGGAGAGGTTTTGTTTTATGTTTTGCAGCTCAGTTGCTTACCTAAATGCTGGAAATACCATTAGGTGGAGAAATGGTCCAAACCACAGTGGGAACATCCCTGGAACCAGGAACAGATGGCAGGCAGGCAAGCTGCTCTGGTGAACGAGTGATTATGGAGGAGGCGTGAGGTAGACTACACTGGAATCGAGTTAGAACTCCTGGGTTCTGATGCTGTCACACTTTGTTACATTGAGCAAATCACTTGTCTTTTTTTTGTGCCTCAGTTTATTTATCTCTAAAGAGAAGTTTGTACCTTCTCGTACCTTCCAGAAAATTAGATGAATAGCATAACAGAAGACAAAGTGAAATTATGATTGCCATGTTTTCAGTCACAGCAGCATATTAATGTATGTTTGAAACACTGCTAACAGTTGTATTTTAAGGAAAGATTCTACAGTATTGATATTTATGACTTCTCGTGGACTTGTATTAACTCCATACCCAGACATAGATTCCTTGCTTTAAAAAGGCCTGGAAATGGAGATAATTTTTTTTTTAATTTTCTTCTGTGTTGTTTTAGGCCCTTATGTAGAGGGATCCATTTCAGTTACAACTGGATAACACTACCTGTAGATAGTTAGATTTTCTGAAAAATTAAGGAAGTACTTGAAACAGTTAGGCCCATACTCTATTAATCACTTAATGGTAGCAAAGTACTCCGGCAGGGATTTATTGGAGAGAAGAGAAGTGCTAAAGCATGATGGTCAAGTTGAACTTTAGAGGCAGTAGTGTGCAGACCTGAAGGGTAAAGTAACTTGAAGGTGGGAATAAAATTAAAGGGAAAGATCCTAAAGAAGTCAACAGAATAACAGGCCAAAGCCTGTTCAGAGGAGGAAGTTGTAATAAAGGGAGACTGGAGGAAAACAGGCCCAGATATCGTGCCTGAGCTCTAGGCCCAGCTGGGACTCCCCATCTGTCCACAAGCAGGTCACTTTACTGTTTTGTACCTCAGGCCCCTCCCCTCTGCAGTGGGAGGCCATCCCAGCTACCTCATAGGAGCTGCATGAGGACCCAGTGGACAGATGGCTGTAACAGGTTCTGTGCTGGGATGGTGCGGGGAACAAGCCCAGTAGCATGTTAGTGTGGGGTGAGGATCTGCCTATTGCAAGGGGCCCTTCAAGAAAGAGGAGGATGAAGGCCAGGGTGCCCTGGTAGGAGTGATGCTCTGCCTCCCGAAGCCTGCAAAGTAAATGGTGCTGTGTATACCAGCCTCCCACCACCCTCTGTCTCTCTGTGAAGTGACTTGATCCTGGTGTGGACAAATAAAGTTGCTATCTGTACACAGATGTGGGTCAGTCCACTACTTTCTGGTGCTACTGTGAACATTTGTCCATCATCTCCATCCTCTGCTTTCTGCTTATCCACTGGCTAACCTCCAGGACCTTACCTCTCTGAGACCTTCAGAGCTACATGTGCTTTCTGTCCTCAAATGAACAAGACCCTCAGTTGAGAAAGAATTTGCCATTTCTAAAAGTCCTTTAAGTCCCATTAATCCTATCAGGTCCAAAACTGCCATTTCTAAGAGTTCATTAAATTCCATTTAAAGCCATTAAAATACCCTTTTCTGGCAAATTATCTGAGTGACGGATAACATACTCAGAGAAATCATCCTGGTTGACTTAAATTCTGTTCTAAAGGCATCTAAACCACTACATGTCAGGCCAACATTACAGCATTGATGGGGGAAAAAGTTACCATAGGCACACTTAGTCTTTTTTTTCTTATCCTTAAAATATTTGTCCAGGATATGGTATAAATACTGGGTTTAGAAAAGAGGGCAGGAATTAATGGAAAGAATACTAAACTTTATATGAAAGATCTGGATTCCAGCCAGTTGTGCTATTAATTAGCCATGTGACGTCAGACAAACTGCTTACCTTTCATAGTGGAGGTGATAGGAGGAATCTACAAATATTGCCAACAAAGTTCTAAGCCAAATTAATCCCATTTTTAAGTCCCTTTCATTTCCCCCTTGTTTACACAGATTAGGGCCCTCATGTTTGGTAACCCTTCAGTGAAGAGCCACTGTTAATTTTCATCTCCTCCTACTAAACAGTTAAGACTGGTCTCTGGACAGAATAGCTGCAGCCCCTTGCAAGAAGGGTTAAGTGGAAGGATTGACCTTATCTTCATTTATAGATGAAATTAGGCCAAGAATCAGACTTTTATCCCTGCTCAAGGCAAAAGTACCTTAGTAGTTCACTGTCTTCACTGCAAGGCAGTCTACCTAGCCTGGTAGAGAAGACCTGGGATCAAGTACTGACTCTTCCCCTTATCAGCTTGTAAGTTGTTGACTGTCTATAAATCTGTTACTCCTGAATACTACCTGCCAAACTAACCCCACTTAAGTGCTGGGAAGATCCAGTGGAAATGTTTTGTAATCTGCACTAGTCTGCATTAATTTGTATTACTATTTTGAGCAGCGTAATACCCATTGTCTTAGTTTTTTCCTTGCCATACACATTTCTTGAGTACCTACTTTGTATAGGACAGTATCTATCTACTTGTAGTACTCTGTACTTTTACATATAATAATATTCATACTTTTGCTCAGTGCTTTTAGGTTTCAGACATTGATTCATGTTCAGAAACCAAGCAACAAAGATGGTGTTAGGTATTCCGGTTTGAGGTTTTACCTCCTTTTGTCCTTTTTAATCTCAGTGGTTTGGCTCTGAGATATGATCAAAGATATGATATTATAGGACTTAAAGTAATTGATACTATGAAAATATTCTCAAATGTATAACATCTATTGATAGTAAGATCAGAACAAGTAAGAGTTATTTACTTTCAAATGTGAAGATTAACGCTTTCATGGAATTACTGTAATTATATTTTTATATTTGTTGGTTTGAAGAATATAATCTTTAAAACTTACATATCAATGATGATGATATAAATATTTATATTTGTCTTATGGACAGCTCTGATGATCCTCAGTCTCGGAAATACATCACGGAAAGTAAATGTTTAGTGAGTATGCTTCTATTATTATTTCCCTGTTACACAGAATAACTGCCAAGGTCGTGACCCAATTATATTGATTTGAAACTTTGTATTTTGTTAAAATCATTTCTTATTTTAACACACTTCTTTCACAGGTCATTGAAAAAAATGGGAAGTTATTATATGAAATAGATACTGGAGAAGAAAAGAAATTTGTCAGCCCAGAAGATGTTGCCAGACTGATATTTAGTAAAATGAAAGGTATTGAGCAAAGGAAAAGATCTTTTTAAAAGTTGGCCTTTTAAAAAAGCTAGAGGTGTTTTTTGATCTGGAGTGAAGCAGGGTGATTGAGCAGATGTGCAGTGAGGAGGCCTAAATTATGCTAGACCTGACTGGCCTGCTAACTGGCCATGTGACCTTGATTAGACGACTTCTTTTCCTTGACTGTGGTTTCCCCGGAAGAAATGTAAATGGATGGGGCCAAATCAGCGTTTTCAAAACTTCTAAAGACAAAGTGGCCAGTAAGCTGGTGAAAAGTGAATTATTATGTCTCCCTCAAGATAGTACAATCTCCACAGTGTTTAAGCAGATTAGGTAGGTCTGGCTTTATCACTTCAGGCAAAAGCTTGGAGCTGAGCAGCCTCCTGTGGAACAACTTGAGGACTTCTGGAGTGGGTTGTTGACGAGGCTTACTTCAGCTCTGGAATCTGTGATGAAAGTAATTGGGATGGAGGGCAGCCTTTTATGGTAGTTGGGCTGCACCTTTGTGCATCAGAAGCCCGTTCTCAGTGGGGCCCATCTCATTTGGGAGGTGGTTGAAACTTGGAAGCCTGAGAACTACACACTTTAGAAAGTACCTAGTCACATGTCCACGAACTATACCAAAACCATAGAAAGTAGTGCACAGTTTAAGAGAACAAGAGAAGGAGATCAGTGGGGTGGGACAGCCTCACAAATTGGAAAATCTTTATAATAAAAAGATCTTTGGCACAAAAAAATAAACCTCAGTATCACTTGACATTTTTGTGTATTGTCAGAATTTATGTTTTTCTTCCAGTTTTATTGAGATATAATTAACATACAGCACTATATAACTAAAGGGTATAGTGTAATGATTTGACTTATGTATGTCATGACATGATTACCACATTAAGTTTCATGAACTAAAAAAATTTTTTTTCGTATACAGAAACGGCACATTCTGTCTTGGGCTCAGATGCCAATGATGTAGTCATTACTGTTCCATTTGATTTTGGAGAAAAGCAAAAAAGTGCTCTTGGGTAAGTATAATATGAAGTTTCTCTTAAAGGAAATATAAATTTCACAACATTGCTATATAGTAAAAGGTAAAATTATATGTGAAAATACCTTACACAAAATGTTGTGTTTGTATATCATGTATATATTTATATATGTAAATCCTGTGGTAAAATCGTGGTAATAATCATTAATATTGCCTATATTTTATGAAGTGTCAAAAGAACCTGAAACCGCATGTATTAATATCTTCCTTGCTATTTTGATTGGAAACATTTGATGACCAGATTAAGTTGACGTTTGTGAATCACTTTGCCTTAGTGTATTGTAATTAAGGCTTATGTAGGAATTGTATAAAAATAAGCAATTTTAGAAAGTATTTGAGTTTTTTTTTAACCTAGATAAACATCTAAACAAAAAATTGTATCTAGTTTTCATAAGTTGTTATGCAAATGTAATTGGCAAGCACCCAGTCTTTTGGTCTGTAGATAGAGTTCCTTGTAGGGCTTTGTTGAACATCTGATTTGCTTCTGGGCCACAGAATTGCTTTGTTTACTTGTACTTGTGGAATGTTAAAGCTGTGAACCTAAAGTAAAGAAATTGGAAATGTATTATAAGTGTTTTATAAATATGTATTGTATTAACTCTGAAATGAATTATAAAATATGTCCTAATCTCTTTCTGAAATTTGTAAGCTCAAGCATTTGGAGAGCTTTCTTTCCCTTAATATGGGCACATGTTGTCTTCTTTGTCAAGAAAATAGACTCTGAACATTATTATTTTAAAGAGAAATTAATCTCTACACTTAAAGGCTTAGGTCTGTTTCTTGTGTTCTGTTATCTTGCTTCTAAAAGATCATTACCCTTCATGTTCTGCTTGTGAAATCTTATTTGCTATTGCATAAAATCTTTAGCAGAGCATTTCTAAAAATGTAGACTTGAACATGCGATACCAAATTGATTAAAAGCACATTGTCCACAGGGAAGCAGCCCGAGCTGCTGGGTTTAATGTTTTGCGGTTAATCCACGAACCGTCTGCAGCTCTTTTGGCTTACGGAATTGGACAGGACTCCCCCACTGGAAAAAGGTAAAAACCATATTTTCAGCTTTAAGTTTTTCAGTGTAGAAAACATTTTAGATGATAGCAGTTATTTCAATAGAGATTGTTATATAGTGCAGTCATTCCAAGCTTTTATAGATGGAAAGACATCAAAATCCTCATCTAGAGTTTTTCAAATAGATGAGAAAGATGTCCTAGAAAGCTGAGAACAGATATAACAGGAGGGAAGGTTGCGCTCTTCTGCCCTTCTCTTATCATCTAACACTTTGTCCCTTTAGGAAGGAAGATTTGCAGTTTATAAGCCAGCCAAGTTACAACTGAAGCTCTAGGACACTGTTAAGTTTACTACCAATTTGAATATTAAACATACTTAGAAAAACAGTGAGGACTTTCATGGCAGGAGATAACAGAAAAGACAGGATGGGAATTTAAGATTTCATTTGATAATGAAATAGTAAAATGTACTCCTAATTTAATTGTAAAACTGGTCCTAATAGATCTGACACATTGTGCAACTTTAGGGATGTCAATTCAGATGTGTTAATTTTCCCTAATTGTATCTTTTCATTCATATCTCACAAAGAAACTAATATAAATCACTAGGAATTTAAGTAATCTAAAATGTAGAATATCAGAAATTTTGGATTTTGACTCATAGGAAATTAATGCCTAGTTTTGCATATGTTTTAACTTTTGTAGAACATGGACATTGCAGTAGTAACTAAGAGTATTAACGAAGTTTCTATATTTAATGCTCTTAGACTTACTTTAATTGTAAATCTCTTTTTTATTTACTTTGAAAAGTTAGTGTCTTGAACTCCAATTAGTGAGAAAGAATACAATTTTACCAGCAGGATTAAATAAAAATGAGCTTTGACTTAAAATCAGAAATCTGGTTTCTAGGCTTGATTCATTCCTAAGTGATAACCATGGACACCTCAATTTCTCCCATAAGAGCTTCAGTTTTCTCATTTGTGATTTACAGGAGTTAAACTAAATGACTTCTTAGTTTAAGAAATCAAAATTGGCTTTACAATACTATGATTCTCTCATAACTTACTCGTGGTTTGTTTTTTTTTTAGCAACATTTTGGTGTTCAAACTTGGAGGAACATCCTTATCTATCAGTGTCATGGAAGTTAACAGTGGAATATACCGTGTTCTTTCAACAAACACTGATGATAACATTGGAGGTACCCACTTCACAGAAACCTTAGCACAGTACCTAGCCTCTGAGTTTCAGAGGTGAGTATTAATGGACTTGATATGTTTGGTGATAAACCTGAAATTTAGCTTCAGGTTTAATTTTTTTTACCGAATTTATTTGAAATTGTCCTTTCAAAGGAGGGCATGGTTTTTCCAGGGCACTGGATATTTTCATGTCTGAAATTATACAATCTATCCTGGCAAACAGGCGAAAGCAGAGACCCAGCTGCCTCGTACAGTATACTTAGAGTTTTCACTCGGTGTAAGGGACCACCAGACACTGAACTGCATGAACTTGGATCTCAAGTTCAACTTCCTAATTCGTCAGTGGTTGCTTTTATGTTTGGGTGAAGGAGGGTAAAGGCAGTAAGGTTTCACTACCTTCTGAACAGTTTTTACAGGTGTAAAAGATTATGTTGTAGTTAGATTCCAATGAACCAGTCTTATGTGCTATCTATTACCACAAGGAATATTTTAGTTTTGTTGCTGGATGTAATTATTCCATTCAAAATTCTAATCCTGTTTGGCACATCATGAGTCAAATATATAAAGGTTATATTTGGGACATCACTGCTCTAAAAAGTAGTGTTTTCATCAGTTTGACTACACTGGGTTAAAAAAAAGTCCTGAAAAAGTGGTAATTTCTCATTTGTTCAATAAAGACCTATGATGCTTTTTGTTATAAAGGTGTTCCAACTCAAGGAAAGTGAAAGAAAGTGAAAGTCACTCAGTCGTGTTTGAGTCTTTGCGACTCCATGGATTATACAGTCCATGGAATTCTCCAGGCCTGAATACTGGAGTGGGTAGCCTTTCACTTCTCCAGGGGATCTTCCCAACCCAGGGATCGAACCCAGGTCTCCCGCATTGCAGGTGGATTCTTAACCAGCTGAACCGCAAGGGAAGCCCCTCCCACTCAAGGAAAGGCACTGTTAATTTTATTATGGGTTTTAAACATGTTTAAAAGCAGAGCCATCAGTCACCACTTAGCAAGCAGTTTTAACAGTTAACTCACCTTGGAAGTAGAAGAACTGTAATTTTACATATTTTATAGGTTTCAAATTTCTTTGAAGAAGCACTTTTAGGTTTTTTTTTTTTAATGCTGGACAGATAAGTCTATGCCATTCAGCAAGAATCATGCTATGGTTGTAAATGGTGAAGTATGAGACTTGACCGAATTGCATGAATCTCCTTCAACGTCCTTTTGTCTCATCTGCAAAAAGATGATGGCTCCTCTACCTCTTCAGTGCAGTCCATAACTGTGGTTAAACAATCCAGCAATTCAGAGTCTTAAGGATATTGGTTATTCATTTTTCCTGAGACCCCTCTTCAGATTCTCTTTCTTTATATATTCTGAAAAAATAAAATCTGGTATTAATATTGATTCTTGAGCTTATTTATTTATTTTTTTACTGGCCATATGGCACAGCATCCAGGATCTTCCCGACCAGGGATGGAACCTGCACCCCCTGCAGTGGAAGCACAGAGTCTTAACTACTGGACACCAGGGAAGTCCCTGATTCATGAGCTTACAATTATCCTAATGGGGATTATCCAGATTTTAATTACAATAAATTCTAAATGACCTAGTAATTTTTAAACTTCAAAAACTGTATTTCTTGTTTAGATCCTTCAGACATGATGTGAGAGGAAATGCCCGCGCCATGATGAAGCTGATGAACGGTGCTGACACTGCAAAACATTCTTTGTCAACCTTGGGAAGCGCCAATTGCTTCCTTGACTCATTGTATGAAGGTCAGGATTTTGACTGCAACGTGTCCAGGTAAAACTGCAGTTCGAAAAACTTCAAAAAGTTCCAAATGTATTCACATTTAGGTGTAATTTTCTCACTTCGGATTTTTCATTTTCTCACTTGAGGTTTTTAGCCCACTATAAAAGGAGAGCTTTTCTGTTTCTACTTCCAGGGTTTTCAGCTCTTGTCAGACTAAATGACTGTTCCCAAAGCAATCATGTCAGTGGTGACTGCCCTGTTATGTTAAACCTACCAGGAGCAGTGTGTGACAGGAGCATCCCAGGCCTTTGAAAGAATGATAAGGGGAGACTTGAAAGTTCCTTTCTTGACTAGCAGTCCCACCTGTATAGTCCCTAGTTCTTTGTGGGGCTTCCACATGCATCAGTGGTTGTTTACTATTTCACTGTTACCCCTGTGTGGCAGGCTATATTCTAAGTTCATTCTTATGTATTAACTCTCAAATTCTCATAGCAACCCAATGAGGTAAGTGCTGTTGTTTTCCTTACTTTACACAGGAGGTTCGTTTCTTGTCCAAGGTTATCCAGCTAGTAAGTGACAGACCTGGGATGCAAACCCAGCTAGTTTGAGTCCCAAGTTCGTGCTCATTACCTGTCACCTTACTCTGAGGATTGATCTCTGTCTTGGTTTTATTTGCTTTGTCATCCATTGGCAACATTTTAAATTTTAATAGCTTTTGTGACATTTAGTAAACACAGGTTTAATGTGCATAAAATTATTTTTAATGCTCATATCTTTTCCATAATCCAAAACATTGGTTACAAATGATTGCACCTCCACCCAGGAATGGGTAGGGGAGGCCATTGTCCTCTCATTGTGTGTTGTGTATTACTCACCACACTAATAGCTACCGTGAGTTAGCACTATTTAAACCTCCCAACAAGCTAACAGGTGACTTGGAAGCCTAGTGAATATCCAGAATACAGTGTTACATTATTTTTAGGCTTTAAATTCTCTCTTTGTCTGGCCCTTGTAGCTTGCTCCCTCTTTCTCCCTGGGTTTTCCCTGATTCCAGGTCAGCACTGCCACCAGTGGCTATTTAAAATTTTTAGTTAATTAAATAGGTAAATAACATTAAAAATTCATTTCCTCAGTAGCATTAGCCAGAATTAAGTGCTCAGTAGTCTCAAGTGGCCAGTGGCTCCAGAAAGTTCTCTAGATATTTTAAGACATTTCAAGCTACAACCTAAAAGAAAGTTGTTTCATTGAATTTTAATCTCTTGTGGGCAAGAGAGTCTTTATACTTTTTTTGTTTCCAGAATATTTAACTTAGTGCTAAGTTTGTCCAAGTACTCAGTAAATGTTTGCTTATTCATATCAGTTATTAAGAAGGAAATAGAATTTGTTATTTTATTTGCTAGCATTCAGGCTTCTCAGGGGGTGCAAAATAACCAAACTTAAATGCAGCAGAGGCTCAGACCATAAAGAAAAGTAGTGAGAAACAGTTTTTAAAACTTTAAAACATAAAAATAGCAAAAATTTCCAAATTATGGTTTGATTTGAATCAATAGATTTATTGGTAGAAATGCCATACACTGAGAATTTATTTTTAGGTTTTTTGACAGCTTATAAGCAGGCTATGGGTATGATAATTTTTCTATGTGAATTTAATATTATATACATTTGTATGTAGATGAATAACCTAGACTTTTTCCTCCCATGATATTGCTCTGCTGAGTGCCGGGGTCCAGCCCCGGCTGATCCAGGGTATTCGAAGCAGGGACAGCGTCGGCGAGGGTCAGGATACAATAGCTTCAATTAGATATTAATTAAAGATATAAAGAGTAATAGAATAAGGATAGCTCAGTAGGAAAATTCAGTGGAGAAAAGAGGCTGAGTAGCTTGGTTTACGCGGGAGACCAATAAAACTTCAAGACAAGAAGTTTGCACCACTTACGTAGGCCGCAGGCGTCCTTCCGTTCTCCCGAAGGAGAGGAGACACTGAGGCCTCCCCGGTCGGATCTTAGAAGCCCAGGCATAATTAGTAAGCATGGCGGGTTCCGCGCTCCAGATGGAGACTCAGCCAGAGTGAGAGAGAGAACGACATGGGGAGACCAGTATTTCGAGAAACTGATCCCAATTCTTTATTTTCCAGAGTCTGTTTTTATACACTGAGATGTTATACAAAAGTCACGTGGGGACAGCAGTCCTGACTTTATCAAAGTCAGGTGCTTCACACAAATGTATACAGAGGTCTTAGGGGTGTTACATCATCTTCTGGCCAGGGGGGGCCTGCTGACAATTTACGACCCTCTCTTTGTGACAACGGTCAGTCAACCAGGACACTTATTTCTCCAGGGGTGATTATTCTTAAAACAGACGCCAACCAAATAAAGTTACATTCCTATAGGGTGAGGGTGTAATGGGTTTTAGTTAAGGAAAGAATTTACTTAGCCTAAGGTCTAACGTGATTAATATCAAAGGTTAATACTTATTTCTTTTATATACTCATTAACGTGTGTAAGGGAAGGGGATGTGGAGACTTAGCAACAAACATTGGCTCAACAAATGAAAAACCCTTCACCAATACAATTTCTAATCAGCCCATTATACTTATACTAATAGTTTTCTAACTTTTCTAAGGAACCTGTTTTTAGAAGGTTTAAAGCATCTCGTGCCTCTCACGGTTGGGAGGCTGTGAGCAATCACATGTGGCCGGACAAGCCTGTCAGGCAGGCTAGAGAACCTTCAGAGGAGTTTGTAGGTTAAAACACTCTTATCAC
>NW_011495023.1:11953203-11971117 GCF_000754665.1 Bison bison bison
ACATGTGGCCGGACAAGCCTGTCAGGCAGGCTAGAGAACCTTCAGAGGAGTTTGTAGGTTAAAACACTCTTATCACGCCCAGGAATTATTATTAACTGGAGCTCTAAGTTAACTCCTTCTCCGAAAGAGGTGGTGGGGGACAGCCCCCCGTAAAGTCAGAGGTGTAGGTGAGAGCACAAAGTAGTAAAGTAGGCAGGCTCTGGTTATGGGGGTAGAAGCTCGAGGAGTTCCAGGGGGACTCCTGAGGCTCGATCCCGCCTTTGCATATGTTGAGCCTCCTTCCTCATGACCTTTGTCACAGGCGGAGTGCCTCACTCTGGCCCCCAACAGCTGAGTGCTTAATATCCTGTTCTGATCATAAACCTACTCTTAAAAGATCTATTACAGTAGGTTTTGACATTACCCTTTACAAGAAAAAGATGTCTTGTTTAACTTATTTCTGCTGTCTCTTTTGTGTTTATGTGTTTTTACAGAGCAAGATTTGAACTTCTGTGTTCTCCACTTTTTAATAAATGTATAGAAGCAATCAGAGAAGTCTTAGAACAAAGTGGATTTACAGCAGATGATATCAACAAGGTAATAACTTTTGTATTTTTCTTATTTATGTTAGGAATAGTTTTCGACTGGGAATTTAGGATATGGCCCCTTGGTACCGAAAGAGTATTTTTATACATGTAAATATTTTCTTACCTTACATTAGGAAATAAGGAAATTTTGATTAATGGCTCTAATGAACTCACAGTTCTGTGTGTTTATTAGCAAAAAAGATTAAAATTCCTTTTCAGTGTATTTTTTGTATATAAGCAAAAATTGACAAATATTAGAGTGTTTCTTAGGTGTCAGGCACTGTTTCTGAGTGTTTTACATGAATTAACTTGCTGTATCTTAACCAGGAACTCTATGAAGTAGGTGATATTATTTATCTCCATTTTATAATTGGAGGCACAGAGGTACAGAGATATAAGTAGCTTCATGGTTATCATGTGGCTAGTGGTAGAACCAGGATTTAACTCAGTGTGGTTCCCAATTCTGCTTTTAACCAGTACAACGGTCTCCTCTCTGCTTGCTGAGAAATATTGCATATTTGCTTGCATAAGAAGATTTAGAGACTTTCAAGAATATTCTACTGGTTTGTAGTTTTTTTCCCAAGATTATTTCTACTCTTTCACAATATATATACATTTTTTCATTGTTGTTGATAAAGGAATTTTCATATAAGAAAACTCAGAAAATAGTCCAGTGTCTTACTTTATAATAAACTTGTCAAATTTGTTGCACAATTTTGAATTTTATGTTCCTTATACAATATTATAACCAATGTCTTTGTCCGTATTACTACATAGTTTTCATCAACACAATTTTAAATAGACTCTTGGACTTCCCCAGTGGCTCAGTGGTAAAGAATTTGCCTGCCAGATCAGGAGACGGGGCTTCAATCCTTGGTCCCAGAAGGTTCCATCTGCCACTGAGCAAGTGAACCCGTGCACCACAGCTACTGAGCCTGTGCTCTAGAGCCCTGGAGTCACAGCTGTGTAGCTAGTGCACCCTGGAGCCTGTGCTCCACAAGAGAGTAGCCCCGCTCTCCGCAACCAGAGGAAAGTGCGTGCGGCCGTAAAGACGCAGCACAGCCTAAATAAGTCAATAAGAATTTAAGAAAGAATTTTAAATAGGTTCTTAATATCCTAGAAAAGCAAGAGCACAGTAGGTTATTTCATTGTTCTTTTGAACTCCTAGATTGGGTCTTCCCTTCCCCAGAAAAGTGGTGCTCATCTCTTCCTATATTTAAGATTATTCTTTGGGATAAGTTTCTATAATAAAAATATTGAGTCAAAGAATGTAGATAGCAGAAGCCTATTTTTACCTTCAGTTACTTTTCAAAAGAGCTGGATTAACTCATACTTTCATCAGCAGTGTATGAGAACAGACATTTTAGTATAACATTGCTGACACTGAGTTTTACATTTAAAGATAAATTTTCCATTAAGTAGTTGAAAAGAGATGTTTTTACTCTATATTTTACTATTATAGGACTCTTTGAAAAAGTATTGTCAATGTTACTAAATAGTAAATGTTTAAGTTTGTATTTCCTTATGTGTAAATATTTCGTATTCTTTAACTGTTTAGTCGATTAAATCTTATGGATTTTTAAAATTTATTTGTGTAAATGCTCTGTATAATCAGAAAATTAACTGCTATTTACTGCAACCTTCGTTTGAGGCATGTAGTTTACTATTGAATTTTGGTTCTATTAGGGAGGATGGGTATTTGACACACCGAGGTTTCATTTATTGACCTATTTAAATCTGTTGGTCTGTTACTCTCATTTCTTCAGCTGCTTCTGAATTTACCAGTTCCATCTTTGTTCAAGTGTTTGACAAATATTTATTACTGTTTTCTTTTAATTTGCTGTAGTTTGAAAGTTTTATATTTTCACTATTTTTGTGTATGTTGTAACATGAAAGTTGCATTCTTTTGTCTGTTTATAGAGGTTTTAGTTCAGTTGGGTTTTTTTTTTTTTGCATACATATGCTATGCACTGTGGTACGTGAGTGGAAGAGTGGCTTATAAAGATGAAAGCACATGGTATAAATGATACAAGGCAGTGGTGGGAAGGGAATGAGCTTGGAGACAGATCCAGCTGAATTGGAAAGCTCACAGTGCTAATAGTTCCAGAACAGACCAATCACTTAATTTCCTGAGCCTTACTGTCTTGTCTCTTCTTACTAGGAGGGTGATAATATTTAACTTTCAGGTAAGTATTATTATTCTATAGGGTTGTTGTGAGGATTAAATGAAAACCATGTATGGCACAGGGTGTGACATACCATAGATGATCAGTTAATGTGAGTTCTCTTCCTTCATTAACTGGTCATACAACCCTGACATTAGATATCACAAATGGTACAATCCTCAATTGCTTGACTAAAGATCAGGTACATTCTTAGAATTAAGGTTTTTTTTTTTTTTTTTTGGTGTATAATTGCTTTACAAAGTTGTGTTAGTTTCTTCTGTACAATAAAGTGGATCAGCTATATGTATACATTTATTGCCTCCCTCTTGGGGAGGCGATCACCCCCCTCTTGGGGAGGCGATCACCCCCCTCTTGGGGAGGCGATCACCCCTTAAGGACATCACAGAGCACTGAGCTGAGCTCCCTGTGCTATACAGCAGCTTCCCACTAGATACTTCTAAAATACAAGCTTTTGAGAATTTAAAAATATAGTGTTGTCTCTGTAGTTTGTTGACCTTGTGACAGTAATGAACAACCCCCAGGTCTCACTGGTTTTCTGTAGTGAACAGTTTTTTCTTGCTTGTGTTCCACACGAGCAGCTGAAGGTGGCCGTGTGTCTACTGCTTTGGCATTTTTCTGTGTGCTTCTCATTCCATGACCCAGGCTAAAGGAGCAGCTCTCGTGGTGGAAGGGAAAGAGGAAAGCAGCTGGCGGAACACGCAGGGCTTTTAAAACTTCTGCTTAGATATGTTGTACTCCAGTGTATTCACATTCACCTGGCCAAAGCTAAACCCATGGCCGGTCCTGAGTATGGAGCAGAGAAATAAAAGGGAGGGGTTGCAGTGTCTGGGTAGTGGCTGTGGGTGGGGATGTTTAATCCTCTTACAGGGATAGAGGGAGAAAATGATGGGCTTTATATTCACTGAAACATTTAATCCTGGCAAAGTCAGGAAATTGGCTCTCCATTTACAGATGAGGAAACTGTAGGGTTGGCCAAGAAGTTCCTTTTCATCAGCTGTTATGGAAAAACCCAAATGAACATTGTGGCCAACCCAATAAAAGGTTTCCAGAGAGGGTAAGGACTTTCCCTGAAGTAATGCTGGCATGTAAGTGATAGAGCCAGGATTGGAACTCAGATACTTGGCCTCCATAACCAGGGCTCTTTCTTTACTCTTTCGTCATTTTAAACTTTGTCATTATAAGTAAAGAATATGTTAAATATTAACAGTGTACTAAATGCATGTTTATATGTGTATATTTTATATGATAAGTTTAAAATAATATGCCAAAATAGGGCTTCTTATATTTTACCATTTCATGTGATGAAGATGGCCTGTTACATCTAATTGTGAGAAACAATCATTGTTCTAAAAGTAAAAAAACTGAAAATTGTTTTTATTTTCTAGGTTGTCCTTTGTGGAGGGTCTTCTCGAATCCCAAGGCTACAGCAAATGATTAGAGATCTTTTCCCAGCTGTTGAGCTTCTCAATTCCATTCCTCCTGATGAGGTCATCCCTATTGGTGCAGCTATAGAAGCAGGAATCCTTATTGGGAAAGAAGGCCTTTCAGTGGAAGATGCTCTTCAGATAGAGTGTTCAGCCAAGGATATTTTAGTTAAGGTATGTTTAGCTTGTCTTTACTTTTCCATACGTAGTATAAAGTTATTGCCACAGGTTTACATACATATGGTTTTTAAAATAAAACCTTGTACTGGTAAAAATTTTTAATTTAGGTTTATAATTTTACTTGTAATGAGTTTCTGATATTCTTTCAGTTGATATTCATCTGTTAATTTCTTAATTTGCTATCGTTTTAATCATAAGCTTCTAATACAGGTTGAGAAGTGTATGTTTCAATTTATTTTTAAAGTGGGTTGGGATTAAGGATCAGTTCCATTTTCTTCTCTTTGCTGCTTTGTAGTGTTGAGATTATCAACAAGGACTATATCGTCATTTCTAATAGTGATTTTTTTTCTTGTTGTAATGATATCAAAGGATGTGCATATTATTTTCCTGCTTATTAGGGAGTTGATGAATCAGGAGCCAACAGCTTCAAAGTACTGTTTCCATCAGGGACTCCTTTGCCAGCTCGAAGACAACACACATTACAGGCCCCTGGAAGTATATCCTCAGTGTGTCTTGAACTCTATGAGTCTGAGGGGAAAAACTCTGCAAAAGTAGAAAACAAGTTTGCACAGGTGAATATATCAGATTATACTATGAATTAATCACATGAAACCATTTAGCTTTTCCTTCTGGTTTAGGCTCAGTTTAACATTAATTCATAAACTGTGCATATAGGACATTTAACACTTTTTTTTTTAAAAATAAAACTTATTTAGACAGGCTGAAATGATTATATGCTAATTTGAACAGGTAATCTGTACAAAAAATTTTCATTTTTTATTTCCTTCATATTGGATTCCATCATGTGTGCTTTGTTCTTTCTTTAGACCCCACAAAAAAATACAATCTACTTTTCAACCAGTCATTTATTCCCCTCTTTGCCTTGTTTAGAAATTCTTAGGATCCCTCAGTTCCTTCTGGAATGAGCTTTCCTCTTCTCCCCCAGCCAACCCCAGTGGGTTCACCTTTACAGGCTATGGGACTAGGACAGGGAATAAGACATGAATGTTTCTTCACTGGGATTAACACATTGTTATGAATGGATTAATTGTACTTATTCATTTTGGAAAGAGAAGAAACAAGCTATTTCAATTTGAAAGAGGAAAACGAAAACGAAGTACAGTTGTGTTTCTACTTCTCTTTGTGCTCTCTACCCTCCTTGACAATAAGGTCAGTGGCAGGGGAAATGACATTTATTTGTTTGCTAAATGCCAAGTGTGCTCTACTAGGCAATTTACAAACATAATCCCAAGTGCTATGAGATAGACATTGTTGTGCATTTTATAGGTGATTAAGAAACAGGCTCATGATAGTAAATACCTTGTGCTTGATTGAGCTGAGATTTATCCTCAGGTTGGTTTTACTCCTGAGCCCATGCTCTTGCCATTGCAGCATGCTGCCTCTGACATAGGATAAGTTTGCTTTTTCAAATACCACATGCTTGGATCATATGATATGGTCCTCTACATCCTTTAAAAAGTATGAGGTGGAGCCATGTAATTTGCTTAGAAACATGCCCAAGAAGTAATGGACTTCCCAAGTGGCACAGTGGTAAAGAATCTGCCTGCCAGTGCCAGAGACACAAGAGACCTGGGTTCAGTCCCTGGGTTGGGAAGATCCCCTGGAGTAGGAAATGGCAACCTACTCCAGTATTCTTGCCTGGGCTCCTTCAAGCTAGTAAAGGTTTCAAAGCTCCTCCATATGCTTCTGCAGTGTATCACTATAAAAGTATTTTGCTGTGCACCAGGCTCTAAACTCAGATGGAAGTAGTATTCATCTCTTGAATCAGTGCATTTCTTACATTTTCTTTGGACACACTACTCAGAGACTCTGTAGCTACCAGATGCTGGAAAGGAAAAAACTAGTCACATAATACTGAATTTGGAAGAGAATCTTTTACAGATTCCATCTCTTCTAACTGCCTCAGTTTACAAATGAGTAAACTTGGTGTTTACCTAAGGTCATAAAATTTCATGTTGGCAAAATCTGAAAAGTCACTTTCAAACTTGACCTGTCATTATGCCTTTCTTTAGGAAACCGAGTAATTTTATAGTAAATCCATTAATAATTCTTACTTACAAATGTAATCATAGTAGTACAAAAGAAGTTGACATGTATTTCTTTTAAATGGTTTTTTCAAGTGCATTTAAAATATTTGAATTTTTTAAAGTATATATAAAAGGCTTGCCAAAATGTAATGTACGCATTACTGTAATAGTGTAGTCACCAAAAAGAAAAACAGTCTTTATTTTCTGAGACAAACAGTATCATTTTAATCTAGGACATGACATTTAAGAGGGACAAATAATATTAGTTATCTTCCATGCCCTCCTTTTAGAGGAGACGTGTCAGTTAAGAAAGCTTAATTCTATGCTCTGAATTATGATAAATGCTAAAAGAACTGAAAACAGCCCTGTTTTAAAAGGTTTTTTCAGTAATGAATAAGATTTAGTCCATTGGAATAATTGATGCATCAGTTTATTAATGTCAAAATACTGAATCATCTTTGTATTATTTTTGCCTAAACAGGTTGTGCTCCAAGATTTAGATAAAAAAGAAAATGGATTACGTGATATATTAGCTGTTCTTACTATGAAAAGGTAAAAAATTAATGTACTTCTGATGTTAAGAAAATTTGCTTTGAGATTCTGCCTTTTTTTTTCCATTGATTCATCTGTTGTCACTCTGAGAAAATCATTAAAAGCTTGTAAAGATCTTATCAGTAACTTAAATTTTTCCCTGTAAAATGAACTGTATTTGCCAAGAAAAGTGTATCTCAAGTCATTACCATTCTGAATTTTTTGTGACTTCTTTTATTATTATGGGTGTAGTCAACCTAAAAAACTGGTCCATGCAAGTTTGAGACATAATTTTTATCAACGTTAAATATGATTTCCTAAGGTTTATATAATTGATTTTTGTCCTATGAAAGGGTAAGTTTATTTCAGTATTTCAACAGGAAATCTATAGAACATATACTACAAATTAAATTCAGCTGTTATCATTTCTTTAACAATAGTCCATCCATAATACTATGTCTTACAAGTAAATCATTTCCAAATCAACGTTAAGGGCAATTTATTCCATAAATCATATTTAGCCAGAATGTAGAATTCATTAGGGTAGGTCTATCATGGCCTGGGATTGAAAACAACTCAGTGTATCTTGAACTTGCATAAAGTTTTCAACTCAAGGTCTTTATCATCATGGGTTCTCAAGGAATACAACCTTCATCATAGTGACACAGGAGATTTTTAAAGAACAACTACCCAAATATGGCATATGATTCTAAATGTAAAGACGTGAAGTTGTGTTTCAGTTATTTGTCTCTTAATACTCTTCTTTCAAAAGGTAAAATGATCTCTTATTTACTCAAAGTCCTCAAGTAGTTTCTTACGAACTTTCTGCTTTTATAAATTGAGCTTATGAAGTGTTACTATTTTTTGTTTGCACAGGGATGGATCTTTACACGTGACGTGCACAGATCAAGAAACTGGAAAATGTGAGGCAATTACTATAGAGGTGGCATCTTAGTATTTTAGAGGAACCATGAATTTTTTAAATCTAAAATGTCAACATTATTTCATTTTGTTTAAGAATGTTTATATTAAAATACTTTTCAAATTACCTGTATGATCTATGTTTCTATTAAACTATAGTATATTGGTAATTGTTGCAAACTTATTTTTGTTGTTTTCCACTTAAAGATTTCCATTATTAGCGGGAAATACAAAGAACTTTTTCTATCATGAACCTACTTAGAATAAAATGAAGGAAACTTTACTGGAAATTCAATGTTGCAGTTAAAAATGTTTTCTGTCTTTACAATTTCTAATTTTAAGAAATTCTTATTAATCAGCTAAGAATAGTTTAAAAGTCTTTGATGTTAAATGAAAGAAACCATAGAGCCATATGCAAAGTAAGATACCATTTTTGCTTAAAAAAAAAAACAAAACACACAATTGTTTATAAATCCACATGTGACACATGTAGAGAAAAGGATGGACAATTGAACACCAGACTCTTAACAGTGGAGGGAAATACACGGGATACACTTTTTATAATTATCTTGAGGTTGATTTTTTTCCCTCTAACAAACATGTTTTTCATTTGAAATTGAAAGTTTTTTTTTATTGTGAAGAAAAGCCTAGCCACTTTCTGTTCACCAGAAAATGCTGACTAGTGCATTGAGAATACTTAGGTGGATACTAAGGAAGAAGCTTTTTCTTTTAGTAAAACATGACAGCTAATCTGCCTGTATTGAAGAGAGAGCTTGAAGGTGAGCCATGTGCATCAGACTCTAGATTTCATTACCAAGGGAGGATTTTCCACTCGTTTCTTTCCTTGGTTCCCAGTGGATTTGAGAAGGAGAAATATCTTTACCCAGTAAAATTTTAAAACTCTGTTGTTTTTTCACCCGTTCAAGACTTCGAAATGTGATTTATTATTACCGTTGATTTTTATGGAGACAGATGGCAGTAATCTTATATTTCTTAAATGGAGAAACTAAACTTAAATCTATTATTCTGCATCAAATTATGGACAGAAGCACCAAGGAAAATTCAGGTATGAGTCTAATAAGTCCACAAAGAAGCAGCCTCAAAGGTCTGTCCTTTGATTAAAGGCGAAGTACTTAGTTATCTTTTATTATCTTGTCCCAAGTTTTAAAAACTTTGAAATAAGGACTTCCCTGATCCTCCAGTGATTAAGAATCCTGTCAATGCAGGGGACGTGGGTTCTACCCTTGGTCTGGGAAGATCCCACATGCCACAGAGCAACTAAGCCCATACATCACAACCACTGAGCCCACAATCTAGAGTCCATGAGCAACAGCGAAGACTCAGTGCAGCCATAAATAAATAAATAAAACTTTTTTAAAGATTTTGAAATAAAATGATTATAAGCTATTAAGTGTTTCTAGAATTTAGGAAAATACCAGCTGAACTAGTTGAACTGCTACATCTGCTTTCAGTTATGCTTTGGAAAAGTGCTGTAGGGTTTTATTTTGTAGCTATAATTAGCTGTTTAGACCAGGGGTTGGCAATGTGTCCTCCCTACACCTGTTTTTGTCAATAACAATTTTATTAGAACATAGCCACACTCAATCGTGTACATATTGTCTGCGGCCGTTTCTCACTATAATGGGAGTGTTGAGTAGTTATAGCAGGGACTGTATGACCCACAAAGCTTTAAATATTTACTGTCTAGCCCTTTACAGAAAATGTTTGTCAACCCCTGAAACAGATGAGTGAAATTTACAGAGTAAAATGTCATAAGCATTTATCCAAGAGTTTTCTTTCCTTGCATATCCAGGTAACACTTTACTTATTTGACTGCTTTCTCCACTGGATTGTTAAGCATTGTGAGAGCAGGAGACTCTAAGTCTAAGATACCATTGTATCCCAACCCCCAGAATAGTCCCTGAACTACGTTCTCAAGAGTCTACTGTACTCCCAAATTTTCTTACATCCACAACTGGAAGATTTGCCAGTTAAACGTCATAGTGTTTTTTCTTTTTCTTTTAATTTTTCAAGGTGAAAATACCTTTAACGTTTTTCTGATTATAAAATGACACATACTCATTATAAATTAAAATTAAAGAAGCAAACATAAAACATCCTCTACTCTAGCACCTTGAGTAACAAATGTTAAGTTATTTTTGGTGACCATCTTGATAATCTTTTCATTCACTTACCAACCATTTTTGCAGTGTCTCATGTATGTTAAAACACTTGAGCACTTTTATCAGCAGAAGATTATGTCAGATTATAATTTTGCCTGCTGACATTGACATTGTCTAAAGGACAGAGCCAAATACAAAAAGAAATGCCTGTATACAGTATGATATCTAATAATACACTCACAGTATATATAATATTATATATATATTCATAGTATATATAATACTGTGAAAGTCTTAGGAGGTCACAAACTATTTCATCACAGTTTTTAAAAATTGAGGAAACAGTGTCAGAGCACAAAACTAGAGGGAAATGCCAGAATTTCTAAAATAACAGTTATCATGTAACATCATAGTATTGCTCTTTATTTGCTTTAATTCGTTATTTCCTTTTTGAATTGTGATCTCACCATGTGAGTACTTGCAATATATAGAGAGTAATATGGCATGTATTATTTTTGTGTTCTAGATGTGGAAATAGATTCAGAGAAGTTAAATAATTTCCCAAGGTCTCAGAGAAAATAAATGGGTTTTGAACTAATATTCAAGTGCTTTTTTGGTATACTTAATTTTTCTTGATTGCTTACTATTCTAAGCACATTATGTGCATTTTTTTTTCATTTAAATTCACATTTTCTGGTGTCCATTCTGCTACTATTCTATAACTCTCAAAGAAGAAAATTTATGTAAATGGAAAAGGAGATGTTCCATGGATCTTCAAAAGTATGTTTTCTGTGGTTTTTATGAAGAATTGGGAGGTGGTGGCATAATTCTCTATTTGTTTTTCTTGAGGACACTGGTGTATGTTTGTTGTTTAGTCACTAAGTTTAGTGACTTTATTTCCCTCTTCATCTACAGCCAGGATTTACCAACATCTCAAACTTTTTAGTCTCATGATTCCTTTATACTCTTTGAAATTATTGAAAACCTAAGGAACTTTTGTTTGTACTTGTTATATATATATAGTTATTTGTTGTTATTGTGTTTAGTCGCTAAGTTATGTCTGACTCTTTTCGATCCCCTGGACTGTAACCCATCAGACTCCTTTGTCCATGGGATTATCCTGGCAAGAATACTGAAGTGGGTTGCAATTTCCTTCTCTAGGAGATCTTCCCAACCCAGGGATTGCATTAGCAGGTAAATTCTTTAACGCTGAGCCACACGAACTTCCCTCTCAGTGTTATTTACCATATAGAAATTAAAGCCAAGATATTTTTAAAATAATCATTCATTTGTAAATTAACATTAGCACAGGTAACATTTTTGAAAATAACAAATTTAGTGGCAAGAGTGGTATTGTTTTATATTTTTCAATCTTTTTAATTTCTGCCTTAAAAAGATAGCTCTATTTTATTATCTGTTCCTTCATTCAGTCTGTTCCAGGGTCCAAGTTGTGTAACCTCTGGAAAACTTCATCGTATACTGATGAGAGAAAAGTGAAGAAGGCAGATAACATCTTGGTGTTGTCATGAAGTAGTTTGAACTTATGACCCCCTGGAAGGATCTTGAGGTCCTTTTACATTACTTTGAGAATTGCTGCTCTAGACAGTAGACACAGTAATGTGTGTTGAAGACACAAGGCCTAATCTGTCCCTTGGAATAAATGCTATCCAAGACTAAAGAGAAGGCAATGGCAACCCACTCCAGTACTCTTGCCGGGAAAATCCTATGGGCAGAGGAGCCTGGTGGGCTGCAGTCCATGGGGTCGCTAAGAGTTGGACACGACTGAGCAACTTCACTTTCACTTTTCACTTTTATGCATTGAAGAAGGAAATGGCAAGCCACTCCAGTGTTCTTGCCTGGAGAATCCCAGGGACAGGGGAGCCTGGTGGGCTGCCGTCTATGGGGTCACACAGAGTCGGACACAACTGAAGAGACTTCGCAGCAGCAGCAGCAAGACTAAAGAAACAAAAGAAACAGTTGATTTATAAAAGAGCCTAATACATTCTATAAATTACTACTGAAACTGATCAAGACCCCCAAAACAGACAAAATAACGGTTTGATAAGTACACTTAAGAGTGCAAGGGAGAGAGAATCTATTTCAGACAGGGTGACCAGGAGAGGTCTCGGAAGAAGTGACATTTAAGCTGAGACTCAGCAATGTGAAGAGAGGGAGGACCATGTCCTCTGAACTAGGAAGTAATTTGGGCTACCTTACATTATTTCCTTGTTTATTATCTGCTCCTCCCACAAGGAGGATAGAGTCTTTCTCTTTCTTGTCCTTTGTTACATTCCCAGCACCTCATACAGAACCTGGCATGTAGGATATACACATTGACAAGTTTTTTTTTTTTCTTGTCAGCACCACACAGCATGTGGGATCTCAGTTCCCTGTTGTTATTTAGTTTCTAAGTCTTGTCTGACTGTCTGTAATCCCATGGACTGTAGCCCACCAGCCTCCTCTGTTCATGGTATTTCCCAGGCAAGAATACTGGAGTGGATTGCCATTTCCTTCTCCAGGGGATCTTCCTGATCCAGTGATTTTACCCACGTCTCCTGCTTGGCAGGCAAATTCTTTACCACTGAGCCACCTGGAAAGCCCTCTTAGTTCCCTGACTGGGAATCAAACCCGTTCTCCTTACATTGGAAGCATAAAGTCTTAACCACTGGACCACCAATGGAGTTCCATAATGACAGGTTTCTGAATGAGTAAAACAAGTCCTAAAGAATAGTGGGCAGAAGGAGAGAGACACAATGATTCAGAAGACAGCATTCCAGTCCCACTAAGATGTGTGGGCTATTAGAAGGTTGGGATTGTATTCCAGGCACATTGGGAGATATTTAAAGCAGGAGGCCATGTTCCACTTAGGTTTGAGTCCACATTTTCAGCTGTATGGAAGATGGACTGGAGGGGAGCAATAGTGGAGTGACTTCAGGTAGGCTTTTTGCAAGTCTGGTTGTGAAATGATGGCCTGGACTAATAGCAACAGTGATGGAGAGGAGAGGCAGAAGCAAGGTATATTTTAGACCTATAACTAACATGACTTGTGGATGGAGTTAATTTGGAGAATAAGAATAGGGTGAATCAAGATGATGCTGGAATTACTTCTTAAACACCTGAACAGGTGGTCCAGCATATGGAGATGAAATAATTCATGGGGCTGCAGTGGAGAAGACCAGGCTGGGAGGCAAAAATCAAGGGTACTTTTCTGAGTACAGTCAGTCTCCTCCTACACAAGCTTTCAGTTTCCAAAGTTTCAGTCACCTACACTGAATTCCATAAATGGAAAATTCCAGAAATAAGCAATAAGCTTTAGATTGCACACTGTTCAGCATAGTGTGATGGCATCTTGGCTGCCCTGGGACTGAATCATCCTTGTCCAATGTATCTATCTCGCCTCTCAGTCACTTAGTAATCATCAGATTGACTGTCATGGTATCACAGTGCTTGTGTTCAGGTCACCCTTATCTTGCAATCCACACAGTCAAAGGCTTTAGTGTAGTCAATGAAGCAAAAGGAGATTTTTTTTTAACTCCCTTGCTTTTTCTATGACCTAGCTATGCGAAAGCCTTTGACTGTCAGGATCACAACAAACTGGAAAACTGTTAAAGAGATGGGAATACCAGACCACCTTACCTGCCTCCTGAGAAACTTTTATGCAGGACAAGAAGCAACAGAACCCAACATAGAACAAGGGACTGGTTCAAAATTGGGAAAGGAGTACATCAAGGCTGTATATTATCACCCTGCTTATTTAACTTATATGCAGAGTACATCATGCAAAATGCCAGGCTGGACGAAGCACAAGCTAGAATCAGGATTGCCAGGAGAAATACCAACAACCACAGATACACAGGTGATACCACTTTAATGGCAGAAACTGAAGAGGAACTAAAGAACCTCTTGATGAAGGTGAAAGAGGAGAGTGTAAAAACTGGCTTAAAACTCAGCATTCAAAAAATGAAGATCATGGTATCTAGTTCTGTCACTTCACAATAGGAAATAGGAAAAAGTGGAAACCATGACATTTTATTTTCTGGGGCTCCAAAATCACTGCAGATGGTGACTGCAGCCACCAAAATAAAAGGCACTTACTCCTTGGAAGAAAAGCTATGACAAATCTAGACAGCATATTAAAAAGCAGAGATATTACTTTGCTGACAAAGGTCCATATAATCAAAGCTATGGTTTTTCCAGTAGGCATGTACAGATGTGAGAGTTCGGCCATAAAGAAGGCTGAGCACCAAAGAATTGATGCTTTCAAACTGTGGTGCTGGAGAAGACTCTTTCAAGAGTCTCTTGGACAGCAAAGAGATCAAACCGGTCAATCCTAAAGGAAATGAACCCTGAATGTTCATTGGAAAGACTGATGGTAAAGCTGAAGCTCAAATACTTGGGCCACCTGATGGTAAGAGCTAATTCATTGGAAAAGACCCTGATTCTGGGAAGGATTGAAGGCAAGAGGAGAAGTCGGTAATAGAGGATGAGATGGTTGGATGGCATCACTGACTCAATGGACATGAGTTTGAGCAAACTCAGGGAGATGATGAAGGACAGGGAAGCCTGGTGTGCTATGGTTCATGGGGTCACAAACAGTCCGACATGACTTAGTGACTGAACAACAACAATACCCTTAATAATGACCCCAAAGCACACAAGGAGTGATGTGGCAATTCAGATATGCCAAAGATAAGACATAAAGTACTTCATTTAAGTGAAAGAGTGAAAGTTCTCGACTTAGTAGGGAAAGGGAAAAAGTCATCTGCTGAGATTCCCATGATCTTTGGTAAAAACAAATGTTCTATAAAATTGTGAAGAAGGAAAAAAAGTTGTGCAAGTTTTGCTGTCACACCTCAAACTGAAAAAGTTACCACCACAGCAAGTGATAAGTGCTTCATTAAGATGGAAAATATCCAATTTCTACACAGTATTTTGAAAGAGACCACAGTCACATAACTTTCATTACTATATAACTGTCCTACCATTATTATTTATTGTTGTTAATCCCTTCAGTTCAGTTCAGTTGCTCAGTCGCATCTGACTCTTTGCAACCCTGTGGACTGCAGCACGCCAGGCCTCCCTGTCCATCACCAACTCCCGGAGTTAACTCAAACTTATGTCCGTTGAGTAGGTGATGCCATCCAACCATCTCATCCTCTGTCGTCCCCTTCTCCCACCTTCAATCTTTCCCAGCATCAAGGTCTTTTCAAATGAGTCAGTTCTTCGCATCAGGGGGACAAAGTATTGGAGTTTCAGCTTCAACATCAGTCCTTCCAATGAATATTCAGGACTGATTTTCTTTAGGATGGACTGGTTGGATCTCCTTGCAGTCCAAGGGACTCTCAAGAATCTTCTCCAACACCACAGTTCAAAAGCATCAATTCTTCAGCACTCAGCTTTCTTCACAGTCCAACTCTCACATCCATACATGACCATTGGAAAAACCATAGCCTTGACTGGACAGACCTTTGTTGGCAAAGTAATGTCTCTGCTTTTTAATATGCTGTCTAGGTTGGTCATAACTTTTCCAAGGAATAAGCGTCTTTTAATTTCATGGCTACAGTCACCATCTGCAGTGATTTTGGAGCCCCCAAAATAAAGTCTGCCACTGTTTCCACTGTTTTGCCATCTATTTGCCATGAAGTGATGGTGCTGTGCCTAATTTGTAAATTAAATCTTCATCATAGATGTATGTTTAGGGAAAACCATAGTATATATAGGGTTCAGTACTATCTGTGGTCTCAGGCATCCACTGGGAGTCTTGGAACATACTCCAGGCGAATAAGGGGATATATACAATTTGATATGTTGGTTTAAACACCTAAGTGGATATGTCAGCTAGGCACTGTGGATATTCAAGTCTGGAACTGAGAATAGAGGTCAGGACTGGAGACAGAAAGTTGGGACTCTTAACTAGAAAAGATATTTAAATCCATAGAAATTGAGGCAGTCACTTAGGAAAAGAGCGTAAGAGAAATGTCTCAAGGCCAAATCTTGAACCCCAGCATTTAGGCTGGATAGAGGAAAGGGAGCCAACATAGGAGTGAAGAGTGGCCAGTGAGGTGGGGGAAAACCAAGAGGGAAGTAGAGGGCAGTTGAGTGAGGCTGGATGCTGTTGAGTAGGGGTGCTCTGAAAACATAGAAGCAGAGAGTACACGAGGGTGGGGGAGGGGTAGCCCTGGGAAGTAGGTGAGGTGCTATCCAGGTCTTAAAGGATCTGTAGGAATCATCCTAGCATAGGTAGGGGGAGAGTTGGCATTTTCTAGGCAGAGAGAACAGGTTTGACCGAAGTCCTGCAGACAAGGAGCAGGAGATTGGATATTCCAGGAAGTTACAATCAGAACAGGAGGAAATGAGCAGTGAGGCTTGAGAAGTGGGCAGGAACCACCATATCACAAAGGGCCCTCCATGTAGCAGGGTTGGATAGGACCTTCTATTCCTTATTATCAAGGTAGTAAGATGGTCATATGCCGAGTGGAATGCCTCACCGGCTCCCGGCAGTCATAACCTTGTAGAATCCACCTGCAATGCAGGAGACCCTGGTTCGATTCCTGGGTCGGGAAGATCCCCTGGCGAGGGAAATAGCAACCCACTCCAGTATTTTTGCCTCGGAAACCCTATGGACAGAGAAGCCTGGCTGGCTAGAGTCCATCGGGTCACAAGAGTTGGACACAACTTAGCGACTAAACCATTACAAGATGCTCATTATAGAAAATTCGTAAAAACAAGAACTCAAAAAGGAAACCACTTCCCCGAGACTTTATATCTATTTTCCTATACATTTCCTTACATAGTTGAAATTGTATATTTTACAGCTTTTTGTTGTTTTATGTTATAGGAAGTTTTGTTAAACACTTCTCCATGACACCAAAGGCTTCATAAACATCTTTAATGGCTTGACAGCATTTCATAATGTAATCAAAACAAATTAATTCCTTTAATGTTCTGTGTTTATTCTCAACATCGCAAACAGATAGGATGCTTTAAAATCTTTTCGTATTTTACATAAATTGCTTTTAAAAATCCTTGGTAGACGTCAAACGGCTTTCTACCGAACTTCTGTGATTTACTCTTGGAAGATTTCTGCTTCAGATTGTTTACATCAGTCACCATGGATGCGGTGTGATGGATGGATGGAGACGGGGTGGGAGTGGAGACCTGTGTGGTCCAGGTATGAGTACCTGGGCGTCCTGCAGCCCGGCTACAAGGATAGGCGCCACCCCCAGGCGTGGGGCTTAGCCCGGGAGCTAGTCAGAAACAGAACTCCAGATCTCAGCCCAGCTCGCCGCCCACCCGCCGCCCCCCCCCCCACACCGCCACCGCCAATTCCAATCTGCATGTTAACAAGATGTCCAGATGACTCCTATGCCCTTTCAGGTGTGAGAAGCACTGATCTAGACCAGTGGTTTCAAATTGCACACTGAGAATCACCTGGGGAGCTTTAAAAATTCCAATGTCCCCGTTACACCCCATTCCTATTGAATCTCCGAGAGTGAAACAAAAAACAAAACCTCCAAGGGGTCCCCATGTATAGCCAATTTTGGGAACGTGTGATCTAGAGGCAGAGCCTAGAAGGAAACAAGGGTTTGTTGGGCTCAGGTGGCTGAGGAACAATTATGAGGGGAAAAAACGTACATTGCGCTTGGAATTCTGCACACTGCACACCCAGCGCCCAGGCAGAAGAAATAATTACTGTAGGAAAGCCTGACTGATGCCCGTTCCCTGAACTAGGCGGTCAGCCAACCAGGCCAGGGCAGGTGGCCGCTCACCTAAGCGAGCGCTCCCAGATTCCGACCGCTTGCCCCGCCCCTGTCCGCGCGGTCCCCGCGAAAGCGTGGGGCGCAGGCGCACTCGCCGCCGCGGCTGGGACGGCCGCCGCTGACGTCAGGACGCCTCGCGGGTTCTAGGCCCCCGCCGGGCTCCCGAGTTCCGCGC